>NC_060278.1:68359590-68659590 GCF_021613505.1 Equus quagga
GGTGAGCGGATGGGTCCTTATTTGATCAAGTACAACAGCTTTATAGCAAGTGTTTCAAAGTTATCATTTCTCTTCTTTTACCCCTAGCCAGGCCTTCAAATTCTTCAAAATAAATGTAGTGTTTGATTAGGACAGCTCTTTTTGAGAGCTAAAAAATCAAGAGGCGCAGAGCTTCCATATATCTTCTCAACTTTTCTGGCAACGTTTCCACTGGGGAGAGATGAGCACAAAAGCGGCTGTAATCAGAAGTATTGATTTTAGTGCTGAAAACATTTTTCATCAGTCTCTGAAATTATATTGTCAAGCAAAGAAAGCAAACAGAACAAGCTTTCTTGTTGATTGCAGCTATAAAAATGGATGAGGCGTTATGGACCATGGATTTTCAGGGAACTCACTTCCATCTTCTCAAAATATCTTCCTCCAGGTACCTACCTTTCAGGTTTGAAAACTCAGTGTCATGTCCGTCTGCTTTGTGAGCTCCATAGCTGAGCACACATGCTCTAGTGCAAGGATTTTGCAAGTAACTTCTGGGACACTTTCTGATTTTTTAGGGGCTTCCTGGAAGGCTCCTGAAAAGACAAGTTCCTGGTGAACAGGTACACGTGTTAGATGGTAGCTAGCTTGCCTTTGCCAAGTGATAGGTGACTCAGTACTTAGAAGTGAGTTAGGTGATGGGGACACAGTGAAAAGTAAGATGAAATCCCTGCTTTTATTGACTTACAGTCTATCAGGGACCACAAACATATAGACAAGCTCCTGCAGCGCTACACAAGGAGGGCCGGGATAGCAGGAACCATTGTGTGTTAGAGAACCACAAGTAGTCATCTTGTGGGGTATGGAAGGCTTCCCAGAGGAGGCGGTCTCTAATCCAAGTCATAAAGGTTAAGTGGAAATTTCTTGGCAGAGCAAATAGAATGGACAAATGCTAAGAGGTCTACGAGGATTTGGGGGATCTGCCAAAAGTTCAGTACAATGGAGGAGGTACATTATGTTCTTTTCCAGGAGGGTTTATTAAGGTACAATTTACATGCAATAAAATGTACCATTTTTAGTGCACAGGTCTATGAGTTTTGACAAATGTATATAATGATGTAAGCACCACCACAAAATATAAAAGAGTTCCATCACCCCTAATTTTCCTCCACTGCCCATTTGTAGCCAATCCCCACCCGTAACTCTTAGCTTCTGGCAACCACTGATCTGTTTTCTGTCCCTATGGTTTGTCTTTTCCAGATGTCACATAAATGGAATCATACTGTATAGCTTTGTGAGTCTGGCTTCTATCACTTAGCATAATGCATCTGAAATTCATCCATGTTGTTGTGCGTATGTACATGAGATTTTTTATGAGCCCAATTTAAGTTTATGGACATTTGACATTTACGCTAGTCAGCTGATTCTAAAAATCTAAATTGTGATAAAGTTTTAATTACCAAGAAGAATCTCAGAGGGGATTCTGGAAAGACGGCTGCTTATATGCATGGGTGTTCACCTTCCTTTTCCATTTCTCCATCTGGAATAACACAATCAGCAAGGTACGACCAAAAATCACCTTCAAAGAGAAGGTCTTTGCCTTCCCTGTTCACCTTGCTGCATGTGGTCCTTAGAAAGCCTGCCTTGTCCACAGATTATTGTGAACCTGCAGGAGTGAGCACACTGAAATGCATTGACACTTGTCCCTGTGGATGGGGGAATGCCGTCACTTGTCTCCCAAAAGATCTAGGGACAGAGAGCTTCCTCCTGTTTTTCCAGCAGAGTGAACAGTTTTCCAGGTTTTTCACCACCACCTCATGAGAGCAAAAACTGCCAGTTGAAACATCAAAGCTTTAATCTCTATAAATTCTAAGGAATACCTGCCTATAAATAGAAAAATAAAATAAGAACCATGTAAATTCATCATTTTTTTTTTTTTTGCAGGGAAAGATTTGCCTGCTAATCTTCCTTTTTTTTTTTTCTCCCCAAAGCCCCAGTGCATGGTTGTATATCCTAATTGTAAGTCCCTTTAGTTCTTCTATGTGAGCTGCCGCCACAGCAAAGCAAGTGACAGAGAGGTGGTGTGCTTATGCAACCAGGAAACGAACCTGGGCCACTGAAGAGGTGAGAGCACCAAACTTTAACCACCAGGCCATTAGGGCTGGCTCGAAAATGAGCCCCATTGAAGAGGCTGGCGCTTACTCTTGGCTGATACCCTGGAATCACCTGGGGAGCTTTAGAAGCTATCAAAGCCTGAATTTCACCCCTAGAGATTCTTCATTAGCTGGTTTTTCTGTGTCCTGGGCATTGGGATTTTTAAAACCTCCCTAGAGTGACTCTCATGTGTGGCCAAGATTGAGAACTGTCAAATTAAGGAAATTCAGCAACCTTAGGGAGAAGACTAAGTTTAACAGGGAGGACAGATAACTGCTATTAAAACAGAGCTGATGCAAGAGACAGACGAGTTTAAACAAAAAGCAGATGAGAACTTCCAAGGGCATTCATTTTAACACAGAACAAGAGAAATTTCTAGAACCAGAACGCTTACTTCTGAAATTACAAGTTCAGTAGCCTAACTGAGAAGAGAATACTCTTTGTTGAGAACCAAATTACTATTTTGGAAGGTCAAGTGGAAAAAGTATTTTATAAACTATGTGGAATTCATAGGAATTAAGAAAAGAGACTTGGAGGACAGACCGGAAATGTGAATGTGAGTAATAAAAGTTTACTGGAAGGGTAAAGGGAACAGACGGGGAAGTAATAAATAAGGAAATCATAAAAGAAAATTTGTCTGAGTAGAAAAAGCTTTGAGTCTTCAGGTTAAAAGAGTGACAGAGCCGCAAGTAAAATTAGCCATAATTAAAAACAAACAAACAAACAAACCCAGACTGCCAGTGACATTTCCTGATGAAATTCCTGAATTCCAATTATAGGAAAGAAAATATTACATGGTTATAGAAAGAAATGACATAACCTTCAATGGAAAAAAGATATCCTGGCATCAGATACCTTGTCTGCAATAGTGGAGGTAAGACCATGGGAAAATGTTTAAAGCTGACTGAATGAGTACCATATTCCGGGAATCTATACCCAGCCATAAAATCAACCACCTGTCAAGGAAAGATATTTTTAGATATGCAGAGACTCAGAAAGTCTGTAGAAAAGTATATAGATAATTCCTACATCCAACAATTCCAGACCATAGGAAAACATGGAAAATTTTCCAAATCCATTCAATGAAGCTACCTTAGCCATACTAGCAAAACTTTATATAGGATGTACCAAACAAAACAAAACAAAACAAAACAAAACCCAAAACACTACTCTAGGTCAGTTTTATTTATAAATACGGAGGCAAAAAAATGTAAATGAAACATTGGCAAGTTGAATCCATCAGTATAGTAAAAGGATGATAAACCATGACTACAGGAGATTTATTCTAAGAATCTAAAGATGATCCTATTCCTAGATGAATACACTTTTTTGGTGGGTAAGTTATATCACATGGAATTTAGGCAATATGAATTACAATCCCAATAGAATTTTTTGTAGGTATGGACAAGCTGATTCTATATATAGAGAGAAAGGCAAAGGAACTAGAGTGGCTGAGTCATTTTTTAAAAGAATACATTAGAGGAATCACACTACCTGATTCTAAGACTTACTCTTAATAAGGCTAAGGTAATTATGACAGTAGAACAAAACGAGAGTCCAAAAATAGATCTACACAAAAAAAACCGCCAGCTGATTTTTGAGAGACTGAGAAGAGCAAAATTGCATCACAAGAGCAGTTCAGTGGAGGAAGGACAGTCTTTCCAAAAAGTGGCAATTTGACATCCACATACAAAAAGACGAATCCCGAACTAAACCACACACCTCATACAAAAATTAACCCAAAATGGATCATAATTCTAAGAGTAAAATGTAAAACTATAAACCTTGCAGAGGGAGGGCCGGCCCCGTGGCCAAGTGGTTGGGTTCATGGGCTCCGCTACAGTGGCCCGGGATTTCACCAGTTCGGATCCCGGCCCTGACACGGCACTGCTCGTCAGGCCACGCTGAGGCGGCGTCCCACACAGCACAACCAGAAGCACTCACAACTAGAATATACAACTATGTACTGCGAGGCTTGGGGGAGAAGAAGAAAAAAGAAGATTGGCAATAGATGTTAGATTAGGTGACAATCTTTAAAAAAAAAAACTTTTGGAAGAAAATCTTCACAACCTGGGGTTAAGTGAAAAGTTCATGGACATGACACCAAAAGATGAACCTAAAAAAAGAAGTAATGAGAACACTCAAAGGTATTCAATTTAACACAATAATTCTTGAACTAAATTCATTAAATTAGATATATAAATATTATGTTATAGTGTAGAGTCCTTTTAAATGATTGTTTTGAATATATATATACATATATATACATATTTGTGTGTGTGTGAGGAAAATTGTCCCTGAGCTAACATCTGTGCCAGTATTCCTCTATTTTGTATGTGGGATGCCGCCATAGCATGGCTTGATGGGCTGTGTGTAGGTCCACGGCCAGGATCCAAACCTGCGAGCCCTGGGCCACTGAAGCAGAATGTGCAAACTTAACCACCACACCACTGAGCTGGCCCCATATTTTGAATAGATGTTTGTAGCGGCATACAAAATAGGATGTTTGTTAGTAGTTTTGGAGAAATGCTTTCTATTTTACCATTTTTTGCACCCTCCTATTCCAATTATGCTTAGAACTTTTGTAAGGATTAAATGTGGAATTTCATGCAATGCATTTTTTAGTATTTGCTAAATGTGATTTGCTATATCATATTTTTTCTTCTGCACATTATTCACATAATGAATTATGTCAAAGATTCTAGAATAGGAAATGATTGTCTTATATCACTACTGTTAATAACATTGTTTTAGAGGTTTTTCCTAGCGTTGTAAGACAAAAACACTCAGGAGTTATACTAAAAAGGTAAAATTAATTTCACTTGAAAATTATATGCTTGCAAACTTAGAAACTGCCCCTCCCCACAAAATAAACTACTAAAATTAATAGGATTGAATAATGTGATAATATAAAAGTATATGCTACTGGTGGAGTTAGTTTTTTTAATATGCTGGGAGGCATACAAACATGAAGTGTTTTTATTTCATTTAATTCTAGACTTCAACAATATTCTGTTGAAACTTCCTTCCCTACCCTCTTCATCTGGGTAGCATCCATAGCTTTTTGGCCCCTCCAGGAACAAAAAGCTTAATATGGTCTAGGAAGTATAAAATTACACAGCAATAGATAACTGGTCCATTTTTGTATGCTCCTGCATACTATTCAAAATATTTACTTTAAATGATTATATTCCATAACATACTATTTATGTACCATAATTTAATGAAATGTTCCCTAGTTTGGGTACATTGGGGTTATTTCCAATGCCTGGCTATTAGAGATAATCCATTAATAAGTACCTTTTTACTATACAGCTTTGTTTTTAGAATTATTTCCTTGTGATAAATTCCCAGTATGTATGAATGCTTTAGCATTTCTTGTTTTTTTTCCAGAATTCCTTTCTAAGAAGGCTATACCAATTTCCATCGCTATTAATTTAACTGTTGGTTGAATATTTCTCTCCTACCATTCTGATTGGGCAGACTATTACAACTGTATCTTGTCATCATCCTATCTTGTTTCTATTATCAATACAAAGAAATGGTAAATACCCAGTGGTCAACAAGGCCTCCAACTTTAGTATTATGCCAGTTATGTAATTCTTGCTCAGCAAATGTTTGGGTTAGGACCTGGCTAACAAATAGTCATAGAGGAAGGGGTCTGGGTCTTTTGTTCCACCCAGGGAAGATGGGCTTCTATGGCTGATGACAATTTCAGTTGAGCTTAACCACAATTTTTGTACTGGAATCTGACAGTTGTTGGAGGATGCCTTAGGAGTAAAGGAGCAGTACAAGGGGTAAGAGGTCACAAGGGTACTTTTCAGTGATAAGGGGGGATATGAGAATGACCCCTAAAATGCAAAAAAAAAGAGGACCCAGGGGAGGTTCCAGTTTAGGGTATAACAGAGTAAGTACAGTCCAGCTTGTTGCTTCCACTGGATGTAGCCATAATCTGTACAGAATGCATGGAGCAGTTACTGGAGGACTCCAAAAAGTAAACAGTAGCAAGCAGATTGGGTGGAAAGGCTAGGATTCAAGTGCCATTGAACAGGCAGTGATTTACCATTTTATTTTCCTCCAGTCTTCCCTGGCCTGGATTCAGTACAGCTTAAAACTTGGATGTGGGCACAGGTACGGATGAAACAGCTCTAGAAGAAGCCTCTAGTTCTGGCTTGTAGAGTGGAAAAGGGGTCTCCTGACATTCATAGAGAGAGTAAAAACACTCCCCTTTTCATTCTTTTTTCCATTGTGTCACACTTCAGCTTCCAAACAATCTGGTGATAGTGGTGGCACTGCAGAAACATCAATGAAGGCCCACAGGAACCCAAAACCTGAGGGAGAGAATTTTCTCACCAGTTGGAGGAGCTGTGACCTCAAGTGGTAGGGGTGAACCCTCATTGCTTCTTTTCTCTCTGTCCTCCTGCTGCTTGACCCAAGACAAAGACGTACTTGGTGGAAGAGTGTGGCAGAGCAAGATAAAGTGCCGGGTTTCTGTCTGGAGGACCAAAAGGGGGAGCCCCCAGAAAACCAGAAAGTAATAAGGAGGTCACAGACAGAGCAGAGCTCTGGAAAGCAATCGTATAGCTTATGATTCTTGAGCTCAGCTATAAGCTGTACGTGCATGGATCAGACCATAAAAAGCACACCATAGACTTTGAGAATTGAACTATCAGACAGACCATCACACAGATATCAGATGGGACTGGGTAAGCACATGTGGGACAGATACAAATCACACTGAAAAGATTTGAAAATGTAACTGACACTGAAAACGTAACCTAAAGAGACTGGTGAGAACTTGTGTCTTGAAAAGTTTGATGGCCTGGTAAAATGAAAATACCAACATCCTATGTAATGATTTTTAAAGGATCCAGGATTTCACAACATAATTATTCAAAATGTCCAGGATACAAACCCAAACTACTTGACATAGGAAGAATCAAGAAAATCAGAATTCTTAGTGGAAAAGACAATCAACAGATGATAACGCCAGATGACACAAAAGTTGAAAGTATCTGACAAAGACTTTGAATAGCTATTATAAAAATGCTCCAAAAAAGTATGAACACTCTTGAAATAAATGGAAAGATACGAAATCTCAGCAAAGAGGTAGAAGCTATAAAGAAGAGCCAAATGTAAATTTCGTAACAGAAAAGTACAATAACCAAAAATAATTTTTAAACTCACTGGATGGGCTCAATACAAAATGGAAATAATAAAGAAAAGAGTCAATGACCTTGAAGATTGATCAATGGAAATTATAAAAACTGAACAACAAAGAGAAAAAGATTGAAAAAAATGAAGAGAGTCTCAGGGACCTGTGGGACAGCACCAAGAAGTATAAAAATCCTGCCATCAGAGTCTCAAAAGGAGAGTAGAAAGAAGGCAATGCATAAAAAACCATTTCAAGAAATAATGGCTGAAAACTTCCCTAGATTGGTGAAAGACATAAACCTACAGATTTAAGATGGACAAAGCCTAAACATTATAAATCTAAAGAATTCTACACCCAGAAGTCATATAACCAAACTGCTGAAAACTAAAGGCAAAGAAAAACAAATTGTGGAAAAAAACAGAGGAAAATGACATTCCTACAATCCTTGTGTAGGAATAATAACTCAAAGGACTTTGAATTTCACATCAGAAACCATAAAGGCCAAAAACAAGGGATATATTTTTCAACCATTGAAAGAAAAGAACTATCAACCCAGAATTCTATATCCAGTGAAAATATCCTTCTGAAATAAAAGTAAAATAAAGATATTCTCAGATGAAGAAAAACTAAGATAATTTATTTCTAGTAGGACTGTCCTCAAAGAATTGCAAAGGAAAGTTCTTCAGCTTGAAGTAAACTAGTACCAGAAGAAAACTTGAAATATCAGGAACTAAGGAAGAACTATGGAAATGGTACATATCTTGTACACAAATGTTCACAGCAGCAATATTCACAACTGCAAAATTTGGATACAACCCAAGTATCCATCAACCAATGAGCAGATAAATAAAGTGTGGTATGTCTATACAATGGAATATAATTTTGCTATAAAAAAGGTTGAAGTAGTGATATGTGCTGGAACATGGGTGAACCTTGAAAACTTTATGTTAGGTGAAAGAAAATACCACATGTTGTATAATTCCAGTTATATGAAATTTTCAGACTAGGCAAATCTATAAAGACACAAAGTAGATTGGTGGTTGCCTAGGACTGAGGAGGACGGGGGAGGGAATAGGAGGTGATAGACAAAGAGCTCATGGGCAGAGGATCTCTTTTTGAGGTGATGCAATGTTCTAAAATTAACTGTGATGATAGTTACAAATATCTGTGAATATCCTAAAAACAATTGAATTTATACATTTAAAATGGGTGAACTGTACAGTGTGTGAGTTAAATCTCAATAAAGCTATTTTTTTTAAATTTTTAATTGCTGCTAATACCAGGTGCTGACAAGGATGTGGAACACCATTATAGGGAGGAATGAAAAATGGTTCAGCTACTCTGGAAAACAGTTTAGCAGTTTCTTATGAAGTTAAACATGTGCCCAATTAAACATGACCCTGAAATCCAAACTCTAGTTATTTACCCTAGAGAGATGAAAAACTTATGTTCACATAAAGCCTGTACACAAATGTTTATAGAGTTCTATTCATAACCCCTCAAGCTGGAGGCAATTCAATTCAGTGGGTGAATGGGGAAGTACACTGGTGCATCTATACAACGGAATACCACTCATAAGTTTAAAAAATGAGCTATTGATACCGGCATCGACTTAGATGAACCTTGAAGACATTATGTTGAGTGAAAGGCCCGTCTTGAAAGGTTATAGAATGTAAGATTCCATTTATTTGACATTCGCAGAAATACAAACTAGTGATGAAGAACAGATCAGTGGTTTCCAGGGGTTAGGTGTACAAGGAGAATGAGACCATAAAAGGGTAGCATGAGGGAGTTTGGGGGGATGGAATTGTTTTCTATCCTGATTTCGGCGATAGATACATGCATCTATACATGTGTTGAAATTCATAGAATTGTACACCAAAAAAGTCAAATTCTATCCAAAAAAGGTCAATATTACTGTATGTTACTTTAAAAATTAAAACAAAAAAATGTTTAAAATCAACATATAAAATCAGAAGAAAATATTTTTTAAAAACGGACCGAAGAGAGAAAGGAAGAGGAAGAGAATTCACAGAACGCTCCAAGGCCAGCAACTCTGCTGGGAAAGCAAGGGAAACTTGCAAGTAGGTTGTGCATGGACCACACAGATTTATATAATAGGAGAGATACAAGGTGCTGCCAAGCAACCTTGGGTCAGGCTTTGTGATGAACAGAATGCAAGAATAAAGGGCTGGACGTCATTCAGTAAGATCAGGTGACTGCTCCAGCCAGCAGGGTGTTGGAAGGAACAGTGGTGGCCATGGCTATATCTGCATTCTCAGTAGAGCTCCACTGTGGCTCCCAGACCCTGCGTTCACGGTTCCTTCTCTGCCATCTGCAGTGTGTCAGGGAGAGAACAGGAAGGAAGGCTCCCTCTTACATGCTCGTGTGTGTAACATACAGAGTGAAAGGAAGTAGGAAGTGAACCAAACAAGAGCATCTCACTCATTGTGACCCCAGACACTCCTCTCCCATAAGCTGCCCTGCACTAGGGCCTGCCTGCTCCCTAGGAACTGACTGCGAAACTCTGACTGCTGGGGTGGCTTGTTACTCAGCAACAGCTAACTGATACACATAAGGAAGGGCCGGGAAAGGGTAATTCCTGCAGTAAAATGGCCGCCAGAGAGGAGAGCACACTGACTCCAGCCATCTCTCGCATCTTTTCTCTTCCAGAGAGAGAAGGAATGAGTCACCGAAAGAGCTCTAGCTCCTAAGTGTGGCAACTATTACTCACCTTGTACCCTCATGTGTTTTCCTGACAATATTTACTCACAAATGGGATCAGCTGTCACCACCCTCATTCCCCTGACAGACATTTTCACAGGTTTAGTTTTATGGAGGAAATGGACAGGGAGATGGAATTTGAGGAGTCATATGCTTACTAGGGATCAATACTATGAAGGAAGGGGGAGGAAGTAAGAATGGAAAGAAGGAGAAGTCAAACCATCAGGCAGGCCCAATAAAGCCTGGATCAACCTGGCAGGGAGTTCTGGAATGAACGTTGCTTTCAGAGTTGTCCCAGGTCTGGCTAAAATGGCCAGGCCTTTATATCCCCACACTACTGTCACTAGACATAGTTCACCCTGGAAGGATGTGACCCCCAGACAAGACACTGTCTGCCGCTGAGGGGGATCCCAATGGAGCTGACGGCTGAAGGCCGCCTGCTGACCACACTCCCCACAGCTGGGAAGCAAGTCCTGCCCTGAGGGGTCCTGGGCATGAGTCTCTGTGTCTACCATGGATATGAGGAAATCGCCAAGCCTGTTCAGTGGGTTTGATGGGTCCTTGACAAACAAACACTGCATCAAATCAAGTAATATATGAGTTGTTCTTAGCACGGCAGGGGTTACAAAGACCCTTTCTCTATTCTCAAGCAGCGCATGTCTAGAGGGGGAAGACATATCCAAACACCTTTAATACAGACAAAATAAAATTGTTGCTCAATAGAAGCACTGGTGCGATGTTCTAGGAATGGAGAAGACATTCTCAAAGAAGAAATTAAAAATGTATGGCAGGGTAAATATTTCAGTACTGAGCTAAAGGTTCAGACACTAAGATATCTGAGTTCAGAGAAGGACTTGAGTAATCAGGGAGACTTCATGGGGGAGGTGAGACTTAGCTGGGTCCTGAAGGATGAACAGGATGTGGATACTGGGAGCAGAGAATGGTGTTCTGTGGAGTGAGCAGCATGCGTGAAGCTGGGGTTCCAGAGACTGCAGCCCAGATCTCCCATTGCCCCCTTAGGTTCCCGCATTCACCAGAGGCAGGGACTGAGGAGATACAGTCTCCCTGCACCATGACTGGCACAGCCTCACATGAGAGAACCATGCTACACATGATCAATAAGTGAGAACAGTCAGCTGGGGACAGCGAACTGTCTCATACTGAACATTGAGCAGAGATGGGCAGTGCTACTTCCCCTTGAGTGGTGTCTCTTGCAGGAGGCATGGTAGGGCTGGCCAAACTTTTTCTCCTCCATCTCTGCTGGAAGTGGGAATGACAGCTCTCCGCTTTTCTTTTTCTTTTTTTGCTGAGGAAGATTAGCCCTGAGCTAACATCTGTTGCCAATCTTTCTCTTTTTCATATGTGAGTCACCATCACAGCACAACTGATGTGTGGTGTAGGTCTGTGCCTGGGATCTGAACCCATGAACCTGGGCTGCCGAAGTGGAGTGCGCCGAACTTAACCACTAGGTCATGGGGCTGCCCTGACAGCTCTCCTTTCTGAAATGCCTGAGTGCTTTACCTGGGCTCCAACTCTGAGACTCAATTCTGTGGCCAAGGAACTTTCTTCTCCCCCAACAAACCTTGAGATCACAGCCTCCCCCGGAAGATGCCATCAGGATTGAGAGCCTGGGATGATTGGGTCCTGTCCTCCCACCAGCCAGCGGTGCTGCTGATGAAGAGCCGTAGCTCCCAGGTGCCACTGAACCAGCACCAGAGGCTGCCCTTGGACTGCTGGAGCTCAGAGGTGGCGGGCACCGTGTTGTGAGCTTTCTGTGCATGCTCCTGCTTATCCTCACTGCCAGGCTGATGAGGTTGCACAACTCCAGGGGCTCCATCCTCATACCCCAGGAGAAGTGAGTTGTGTAGAAGACAATCGACTGGAGCCCTGGACGTGTGCAGTGGGGAAGCCCTGCTCAAAACAGAGTTTTGAGTTAGGAACCATTTGCTTCCCCGTTTCACACACGAGGAAACCAAGCTGGCCTGAATAGCCTACCTCAGGTCAGATAAATGGTGGGCATGTAGGGATCTGAATCCAGATTTCTTTGTCTGGCTTCTAACCCAGAGCCCTTAAACTGAACTTTCTAAGCCTCTCCCCAAATCATGGGGCAGGGTGACGTCCCCAGAAGGCCTCAGAGCACAGCGGGGGGTAAGGTGGTCACCCTGGGAGGAGGGGAGCACTGAAGGCAGACTCAGCCTCACACGGGCAGGGAGACCTGGAGGCCGAAACGCCTTCTCCACAGACGGCCAAACCCAGCACAGAAACGCGGCCGACTCCTCCCTCGTGAGAGGAAAACAGTGTTTGGAAACCGGATCTTCTAACGTCGCGAATCCAGGGCTCTGGCGGCTTATGCTGGATATGGAGTCCATCACCTGCTGGAAGCTCCCCAAGGCAGCGTCTAGGGCTTTAAAGATAGCAAAAAGCCCCATGATTAGAGGAATTAGCCAATATGACTTGCTCGAGAGCCACTTAATCACCTGTATTATGCTGATTATTATATAACATATAACAGTGACAGCAAGAGGAGTTAGGGCTTCGTGTGGCCGAGTAACTGAGACAATTAGAAATAGCACTGGGACATCCTCTCACCTTAATCCCCTCTCAGTGCCTTCTGCATTCGATACTTCTCTCTTCCTGGACTCATTTGGCATTATCGTGAACCCACATCTCTTACACTGCACGGTGCATTAGCATTCTTAAAAGCTCTTCCATATTCCATCTGTCACCTTTCACATGGGTGGAGCTTGCAGAAATCTTAGAAGTAGGAATGCCAAGTGAGTGAATGGGTCTCAAGAGAGCTAAAGAGGATCAAAAGGCGGCAGGTACGAACATCCAGGTCCAAAATTGCAGGGGCACCAGCGCAACCTTCTTTCTACAATAGCCTAACTTAATCACTATTTCATACGCCCCTTCCTCTCGATGAGGGACAGGAGGCTTTAATCTATCTCAATGACAGGATCAACTCAGTCATTCAGATTTAATCTGGATTTTCCCCTCTCCCTCCTTCTCCCTAGGGAGCTTATATAAGCGGTGGTTGAGGGGCTGGGGAAGCAGCCACATCCAGCACCCAGTAGCTCTCCAGACCGTGGTCAGCGTAGGCGAGCTCTTGTATCTGCGGAGCTGCTCGTCGCTGCCTGGTTCTCGGCCACTGTCATGTTCCCGGCAGTCTTGGGAGGATGGTCCACACGCTCCATGTCCTCCTCACTGAGGACACCATTAAGTGTGCATGTGCCTCAGGCGCCCAGAAAAGTTCCAGGAGACTCGGAGGGATGCCTCAGAACCCTTGCCTACATGCACCCGACCTCTGCAGAGCCTCACAGGTGCACAGCCCGGGTACCCCTGTCCTTGAACTCCCAGTGTTTTCACGGGGCTTCACAAGTTCATGCAGACACTCAAAGCCTGGGCATTTGCATCTGTTATTCTCTGCATTTCTGCCTTCACAGTTCTTCACTGGGATGTGTGCGTGTGTGTGTGCCCAGGAACGGGCACACCTCTGCATCTCTGCCCCACAAAGTCCAGACCTGTCCTCAGCCTCGGCGTTCTCTCTGTTCAGGTAGGTTCCTCAGCACACGAAGCCCTGTTCCAGGAACAAAATGCTGTCTATTAAGCACTTTGCCAACCACTGAGTTAAATTCTTTCCACATGATAGTTCCTTTAGTCATTACAGCAAAATATGTGCTAATAGTATTTCCATTCTACAGTTGAGGAAACTGAGTCACAGAGAGATAGTGTTGCCTTCCCCAGCCCCCACAGCTAGTAAGTAGTGAGGCTGATTCAACTCCAGGTACTTTCTGGCCTTGTTAGTGGCCACGCTGAATCGCTGCCTCGTGCGACCCCACTCCTCAGCCAAAACCTGCTCTTGGCCGGCCTGGATTGGGCTTGGCTACCTGGCACGGGACTGTGGTGGGTGCCGTGTGCCCCCCGCACCCCTCCATCAGGACGAGGCATGTGCTCTCCCAGCGGCCCCAGAGCTGGCTGGCAGCTCTCACCTGCGTGCCTCTATGCCCAGTTTTCCGCCCCTCCCCAGAGGGAGCCTGCATTTGGTCACGGTGGAGTACGAAAGCCTAGCCCCCATGCTTCTGTCCAGGGCAGCCCAAAGCCGGCGAGGGACTGGCTGAGGGCTTTGCTGAAGATGTGGAAGCTGAACTGCCCCCTCTGCCCACCCCAACTGCTCCTAGGGCCTTTACCTGAGAAGGTGCCTCCAGCTCAGAGCAGTGTCCCAAGTACAGTGGCCATGCAAGTGGACGGCTCCTCTTTGAGGGTGCCTGCCTGGAAAGTGGGCCATCTGACCTGGGTGTCTGAACTGACTGGTCCTGGGGGAGTCCACAGCAGGGCCTGCTTTTGTCCTGGATCTAGGGAGGGGGCCCATCCGCTGGCCGCTGCTGGGAGCCTGATAAGGGGCCGTCTGGGCTTTTCCCTGTCTGGCCCAGGGGAGCCATGGGCGCATGCCTCTCAGGATGTGTTTTGCAGAATCCACCCCCCACACCTTAGGTAGCAGGTGGAGCCTCCTCTCACCCTGGCAGTTAGTCACCTGACCTTAAATCTGAAATCAGCCCCTGAGGGTGTCAGGCTCATAGCCTGTGAGGGAGGAATGAGGACGGGGTCAAGAGGCCTCCCCTAAAACGCAGTGAACAATGAGTCCACTGGGCCCAGAGATTTACGTTTGAGACCTGGGGCTGTCACAGACAAGCTGTGCGACTTTTAGCAACGATTCACCCTCCTTGGTCATCACCCTTTCTCATGGAATGAGGGGTTGTGAAGGTTACATGCACTCTGGGAGGCTTCTTGCAAGGGCAGGGGACATTCTAGGTCATTCTCCTCCATCTTCCCCCCCCCCCCCCCCCCCCCCCCCCCCCCCCCAGTTAGGCCTCAGTTAGGGGAAAAACAGAGACAAGAGATCTATCCCAAGGACTTGGGTCCAGACAGTCATAGATAAGCAGAGAAACATGACCCTGGGCAGCTCCAAAGGACTCCTGAGTCAAGTCTGTGCCACATGATGGAAAATATTATTCAGCTGAGACTGTAAATAGCCAATGCATCTGGGGCTGGAAGGTGGCCTGCGGAGGCCGCGCGGGAGCAGCCAGCTCGGAGCGTGGGAGCCTGAGCAGGGTGCTGACCCCCCCATCTCTCAGCATCACAGGGCCCTAGGAGCCCCCCTCAGGAGCACCTGATTTTGCTCAGGACTCCCCAGGAAACCACAGCTGTGTCCAGCCTCTCACGCACCCTCAGCAGTGGTCAAGTGACAAGCTTTATGCCGCCTTAATATCCTAAAAAAGGGATCCTCAAACTCAGGGTGCATCACAGTCTCCCGCAGTGCTGTTAGACCACACAGATTGCCAGGTTTCACCCCAGATTCCTGACTCACTGGGTCTGGGTGGGGCCTGAGAACTCATGTCCCTCACAAGGTCCTAAGAGATCCTGCTGCCCCTCGCTGGGGCCGCACTGGAGAACCACAGCTGGAGGCGCGAGCGCGCAGCCTGGACTTTATGTTAGAATCAGCCGAGGAGGAGCTTTAACAATCCAGTGGGCGGGCCATACCCTAGGTGAATTAAACCTGACCTCACAGGGTGGGCTGGGGGCCCCCAACATCAGTATTTTTCAAAGCTCCTCAGATGGTTCTGAGGGACAGCCCAAGCTGAGAGCCATTGCTCTGCGGGATCAAGATGTCACCTCGGAGAGAACCAAGGCCCAGCCCCAGGTAATGTAACACTACACTGGTTGGCAAGTGGAGATAATGGGCGGCATTGACGTCTCCAGAAGCCACTAGAATCCCAACTAGAAGTAGCCCCATTGAGTTCCAGAAGGTTCCTGGGGAAAGCCTCATGGCAGTGAGCTGCTAAAGCAGACCCCATTTGTGCTCTTACTCCTTAAAGTGGGGCCTGGGGACCGGCAGCAGCACTCAGAGCTGTCAGAAGCGCAGACTCTCAGGCCCCAGCCCAGAGCTGGCAAACCGGAATCTATGTGAACAACATCCCCAGGTGACTCAAGTGCACTTTAAAGCTTGGACAGTGCTGATCCATGAGGTAGGTGAGATCTGGAGGGACCTGAGTCGGGGCTGGGAGGCAAAACCTGCTCAAACCCAAGGTCTTCCCCAGGGGCCATATCATCAGCTCCCCAAATCCAGAGAGCCCTGGAAAGCTGGGGTGCTCCTGTTTTATATATAAGCCACCTGGGGAGCTGTGTGTGTGTGTCTCCAGAACTCCCAAGGAAACCCCCAACTTGCTCTCTCCCCATCCAGTGACCTTGCTGAACCCTCAAACCTGAGACCATCATGTCCACTGTGCCTGGAGGAATTATAACCTGGTCCTAGCCAGAGCCTAGCTCCGTGGTCTTAAACATGGCCCACACGTTGGAATCACTCAGGTAGCTTTAAAATTTCTCCGATGCCTGGGCCATGCCAAGACGGGTTACATCAGACGCTCTGGCGTGGGATCCAGGTGTGGGCGTCTTTAAGACTCCCCAGGTGATTCCACTTGGAACCAGGAAGCACCCCACAGTAATCTTCAGTGTTCTCTCTCCTGACCTGCCTCCCACAGCCTTCAACAGTTCCCCGCCTGCCCCTCCTTCCCCTCTGCTGTTAAGTTAGACACCGGATTCGCCTAATGGAAAGACACGGTGAGCTTCCTGCCAGAAAGGGAATGATATTCTGCACAGCAAGCAAATTTGGTTATCTTTGCTGAGCTTGCAAAACTGCGCGAGAGCTACAACCCTCAGATTGTTTTAGTCTAGTCTAATTTTTCAGCAAAACATCCATAAATTCAAGCAGCTGCTGTCAAAGCATGGCTGTGACACCAATGGAGGCTGCTGGGCCAGCAACACCCAGGGGACTGAGGCCAGAACAAATTTGCCTTGCTCCACTCCATATTTCAGTGGTGGCATGCGTGCAAGCATCCTGGTTCCAGTGCAAGAACTCACTTTTATGTTGCCTCTTACATTCTTCTGGAAGTCACTAAAAACAAAGATTTGAAGGGAATTGTTCACTTTCAACACATATCCTATTGCAAATGTCTTTGGATCTTTTCAAGAATTTTGTGCAGTGAACTAGGCATATATTATGATTCCCATCTGTTGTGAGCTGAATGGTGGCCCCAAAGACATGTCCAGCTCCTAGTGTCTGGAACCTGAGGATACGATTTTATATGACAAATGGTGTGATTAAGTTCACGATCTTGAGACGAGTCGCTTATTCTGGATTAGCCTGGTGGGTCCTAAAATGAAATCACAGGTATCTTTATAAGAGAGAGGCAGAGGAAGTTTTGAAACAGACACACACACAGGAGAAGGCAATGCAAAGACAGGGCAGAGACTCAAGTGATGTGGCCCCAAGCAAAGGACCCCAACAACGATGGGAAGCTGGAAGGTGCAGGGAAAACCTTGGAGGTCCTTAGAGGGAGTGCAGTCCTGCCAACGCCTTAGCCCTGTGAAACTGATTTCAGACTTCTGGACCCCAGAACTGAGAGAATAAATTTATTTATTTACTTATTTATAAAGATTGGCACCTGGGCTAACAACTGTTGCCAATTTTTTTTTCTTCTTTATCTCCCCAACCCCCCCATACACAGTTGTATATCTTAGTTACAGGTCCTTTTACTTGTGGGATTGGGACGCCCCCTCAACGTGGCCTGACGAGCGGTGCCATGTCCGCACCCAGGATCCGAACCCTGGGCCGCCACAGCAGAGCGCGCAAACTTAACCACTCGGCGATGGAGCCGGCCCCAAATTTATTTTGTTTGAAGCCACCAAGTTTGTGGTAATTTGTCACAGCAGCCCCAGAAAACTAATACCGCCTCTTGTCTCCAAATTCATCATTCCTTCCACCAACACTCACGGCATGTCAACTGTGGGAAAGTCCCTGGGATCCAGGAGGGAATCAGCCAGACTCCTGTTTTGTGGAGTGTTTAACGCTGGGCGGTAGACGGCTGTAAGCGTACTGACAAATGTGGAAGTAAAGGCAGGGAGTGTCAAGGGCCGTGACGGAAGTGAAGCAGGGAGTGTAAGAGAGAGGGGCCAGAGCAGCGGACGGGCAGATGGAGGAAGGCAGGTGATGTTATATGTGGTCACAAGAGCCCTCTCTGGGAAGATGACATTTGAGCTCAGACTTAAATGGGACAAAAGCATTGAAAGATAAGCACAGAACAATCCAGGCAGAGGGAATGACTACTTGGAGCCCCGAGGCAGGAGCTCGGTGTGTTGGAGAAACAGCAGCCTGCGTGTGAGTAAGGCTGAGGAGGTGAGGGCAGGCGGGAGCTGGGGATAGAGATAGGAGTCACCTTTTGTCCTAAGAGTATGATGTCAAGCAGGGGGTTACTTAACCTTTCAGGTCAGAAGTGCCCTGCAACACTTAACCTTCCCGTGTTCATTGCCCACAATACACAGAGCAGGAAGAAAAAAAAGGAGCATGAGGGACACCTGGTTTTAGGTGCTGCCTCCTCCAAAATAGTGGTTTGGAGCCACAGAACACCAGATCTTAATAGAAGGAAAGAGTGTGGCGGGTGGAGGGCCAGTAGGTGCAGGGCATGAAGGCCGCCCTGGCTGGAGGCCTGGTTTGCCCCAAGCTGCCCCCAGTTCTGCTAGCTCGGAGGCGGTCAGCTCTCCAGGGCTGAACATGTGGGTTTCAGGACTGAGGGATGGCCTGGCTTTAGGACTTGCCACCTGCTCTTCCCACAGAGGAAGGAGAGGTGAGAAGGTGGGGTCAGGCCCCAGTGCTGTGTCGGGGTCCTCAGCTCACAAGACAGCTGTTTCCACGGCTCTGTTCCACACCATGGTCTGAATTAAGTTATTGCAACAAGTCATTGGGTGAGTACAGGAAATCTGCCGGCTCACATACGCTCTTGCCAGACTCCCCCTCCCTCCCTTCAGCAGGCCATCAGCAGGACAGAGCCAGGAAAAAAATGGCATGATCACTCCCCCAGAGCTGAACCCCAAGGGGCAGAAGGGCCCTGCAGGATCCCTGGCACCGTTGGGATGGGAGTGTCCCACTCCCCAAGACCTCTGAGGGGATGTGCCATGATACCACTTAATGACTTCAGGGCCAGTGGGAAGTCCGAGAACAGAAGGGTATAGGGTCCTTTCATGTGAGGAATGTCCCACAGCTGCCTCAGTTTTGTCTGCAGTGGTGACTACGTCCACAGAAGTCAGACTTCTCTGACTGAGCAATTGCCAAACAGAGCCAACCACTTCCTTTGGTAGCCCCTCAACTTCTTGTTTTAAAATTTAAAAGGCTTGGCGGGGGGGGGGGGGGGGTCCTACAAGGCCAAACCCAGTGAGCTCAGGGTTCGGGAAGGGTAGAAGGCCATGAAAGCAGGGAGGAGGGGCTCTGAAAGGAGTCAGTTCTCCACTCCTGCGGGACGCCGTGTCAGGAGAAAGAAGGAGAGACTTTTCATCCCAACTCTTCCATCATCTGGTCCTAAAATCAGTTTTATCTGTTCCTTCTACTGCTGGGTTTCCCCAGCTGTACAATGGGTACAGTAATTGTGATGAAACTTCAGGAGACAGGGCATATCAGTGGTCTGTTTATTCAGCCCCTATGTCTGCACCGGGCTAGGAGCTGTGGAAGAAACAGAAGGAGTAGAATTCAGGGCCTCTGCCCTTTAAGAAGATTAGGATATAGCTGTGGAGAAGAGAGTAACCTGGTCAGAAGCAGCAGAGAATGAAAGCGTCTGTATGATGTTTTCCGGCAAGCATCAGAATCCCCGGGAGGGCTTGTGGAAGAAGCTTCTTGATCTAGTGGGTCCCGGGTGGGATCCGACAGGGTGCGGCTCTAACACACTCCCATGTTGTGCTGACTGCTAGCCCGGAGACCACAGTTTGAGAACCACTAGGATGGCGGGAGCTCGGAGGAGGAAGAGCTGGGCCCAGGAGCTTGCTGGAACACTGGGGAACACAAACATCCTCGCTGCCTTGTTAGTGTAAACTCAGGGGCGGGCAGTGGAGGGGAGATTCCGGGGGCGCTTCCCTTGCTGTTCCCACATACAGCCTGTAGTTCCCAGCACTGTGCTGCTTCTCTGTGGTGATGGATCTGTTTTATTTCCAATCCATCGTGGACTAATACTTTTGTAAAATACCACATGACAAGCATGGATGTTGCAGCAATGTTGAAGTGCCATAAAAGTTTCTAAATGCTCATCTTGTCACCAGCTAACAAAGACCTCATGGCCTGGCACCAGCTCAGGGGCCACTTTGAGGGACCTCACCTAATAGCCTCCATGTCCCCAAGAGGTCTTCACACATGCACTGTGAACAGAGCCCAGCAACCAGCACTAGCCAAGCATCAGGGAGGTGCTGAGTGGCCATTTCCTCTGGGACTGCTCTCTGAAGGGAGGTGTGACCCCACTGGAGAAGGACGAAGGAAAGTTGCAGCATTGTGACCACTCACATAAAGGCAGGGAGTGGAGGGCAGGGCAGAGCTCACCCCTCCGTCCCCTAAGCCAGCCCGTGGGGCATCGTTCCTCCATGGCTAAGAGAGATGTTTCTGGAGGCAGCAGCAGGTGCTGGGGCTGAGGGAGGAGCCCTGACAAAAGCCCCTGGGAGGAGCTAAAGCTGGTGTGGCCACAACTCTCTCTAGCTGCCAGCTCTGCATCCCAAGCTGTGCTCATGTCCCCAAGGAGCTGCTGTCCCCAAAGGCCTCTGTGGCTGCAAAATCTGGGTGGGACCCCAGGACACTCCTCTTCCCACCCTTTCCCACAAGTTCCCTTCCTGGGCCACCGTGAGGCACTCACCAATCCTTCACCTTCAGGGAAGTTTGAAGGCCCCAGTCCTGGCGTCTTTGGCAATGAGAGGTGAGCCATAGGCCCCAGGAGACCCACAGGAGCCAGAATCACCATCACAGGCCAGGCTGTGCCTGAGCACCTTGCAGGGAGCTCCCTGAAGCCATTTACCCCTCACTGACCACTGCTCCGAGCGCTGGGCTGTGTCTGGGAGCCAGACTGCACGGAGAGCACTGAGCAGGGAGGAAGAGCAGGCAGTCAGCCGAGGCCAGCAGAAGGCCAGATGCTCCTCGGGAGGGAGGAGAGCCTTGTCTATTTGGCTTTGACTTTTACTGAATATATGTCCAAACAACAGACCTCCGCTTCCTGCCTTTAATTGGCCTGGACGACAGTGATTTTCACTTTGGCCTTTCCCTGGCATTCAGCATTTCTCCAGCATTCTCCAAATCCCCACTTGAATGCTAGGCATGTAGGGGCTATAAAGGTGAACAACACAGGGCCCACTCTCTGGGCACTTTGGGTCCTGTGGGTTGTATCAGTTAGCTATTGCTGCATAAGAAATCACCCCAAGCTTAGTGGCTTACAAACCATAACCTTAAAAATACCAGCTCGTGATGCTGTGGGTGAAGAATTCAGGCAGGCCTCTGTGGAGACAGCTTATCTCTGCTCCGTATGGTGTTGCCTGGGTTGCTGGCCTGGGGCTCAAGGACCAAGATGGTCTCACTCACGCCTGAGCCCTCAGCTGGGATGGCTCCTGCTGGGCTTGGGTTCTCCTCCCTGGGGCCCCTCCTTCCATGAGGTGTCTCATCCTCCAGGCTCTTTCTCTCCCACTAGATAGTGTAGACTTCTTCACACGGGGCTGGATTCCAAGAGAACATCTAGATCTCAGAAGTTCTGCATTAGCTGGACTTTGGTGCAGACTGGGCATTGGGAATTTCAGTCTTTCCGGGCACCTCTGGTGCAGCCCAGGCTGAGAATCCCAGCTGCAGCCAATTATACTCCAAGTGTGGTTCAAGACCAGCAGCAAAGACACCCCTGGGGGCTGTTGGAAATGCAGAATCTCAGGTCCCTCACAGCTGGAGTACCTTGGTGTAAGTTGAACCATGACTGTCATTAATGATGGCAAATTCAGCTGGAAGGAACAATGTTGGAGCTGTGGCTTGAGCTCTGTGAAACTGCTTCTCTTTCCCCACAGGTTTTCTGGATGACAGGCCTCTAGGTGATCCCCTAGCATATCCCACAGAGAGGTGCTCCCAGTACAAGAGAGCCATTAGGAGAAACAGCCACGTTCACTAGAACCGCAGGGAGACGAGTGGGCAGAGGGAGGCAGGTCGTTCGTGCTGGGGAGGGAGAGTTTAAAGGGGGCCATGCAGGTGACAAGGAGACTTAAAGGTGATTCCAGCTGCCTCCTGACGTCAAATTAGCATCTCTATCTCTGTCTGTAAAACAGAGGTGGTGTGCTCCAAACTCCTGGTCCTCTGCTTCAGCCCCAAGGTGGCTGAAGATTTCTGCAGGAAAATCAGACGCTTGCAGAAGGGAGCCTGCTGGATTCCTCCCTCGCCCCCACACCGAATCTGATCCATCCAGAGTCCAGTGCTCCGTCTCTCTGCTGCACGCCATCCCCTGCCCCAGGTCAGCCCCTCAGCATTTCCCTCCTGCTATGTGACAGTTCCCTCCATGTCTCAGCCCCTCTAGTCCAGCTTGCGTGTGGCTGCCTGAGTTGCCCACTGAAAAGCAAGCCCTTGATGTCACCACTGTCACAACTCCGCATCAGCTGCAGAATGAAACACAGCCCCCTCAGGGTGGCAGGTGCGGTCCACCTTACCTTGCTCTCTCTCCTCCTCAGTCTAGCCCCTGCCACTGCCCTGACCTTGACAGATTCTTCCAGTTCACTCAACAGGGACAGTGCTGGGAGATCTGTGGCCTCACCCTAGTATTATGGCTAACCCCTAGGCCACACCTGCTGTTCCCGGGAGCACTGGATACAGAAGGGCGCCCCTGGAGTTTGGACTTGGTAGTGTGGCATTTGTGTCCCTAGGTCCAACTCAGGCTGACCTGAGTTTGCCCTTGAAGCCGTCTCTGACACCCAGCTTCCATAAAAACCCCGTACATGCCTCTAGAGCTGCGCGGTCCTGTAAGGATACTGTGGGCCACCTGTGACTGTTGACCGCTTCAAATGCCCTCATCCCAGTTGAGATGTGCTGTGAAGGGCGAAATGCACAATAAACTTCAACCACTTGGTGAAAAGAAAAAAAAGAATGTAAAATAACTGTTTAATAATCTTTATGTTGACTACATGTTGAGATATAATATTTTGGATGTATTAGGTTAAATAAAATATTTTGTTGACATTCATTTCACCTGTTCCTTTTTACTGTTTTTTTAATGTGGCTACTAGGAATCTTAAAACTGCGTGTGTGCTTCACTTCATTCTACTGGACTGCACAGGTATGATGGGTTTTCCCCCCAGGCTCCCTCTTTACTAGTTGTAACCTAAGACAAATTATTCAACTTCTTGGAAACTCAAGTTCCTTCTCTAGAAAATGTAGGCATTATTATTCCTGTCTTTTAGGGTCTCAGTGAGAAAGAAAGACTGTGCCCCAGCATAGTAGAAGATCTCTATCAGTGTAACACTAGTTGTATTTAACAGAATTAACAGTTACAGGGACCTTGGTGGTCTCAAGGGTCATAGTCAAGTAAGATACCTAGATTCTCACACAGTACGTGACATATATTGGGTGTTCTACACAGAGAGTGTAAAATGGGAGAGGAGGACTGAGTCGGAGTCTAGGGGTTGACTCCTTTGCAGAGGCCCCACGTTCAGTAGTTGCTCCATCCGGGCTGGCTTTCCTTCCTCTCTCCTCCTCAGTTGTCCGTATCTGAATCCATCACCCTCTGGGGTCCACCTGTCTGACCAGTGCACCTGCAGCCTCCAGCACCCACCAATCCCCTTCTCCCCACTCCCCTCTCCAAATCTCTTTCCATCTGGTTCCCAGCCTGTGACAGATACCCTGACCCCGGCATATGCTCCGGAGAAGGACTGCCCAGGCGGGGTCCTGCAGGGAGACGTCTCCCCAGCAGCCGTAAATCATTCTGCCTGCTTCTATTGTTGTCGAGGGCGAGCAACCAAACAGATTATTTCCCCAGCTATTTCTGGGACCTTGTTAGAAACATCCTTGTCTCCAAATATGAGCTTCCAAACCAGCAGCAAATCATTCTGGATAAATGTTAGTTAATTTGGTTCCTGGGGAAGAAAAGCCTGGGGTTTGTCTGCAGAAAATTAAATGCCACTGTTCTGATGCTCGTGTGGGGGAAGCAGGGTGGGTACAGCCCTGGGAGCCAATGTCAGGGCCTTCTGTACTGCTAAAGCCCAGGGCCTCTGGGGTAATCCTGAATTTGCCCCGGGGATGCGTTGGGATTTGACTCGGTTTGACTTGAGTCTGCAGCATGGCAGTGATGCTCCAGTGAGGCCTTCCCCCACCCCATGAAGGGAGCGGGATTCCAGGCCGGGCTAATGCCCAGGCCACACTCAGGTCTCTACAGCCTCACCTTCTGGAAAACCTCTTTCTGGGAGACTGGAAGTCAGCTTCCTTGGCAAAGAACAAGAGTCAGGAGTTGGAAAGGTTGATAGAGACAGCAAAGAGGAAGCAGAGTACATCTCCTCAAGGCCAGCTGCTGCCTCGACCCGGGACAGGGTGAGGATTCGGGTCCCCAATGTTTCGAGGCCATCGAGGGCCGTAGGAACCATCAGCCTGACCATCTACTCTACACATAAGAAAACCAGAGCCCAGAGACAGGGAGAAACTTTTCTGAAGGTGACCCGACACCCAGATGACTGCCCTAACAGAGCTCCTTGAACGGCGTACGTCAGGACTTGCAGAAGAAACATTCTTGGCCCCAGCCCCTGTTTATCAACACACAGACGAGGATAAATGGAGCCCCCAGTAGTTCTCACACTGCCTAAAATACATCATTAAGGACTCTCTGGGGGCCGGTTCTGTGGCCAAGTGGTTAAGTTCGCGCGCTCCGCTGCGGGGGCCCAAGGTTCGGGTCCTGGGTGTGGACATGGCACTGCTCGTCAGGCCACGTTGAGGCCGCGTCCCACATCCCACAACTAGAAGGATGTGCACCTGTGTACGGGGGGGTTTGGGGAGATAAAGCAGAAAAAAAAAAAAAAAAAGATTGGCAACAGTTGCTAGCCCAGGTGCCAATCTTTAAAAAGAAAATTTAAAAAAATTTAAAAAATGAAAAACAAAACGACTCTCTGATCTGAGGAAAAGATGTCCCAGGTTAGCCTGCAAATGTCTCAATGGAGGTATGAATCTCAGTGATTCCTACTTTAGGTGGTGCCTTCCTCGAAGCTGAAAGCCCCACACCAATGGTGTTCACAGGAAGGACGGTGTGGAGGGAGAGGGAGAATAGTCGTTGTGGGGCCTGGGATGCTGCCTGCGTCGGGGGAGCAGCAGAAGCGGGAGGAGCCTCTGGGAGCCAGAGGACCGACAGCCCAGTCATGAGTGAGAAGAGGGAAGGGGGTTGCCTTAATCAGGGATGGATTACGTTACTGGCTCCAATTCTTGGCCCCTCCCATATCCATGCCCCTGGACTTACAACTTTGCAGCCCCTCCTAACGAAGGCAAAGGGGACTTCCTGCCCCCTGATTTGGACTCAGTCTCAAAGTCTCTTGCTTTGGTTGATGGCACGTGGGCAGAAGTGATGGTGTGTCTGTTCCCAGCCTCGTGTACATCTGCCACCCCCGTGAGAACGGCCCCCCCCAGGTGGCTGCTGTCCCTTAGCCTGGAACGGAGAAGGAACCCAGGTGGACCAGAACTTGAGCCTGGCTGGCAACCAGGAGCCCAGTGCGGCTGGTCACACAGCAAGGATCAGAACTCATTGCCAGCCAACCCTGACAGTGCAGGGCTGATGCAGGTCAGGACCTGGGTGGAGCCTCCCCTTCCAGAGGGATGGTACGATTTGGGGAGAGCAGAGCCGAGCGGATGGCACTCCACAGAAGGAGGAGGACCATGAACAAAGCAATGGGGGCGGGTACACTGAAGATCTGAACAATAAGGACTAGCTCAGAGCATTGGGAGGAGCGCTGCCCAAAAGAACTTTCTGCGACAGTAGAAATGCCCTGTATCTGTGCTGTCCAGTGTGGGAGCCATGCGTCACGTGGGGCCACTGAACACTTGAAATGCAGCTAGAGCTGCCGGGGAACTGAACTTTTAATTTTATTTAACTTTAACTGATTGACTTTTCAAGAGCCACATGTGGCTGCCAACTGGACAGCACAGGTCTGGAGTGCTGGGTACAGCAGGCCTGAAATAAGGCGAGGCTGGAGATCCGTTTGCTCAGTAGAATTTTTGAGCTGAATAATGACATGATGACAATCGCACTTGCTGCGTCCATGGCCCTGCTCCCAGCGCCTGTAACATGGTACCTCACTGGACCTTCCCAGCATCCTTGTTGGGTAGGATGTGTTATCATCCTATTTTACAGATGAGAAGACCAAAGCACAGAGGCACTGAGTGCTGTGCGACGTCACCTGGGGAGCAGAGCCAGGCTGGAAGTGAGACTGACCCCAGAGCCTTTGCCTTCACCACCTCCCCAATCCACACCGGCCCGGCTGTGTCCAGTGGCTGCAAAGTCCCTTTGTGGGGGTTTTCTTCTTTGGGAGCTGTCTTTGCCTGCCTACTCCTGGCCCCAAAAGCAGCATCTAGGACTAGATTTCCATGCAAGAAGTTATTTTTGTTCATTGATTGGTTTGTTGTCTGCAGAGGCAGGCAGTTGGCTCAGGGAGCAGGATTGGCAGGGCTGACGGGACAAACATCAACCTGATGGTGGATTACTGAGCTGGTCACCACTGTGAGCCACCAGGCTCTTTCCTGGTGGGAGGCTCGGAGGACCTGGGTGGAACACAACTCTGAATTGTCCACCTGAGGGTGGACCAGGGAGGGGAGGCCCTGTCCCCCACTGGTCAAGGGCTGACCCAGGCGTGTTCGGCACCAGGAGAGCTGAGTGGCTCCCAGTGTCCCTCACAAGGACCTGGATACAGCTGAGGGGAGGTGTGGCCAGACCACCCCTGACCTGAGCTGATTGTCACACCAACAGAGGGAGCAAACAAGTGGCTACACAGACTGTGTGATTCCACAGACATGAAATGATGCCTGGAACCGGCAGATTCAGAAAGCGGAAAGCAGACTGGTGGTTGCCAGGGGCGGGGGAGAGAGGAGGGAGCGCGATGGTACAGGGTGCTTCATGGGCCGAGGGAGATGTTCTGGGATAAGATGGTGGTGATGGCTGATGGTGAATCTTACACTGTATGAATTTTACCTCAATAAAAAATAATAATAAAGTGTGCTGAGAGAAGCGTGATGACAAAAAAGTGCGACCCAGGGTCCAGGCTCTGAGCATAACCACGGGCCCAGCCCAAAAGTGCAGGCCCCACCCCGGGGGGCAGGCCTGTCCCTTCACCTGGACCAACACCCCCAGGGATTTTACCAAGGGAGTCAGGGGTGATGTGGAGCCCAGGAAGTCTGGCTCAGCAGTCCCCACCCTTCCCAGCTGCTGTCTGAATGTCCCACCTCTCTCAGGCATCTCAGATGCAATGAGGTCACAGCACATGTCCAAGGCCAGGACGGGGGCAGTTGGCCTGGATGGAGCACGAGCCTCACCCAGCCCTCCAACTCACCTGTGCAGGACTGAGACAGGCATCCGCCTTCAGGGCTCCATGTGGCTCGAGTGGCCTTGACTTCAAGTCCCCTGTCCCAGCAGGATGCCCGACATCTCAGTGCCAGGCTTCTCATCCACGTGACTTCATCAGTCTAAGGGCTTCGTGTCTCCCCACTGCACCCACACACCACGCTTCTTCTCTCACCTAGGGCAGGTGGAGCCCTGAACAGTACCCTGTCCTCTAGTGCCCACAAGTCCCTCGTGGGGACCCTGACTTCCCTCCTGCTGGCCTGATGGAAGAGGACAGCCATGTGTGCTCTTCAGGAAGGGGGCTGAGGGGACAGTTGTCACGTTCTGATGGCTCTCCACAGAACATAATTTAGATACAGCTGAACTAATCTATTCCAATGAACCTGCCAGGGATGCTAACATCGTAGAAACCCTTTGAGGGGTGAGGTGACGTGGGCTTGTCACTCACTTAAAGCCAAGAGAGTGTGGTGCAAGTGACATGGGGTGACTTCCAAGGTAGAGTCAGAAAAGCCAACGCAGCTGCCATCTTATGTGCGGGAGCCCTTGACTTTGGGGCACTGAGCCGTCCTGTAAGGTGCCTGACTACCCCAAGGCTGCTGTCTTGTGAGGAAGCCCAGGCCACATGGAGAGGCCGTGTCTAGATGTTCTGGTCCACAGGCCCAGCCCAGGCCCCAGCCAACAGCCAGCATCAACCACCACAGGCAACGGAAGGTCCTCCAGATGCAAGCCCCCAGCTTTGGGTCTCACCCAGACTTGCATTCTTCTTCTCAGAGAATGGGAGAATTTGAGGCCTCAAATATCCGGAAAAAGACATAAGCCATTCTCTCTCTGCCCTGTGTGAACTCGTGAGCCCCAGAATCTGCGCATGATAAAGTGGTTGTCTCGGGCTGCTAAGTTTTGTAATGCAGCAATAGGGTCTGAGCCACCTTTCATCTACTATTTATTGCACACCTGCAATGTGCCTGGCCCTGTTCTGGGCCCTGGGGATGCCAAGATAAAGAAAACCAAGGCTGCCTTTAAGGACAAATTCCCATGAGGCAGCAGACGGATTGCACACAAGGCCGGCTAGTGATTCTGTGTGTGCAACACTCAGCACAGAACCCTAGAGTGGCCAGTTCTAGCAGGGGAATCCAGGGAGGCTTCCTGGAAGAGGCTTCCAGAAGTATGGAAGGAGGCACACGACAGTGTTTTTCCAGATAGTCAGAAATTACACAGCACATTTAAGACGTTATTGAGGCACAAGTTGCAGCAGTGGCTGCTGGGCCCATGAAATCCTACTGAGGGGCAGCTGTACCAGAAGCCCACGCTCTTCTCTGTAACATCCGCCTCCTCCAGAAGTCTTCGCTCAGTTCCTTAAACGCGCCAAACTCTCACTACCTTCGCAGCCTTCTGAAATGCCCTTCCCTCTGCCTAGAACACTTTCCCCCACTCTTCCCCCGACTCAGCCTTATTTTCCCCTGGGACCCCCAGAAAGGTCCCCCAGTACACAACCCCTCCATCCTTCTCTGTCATCCACACCACACTTTCAATAGTCTATCCGTCTGTCAGCTTGTCCACCAGCATCCTCCCTTGCCAGACTGCAAACTCCATGCAGGTAAGAACAGGACTGGTGGCTTTGCCCCCATATTCTCAGAGCCTGGCAGGCATTGGGCACACAGGAGGCACTCTGTAGATAGTTGCTCAATGAATGAGTCCATGGATGAACAAATGGCCCCACCCTTGGAACTCAGATCTGCTCTTATCTCTGATCCTATGATTAGCTTCTTGTGGTTTCTAATTTTGCCCCCAATCATTGATTTTCTGGACTGCATCCCCCTCCTTTGGAATATCCTTCTGCCACCTTCCACAAGCCCTATTTGCTACCCAGCTACGACACAACCCCACTGGGCCATGGTTTCCATCATCCTCCAGCATCACCAGTCAGTCACCTCATTTTCAGGCTACCCCCTACACAGGGCTGTGTCATAGCAAAGGAGACAGCGAGGCAGGGATTTTAGACAGGAAAAGACTTCACTGGATTTGACAACGTCATATGATGTCATTTTACTGAAGTGGTTCCAGAGATGACAAAATAAAAGAGCGTCTGGGGAGGTCGGCTTCTCCCAGGAGACATTGGGAAGCTTGACATTGGCAATGGGAGGAGAGGTGGATTGTCGAGAAAGGAGGTGTGATCACAGACATCGGGCTCTGCCTGCATGGGGTGGCTTCAGAGACTTTGTCCCCTAGGTCGTGTCATCGTCTTAGCAAACACAGAGACCATGTGTCACGTCTAAATATAGCCAGGAGGACACTACACAGAATTATTCAACAGGAGTGCAGAGGGCTGCTGCTCGTCACAGGGCAGCTGGCTGGATTTCACAATCAAATGAAGAACCTTCTTCACTCCGAGTCCTGGACTGACGATCACGACCAGCAGCACCGAGGGAGAGGCAACAAGCTCACCCCACACTTGATGCTCTACAGCAGCCTTCCCGTGGGTCTTTCTGGTAAAAGAAGGCAGAGCCAGTACATGAGATAAGCCATTTCAAGGGAAAACCACGGACCCCCAAGCCGGTCACTGATTTGGCCTGAGAAGCGAGGAAAGGCCGTGATCACCGTTCTTTGATCGCCCTCTTGCGTGCTGACTTCCTTGCCTGGTGTGGAATTAGTTTCTCATCTACAAAAGTACATCGGGGAGACCTGGGTTCAAGCCCTGGCTCTGCCACTCACTAGCTGTGTGACTTTGAACAGGTGACTTCATCTCTCTGTGGGGATAGTAATAGTAGCTTTCTCAAAGGACAGTGAGAAGATTAAATGAAATAATTCATTCGGCATTCAACAATTATGAATTGAGACCTGCTATGTTCCAGACTCTATCTAGGTGCTTAGGATACTCCAGTGAAGAAAACAGACGTCCTTGCCTTCGTGGACTTATACTCAAGTGTAGATAGACTAACAATGAGCAGCAAACCTAATAAATAAGTAAATGATACAGGATGTGAGAAGGTGATAACTGCTACAGAAGGGAGCATGGGGAGCAGGTGAGGCAGAGGAAAGAGGGCCACGTATTCTTTGCTCCTCCTCCCTTTGGGACGTAGGATCTAATTCCCACCTCCCTGTGTCAGGGCTTCCTTTAGTGACTTGCTTGACCAAGAGAATGTGTCAGAGTGGTGTTCTGGGAATTCCAAGGCAAGATCAGAAGAAGAGTTGCAGCTTCCTTCTGGGTCTCTTGGAACATTCTCTCTGGGAGCCGTGACCCTCATGTTAGAGAAGCCACATGTATGTGCTGTGGTCAACCATCCAGCTGAGCCCAGCCTTCCAGCCAACCAAGACCCCAGCCATGGGAATTAAGTCCATCTGGACCCTCCAGACCAGCCCATGCACCAGCTGAATATGACCAAACGACCTGAATTGATGGGTGTAGAGCAGAAGAATTGCCCAGCTGAGACTGACCTCAATTTCTGACCCACAGAATCATCGGATACAACAAAATGATTGTTGTTTTAAGCCACTTAGTTTCAGGATGATTTGTTACACAGCAATAGATAACCACAACAGGATGGTAAGAGGACTTGTGTATAATGCATGCAAAACCCCAGGCCAACAGCCACAAAATGGCATCAGATGTTAGTATCCCCACCAGTATTTTTGACTAGCCTTCTTTCCTTTCAGCAGGCACTATTTCAAAGCCAAGGCTTTCTGTTAGGCACCATTTGGTGACGTTTGTGTTCTCATGCATGGGGAGCAGATTCTATTTCTCCACTGGGAGATGATGTCCCAAAGAATAAGCAGGTGTAGAGAGGCTCAGACATCAGAACTCAAGGGATGGCAGGATAAGGAAAGGGCTCCAGATGCCTTTATGGGCAAGACATTGACTTCTGCACTTGAACTTCACCCCCTACACACTCAACTTCTCATACTCAGAATTCTTCAGACTGCACCTCGAAGGGCAGAGGTTTTCCTGGCAATCATAGTCTTAAACCACTCTTAGGAAAACAATTGCAATTGTGTCTCATTAATCCACACAAAGTCCTCGTGAGTCCACTATGAAGAAGCCCATGGTCATGTGTGTCTAAAAGCTCCCTCTCTAGGCTCTGTTTTCCTCAGTTCCAAACAGTAAGGAAGGAAAACAGCCTCCCAGTAGAGAATGGCTGCAGTGTATAGACTCACAAAGTCTGGAATTTTCTTGGAGGAAAATGAAAGAATATTACTGGTTAATCAATTAATCAATATTATTGATTAATTAAGCACTTATTCCAAAGGAAGCAGAATCTTTAATAGTAAATGACTCATGTAGTTAAAAAGAGAGAGAAAAACAAAACACTTCGCTGTAAGAGATAATTGAACTTAGGTAAGCATTCTAATAAAAAATTAAGGGCTGAAGGATAACGAGTTACTTGGAGATATAGATGGAATGTAAACGAAGAAAATGGTGAAAAAGATGTCATTTAAAATATCAAGTGCTAGGCAGAAAAAAAACGGGGCAGACAAATCATGGGATTTGCAGCTAATTGATGATTAGCTAATTTTTTACAATGTTGTTTTGATGAAAGGATCTTTATCCGCCCCCCCATACCAAGTCAAGTGGATAGTATCCTATCAGTTCCCTACACTTCATGAGGGCACAAGTAACTTCAATAGATTCCACAGTACTCACTACCATCTAATGGCAGCTCTTCAAATTGCAGGCATAGTACCTAAGGGAGCTTGTTCCGCTTCTGAGGGCACATAACTTGCATATTCAACTCTATTTGACAGGTTGTAGCCATCACTGGAGGAGTAACAAATAAATCCATACTTAGTGAATGTCTGCTATATGCCCAGAAAGATGCTTATAAATTATGGGGGAATGCAGTCCCTATCTCAATTGCAGGCCCTATCCCTATTGCTTAGATAAAGAAGTAATAAATACTTAAGAGAAAAAATAATGATAAATATTATGTGTCATTGGAATTTACAGGAAGTAAATGTCCATAGCAAGCAAGAGGATCCTTGGCTTACTTTGATAGGAAAGAGAAAAAGGAACGACTAAGCCATGGGGAAACTCAAGTCATTCCGGACCTTCAGTCTCCTCTGCTGCACTGTTACATCAGATTGGAGGAGGAAGAGAAGCAACTGCTGTCGATGCCTACTATGTGCTGGGAGTTTGATAGCTAATTATCTCATTTACTCTTCACAGCTACCTTACAAGGATGGGTTACTGTCAAGGTATTGAAGACCTTTGGAGATTGCACAGCCAAGGTTCCTGAGCTTGGGTCCTAATACAAATCTGAAGGAGTCGAAGATCCACACCTTTTGCTCTCCCACAAATCACTCTGCCTTAAAACACTGAACCTCTCTGCCAGTTAAAAAAAATACTGTGATTTTTGAGAGAGATGAATGTGAGTTGATGCTTTGCCAGCGGGGGTCAGTTGTTCTTCATGGAGCTGTCCCATATGGTGAGAGGACACTCCCCTGATCAAAGAGATCATGAGTCAGAAGCAGAACTGAAACTGGACCCTGAGGAAGCACACATGGCTCTCTGAGAGGTTCAGGTCAATGGCAGCTTTCTCTGGCAGCGTGCTATATGTATCAGGATGCTATCTACCTCTGGAAGAACCTCATTAAATTGACTGTGTCTGACCCCAGCCAGAGAATTTGATTCAGCAGATTGGAGGTGGCAGCTAGGAATCACTTTCCAGGTGGTCTGGATTCAGGTAGGACATGCACCACCTATTAGTTCTGTTCCGGATGCTTCAGATGCAAGATATGAACATCCTTTCCCCAGCAACCTTGGTCTCTGCCTCCCTGTACACCATATGCACCACTCACAAGGGACGAAGAGACTGCCACTTTGTAGATGCCTTCCATTACATTTTACTTTGTGTCAGTCAGGCTCCCTTTAGGAACAGAGACCACCCCAGACACTTCATACAGAAGGAATTCACTGCAGGGGATAACTTTCACGAGTATGGGACAGCTGAGAAGCCACACAAAGATCAGTGACAGCTAGAGGCCACTCCACACATAGGTCTAGAAGGACAAAGAAAGGAAATGGTGTTACTAGAGCTGCAGAAGTTGAAACCATAGCTGGCCTGAGCAGTGACGTCTGGGCCTGTGGAAGGAGGAGCTGTCCAGCAGTAGGAGAAGCCACAGAGAAAATGCCACTCAGAGCAGAGACAGGAAATCACATGCTCTTCATGTCCCTACTGAGGGACTAACATGGAGTCTGAGGACCCAAATAATACCAATGCTTAGAGAGCACCCTTTCCCTGTGAATCTCAAACCTGGGTGAACCTCAGAATCAGCTGGATCCTCAGCTAGAGAGAATGATGCAATGAGTCAGACACAGGGCCTGACAGGGGTATTTTGAAGTGACCATAATGTGCAGACAGGGTTGAGAACTGATATGCTGGACCCTAAGTTCCAAAAGAACAGAGATGTGTTTATCATTCCATCTTCAGTAATATCACAGCATCTTGCCCAACAGAGATGTGCAGTAACACACACAATACATGTGTGTTGAATGAATGAACAAATAAATAAATGAACGAAGAGTGATGACCTGGAGCCCTTGGTGAACCAGACGGATATTGCTGCAGAAGAGAAGAACGTGTAGAGTCAGTAGTCAGAAATAAATCCATGCTAAGGGATGAAGATAGCTACCAAGGCTAATCCCAAGCAAAACATCTTTTAGTTTGAAATGAATCAAATGCCAAGAGAGAAGTGGATTCCCAAAAAGAAATGTAAATAACTGAACCCAGAAGATGAGAAGTTAGCTGTCCATGCACTTAGTCCACATAGAGTTTCCATCCATAAAGGCACCAAGAATGGCTGATGACAGTGCCTTGGTTTTATTTCAGCCCTTTCTCTAAATAGCAGGGCGCTCCCACAGCTCTCCTTCCATTTGCCTCCCAGCGTCTAATTATTGTATGTGGCAGGCAAGGATCAAAGCACGTCCCACTATGATCGAGCTAATCCGTGGCACCACTGGAGTTCCATCTACCCTGTGAGTCGGAGGAAATGGCAGATAACTGTATCCCAACTGATACAGGAGAATAGCACCTGCTCTGCTATCTGGGATAAGCCATGGGTGCCTTTTGCCTCCCACTTTTCCATTTCTTATGCCCCCTTCCCTTCATGCCTTTTACCATTTCTCTCTCCATTTCATTCTTTCTATACCCCTCTGTCCTCTCATCAGAGCCCTCGCCTTCCTTTCCCTCTCTTTCCATTTCTTCACACCCAGGACCTCACCTCCACTTTGAGCAAAGCCTTCCTCGGTCTATTTCTATTTTCTCCAGGATAAAATAGGACCAAGTGCAGACATGTCCTTGAACATCTCATCAGGGAGGAGGGATGATACACAGCTTTATAGAAGAAAGGAGAGCAGGCTGCCTTGATTACTCCCCTGAGAAACTTTAGAACTTGGGACATTTCAAATTGACATAAAAGAGCCTCAGGCAAGGTCACTGGCAGCTATTTCAGTCCAATCTGGGCTTTAACCAGCTCTTCCGTCCCCTTCGCAGGAAGCTCCTATCAGAGAACTCTGGCCTCTTCCCTGCATTGCAAGCACGAGGGCTGCTGGTCTCCCAGGCACAGGGAGGTGAAGGATACGCCACAGCTGGTTTCCCCACAGCCTCCAAGATGCTGGAATTGGTCACAGTGGCCCCTGCTGTGAATGACCTATGAGTGAGACCAACAAGCCCTGATGTGGTGATGATTCCCAAGCCTGGCCTCACATCGAAATAATCTAGGGAGCATGTGAAAAACATCCAGACACCAGGACTCACTGCAGACGTACTGAATTACACCCTCCAGGGGTGGAGTCCAGGCAGCCAGCCCAATACCCTCCTGCTATTCTCTGAGAACCACTGCCCTGAAGGAACTTGTGTCTAGAAGTGGCAGGGCAAAGTACCAACCCCTCCCTGCCCGATGGACTCAAACTTTTCCCTAAGCCCAATTTAAGCAGCCTGGTACATTTTTGTGATTTCTATCCCTCTTTCCTGTTGCCCTTGATGGTTGTGTTAACCTGGCTTTACATGAACAAGAATGCTGTGGAGAGAGCACTGTGGGAGTTTTCTCCTGGCTTCACCCAATGGGGGCATCTGGTTCCCCGTGTGGCCACTGTCAGGACCTGAGCCTTCTCTCCTGCTGCATCAGAGAGAATGGGAGGATGACCCAAAGCTAAGGGCTCAGCTTCCCATCTGTACCCAAGGACCATGAAGCCTGCTTGCTCCAGTCAAGAGTGGAACAAATACCAAGCAGATATGTGGAAGAAGAGAGTGTTGCTCACACCTGCTTTAGGGAGAAGCTTTCTCCCTGTTAAGGTGGCCTTTAGACACTAACCCAGGGGTTTGGGAGGATTTTTCAGCACACATAACCATGTTTTTAAGTTTCTTACTTGGGAATCCCACACCTCGAACAGATAACAAAGAACTGCCCTGGTTGATGCCAAAGGTCTTCCTTGTGGCCTCATCTCCCTGCACATACAGCAGCTCCTGAGCCCTGCATGGAACTTTCACTTCCATGAAATCCAGTTCAAAGCCTCCTCTGTCACACAGAGACTTTTATGAGATTCAGGAAATGTCTAGAGATCTGACGATGCCCCATCAGAATGGAGGGTTATGGCTGTTTGCCATCTGTGGTCACCAGAAGAGACCAAACAAACCACGTCACCTCTTAGTTTGGGCTCCTCCACAAGTAAGGACTTTTGAGACAAGGACTCGGGAACGGATCATTTCTCTAGGAGGGTAATCCTAAAGAAGTGAGGGAGAAGAGCGAGTGAGTCTGACAGGGGAGGAGGAAAGGCCAACGAAGAGGTGTATACTGAGGTTGCTGCTGAGTACCGGGTGATCAGTCCCACTCGGAGTCATGCACAGTGCCCCCCAGAACTTTCTGCCTGAAAGAAAGGCAGCTAGGCGTTTATCCACTAGCTCTGTACCCTCTGTGGTGAGAGTTGCCCCCCCATGCATACATGCACATGTACACACACACACCCCAAAACACCCACACTCTCGCAAATGCACACAAACACCCTTACGCACGTGTGTGCATATGGGACACACTTATACCCTTGAAGCTTGGATGGACTGTCCCTCATAGTGGTGGCTGATATCAGACTTGAGCCTTTATGGACCCACTCATGTTCTTGGGGGTGCCATGGGGCTATCTTTCAAGAATAAGATGTCCCCTTGAAATCACATACTTTGTTATGAAAAACCCCACGGAAAATGGAGACGAGACTCTTTTGGCACTTTCTTCATGCAGAAACGCCCATTCCTGTGGATATATTTTTGAGATCCTAGGAGGTAGTCCCCATACTCACACCAGCCTCTTTATGTCCAGACACACACATCAACATTGATGACTTCCGTCTTCAACCCTCCAGGATGACCCTGCCCACCCCATACTGCAGAAAGTGGTCCCTTGATGGGCTGTCAGCAGGATGAGTTGCAGGCCCTGGTTGTCTTCCGGGATATAGCTCAACTCATCAGCAGTGAAATGTCCAGCTTGAGCACATCCCAGCCATCAAAAGCTGGGCTGTGCCTTGTCTGGATTTCTGAGCTCAGGTTAGTGTAACCAGGCTAAGGCAAGCATGACTTTTCCAACTGGAACGCTCAGACTCACTTCCCATAAATTCTTCTACTTGGTTCAGAGAAAGCAATACCCTTTTCCCCATTACCATTGCCCTCAAGTGAGAGTTAACTTCTCAGAGCCGATCTGCTCAGGGTCTTGGAGAACACCACCACTGGGTAATGGTAGGGTTGTTGTTATTATTGCTATGGAGTCAATTCCAACTCCTAGAGACATCTGCTCCTAGAGCAGAGCAGAGCCCTGCCCAGTCTTTTTGTGTTATCCTCTCACTTTTCATAGCTGTATCAGATAACGCTCCACCACTATTCATCGGGTTTCCATGGCCAATTTTTTCACAAGTGGGTGGGCAGCTCCTTCTTCCTAGTCTGTCTAGTCTAGAAGTTCTGCTGAAACCTGTCCATCATGGGTGACTCTGCTAGTATTTAAAATACTGATGGCACAGCTTTTAGCATCATAGCAATACACTGCCACCACAGCAGGACAACCAACAGACAAGTGGTGTCATTCGACGAGGAAATGAACCTGGGCCACGATGGTGAGAATGCCGAATCTTATCCACCAGACCACTAGGGCTGGCTAAGGGTAGAGCAAACCAACATAATACAAAACTATGTGTGCAGCATGATATAAAATTCTGCTAAAAAAAAAAAAAAGGAGAGAGAGGGAGAGAAAATCACAAGATGTCGTTTGATCGAGTTCATGCTTGACTTCAGCCAATGGTTCTCAAAGTGTGCTCCCCAGACCAGCAGTAGCAGCATCACCTGGAAACTTATTAGAGATGAAATTTCTCAGTCCCCTTCCCACCCTAGACTTACCAAATAAGAAATTATGGGGTCAGAGCCCAGCGATCTAGAAGATTCTGATGCACACTAACATTTGAGGACCACTGACTTAGGCTAGTCAATGAGGCAGCACTGCTCACTGCGCTGGGAGCTGGCAGAAGACAGAGTTGCTGTCCTCCAGGAGTGTGTAGTGTGGTAGGGAGGGTAAGGCAAGTGCTTGCAGCAACAAAATACCAGAGAGAACAGCCACTGGGCAAGTCAGACAGAAGTTAGGGGTCACAGGAAAGGTGGGTGCTACAAGCATTCACAGGAAAGAAAATCAAACAAAGGGAGAAACAAGAGAAAAAGAAGGGAGGCCCAAGGAGAGAAAAATCAGAACAGAAAAAAGAAAAAAGAAGAAAGAAAGAAGTCCCGGTGGGGCTGAGAGCTCAGCTCCAAAAAGCCCTCAGTGGTTCACAGCTCATTTCTTGCATTCTGGCCAGCTCTCTAACAAGCCCTGGGCATTTGGGCGGGTGCTAATTTGCATGACTGATTTACCAGGCAATTACCTGCTCCCCACCCCCTGCCCCCGCCCCCCCACCCCCAGGCTGGCGGGTGGGAAGCTAGAACCTCCTTGCTGTCTTTCAAGTCTCCAAGCAAATGGAAAACTGGAAACTCAAACAGTTCCGTTCAACTCCTCTGTCAGTAACAGGTATCAAACAGCTTCTCTGCTCCTCTGCCCGGTTAGTAGAAAGAATGTGATATTCCGGAGGCTACAGAGTTCTGACTGCTGTGAATAGCAAAGCTGTGTCAGTTACAGGGATTTTCCTAAGCAGAGACCAATTAAAAACGTTGTGGACCTCTCCCGTGCCCCATCCAACGGCACATTTAATTTATGTTCATATATGGTGTTGTTTTTTAATCCTCTACCAAGTTCCTCTCTGAGTTCCCCACTTTGCAGTGCATTAGTTACCATGGAAACGATGAGCCCCAGTGGAATGGGAGTAGCTTAAATGACTGATGCAGAAAGTCATTTTATGCAATGGTTGAATATTACATATATATTTATATTAATATTTGTATAATAATAATTATACATATTTATATTATGTAATAATTATAAATATACATTTATGTTTATATTTATAAAATCCAGGACTTTGGGGAAATTCTTATAATTTAAGGAACTTTCCAAAGGAAACAGTACACACACTGAAGTTAAAATACTAGGAATGTGGGAGCAGCCCAGTACACTGCCTGAGCCACACATTATAACGTGGCATATAAAAAGAGAATATTGTGTGAGGGACTAGCTGACTAGAATGGAAAGAATGCTGGCATGGCAGATGGGAGAGTTGGATTCCTGTCCTGGGCACGTCCCTACACCCGCACATAACTTCCTGGTTGACCCAGGACAAGCTGTTTCATCTTTCTAAGACTATTTCCTCATCAGCTGAGAGAACTGAAGAAAGTGGTTCCTAAAGCCCCTTTCTGTGTGCACATCCCAAGATTCTAACCATGCTTAATCAATGGTCTCCTCTGTCTCTATAGAAGACTAGAATCTCGTGGCAAGGGTGAAGTCACTCATTCATCCATTCATTTATGCACCCAATAGTCATTTGTTGAGTATTCATGTTCAGCCAGGCTCTCTAACACTGGGTGAATTCTGCAGAAAGTTGAGGTGTTGAGACTTCTGTTGAACAGTTTTTTTTTTTTTAATAAAGAGGTCTCATAGGATGGAAATATAGTGAAACATAGCAGAAACATGCCCTTATTTCTCACTGGTCAACTCTCTTAGCCGGAAATACAAACACAGAACAGACCACAAAAGGACAGTTCCACAACTCCATCAACCAGGCATCAGGCCCCAAATGCTCCATTCCTTGTGTCCACTTCAACAGACCCATTGAGGAGGTGGAATCTGTCTATCTTATATACGTTTCCCTCTGCCACTCAAATATCCTTGCTTAAGAGACAATCAGCAGGTCCTGTGTGGTTATCCAAAAGCTCAGGATTAAAGAAACTAATTCAGTCTAGAAATTTCCCTGGGTTTCTTTGGTCCCTACCTTATCCTCTCTCAAAGATCAAAAATAAAAACTGGGGCCAAAATGATACTCCAGATTAAAAGGTTATTTCCTGTCAGTAAAATTCCTTCCATTTTCCAAGCAGGACATCCCAGGGCTTTCTCTCTGGGTGGGTTTATCCCAAGGACTTTAAACAAGAGTCTCTGTAAAAACCACACTGGCTCAACCAAACACCAGCTGCCTAATTTTCTGCATTTACTCTTGATAAAGAAGGCAGGTCCATATTTGTTAAGGAGGCTATTTATTAATTGTTCAGCAACGGTCCGTATCAGTCTGCTCAACCATCATGGCAGACAGGAGTTATTTTCTCTAATTTTGGGTAAGGAAAATGATACTCAAAGAGATGAGGTAACATGCTCCTTGTCACACAGCTAGTATGAAGCAGATCCATTTGATTTCAGAGCACAGGGCGATGTGTACAAGGTAGGGGTTATTAATTGCCACAACAACGCTCCGTAACAAAACATCCCCAAATGGCAGTAGCCTAAAATACTAATATTAATTATCATTTAAAATTATTTTACTATTATTTATGTAATTGTTATTGCTCCAGAGTCTATGGGTTGCCTGGGTCTTTCTGCTGATCTTGCTCATGTCTGCTCATGCATCTGGTCAACTGTAAGTCGGCTGGCTACTCTCAGCTGGGCTCTCATGTCTGTCATGATGGCCTCAGCTGGGATGGGGGAAGATGTGACTGTGTTTCACGTATAATACTCCAGCAAGCTAACTCAGATGTGTTCCCATGGTTATTGCAAGAGAGCAAGCCTCTTTTTCAAGCTTTTGCTGTGACATACCTCACATGTGCAAACATTCCACTGGCCAAATCAAGTCACATGGCTGAGCCAGGTGTTAACTAGTGGGGCAGAATGCCCTGCCCACAATGAGAGGAGTGAAGAATTGAGACCATCAATGCAAGCAACTGACCATGGGTGGATCTCACATTCTCGGCATTCTTTCAGTGTCAATGGATGAAGGCAGCATTGATGGTGAGACTTTTATTGTTTCTATTTTTTGGAGAAATGTTTAACATCATGACTTTGATTTGCGAACAGCATTGAAAATAAACCTATAGTCTAACGAAGATGAACAATAAAAATGGTTTGATTAATATGTAGATGAAAGAGCTAAACAGGACCCAGCTTTTAAAAGACCACATAATCTTGAAAACAAATCATTTATTTTCTTTTTCTCTGAGGCAAATCCAGAACTTCCTTTTGACCAAGTTTGGTCTAAATAAGGAGCAAATTTGAATCCTTATAAAGTCAGATATTTATACAATTTCAAAGAATCCATCCAGCCACTGCAAATCAACTCATTTCAAAGCAACCTTTTTAACCTTCTGGAGCGAGGATAAATACAAATTTTCCTAAGGAAGAGACGAAATGAGTTAAACCACAAAGTGTGGGTTGTTTCTCCTGGGTTACCTGATTAAAACCAAAGATCCTGATGGCGAGGCCAGTTGTGACTTTATGACACTCACATGCTTAGATGGCACCTTGCCCTCCCAACACCAAACATCTAAATGTTTTGAGTGTTTTATAGACCAAACATTTGGATGCTTGACCACAATTTTCCATTTTCCATCTGGGAAAGAATGAACACAGTCTGAGGTTTGTCTCTTAGACTTCCTAAGAGGATGACCTTGGATGCCTTAGGAAAAGCAGAAAGTCAAACCAGCACAGACTGCAAGGACTATCCTTAAAAGTAGCTACCTAAAAGGCATCCGTGAGTGCTGGAAATGACATTCACGTTGAAGAAAATAAGATGGAATTGAGAACGTATCACGTGCTCGCTAAGTGCCGGGCACTTTTACTTGTATTATCACAGCTCAGGACGTCATTGGCCTCCCTTGATACTTAAGGAAAATGAAGTTCCAGGTGATTAAACAGCTCACCCAAAGTCATACTTTCAGTCTTAACAAGACCGAAAACATGATGCCTGCCACGGAGATACCATCCTTCAAGCATCTCTTTGGATACAGCCAACAATCAGGTTTGAAGAGTTGTGGACAGGAGACGCTCTCTGTCGTGTATGTGTGGGTGTGTGCATGCCCACCCCAGCTTTTCTCTGCACTGTCCCTGTAACCGTCCTCTAGATAAGCTAGTGATGCCAGACACAGTCTTGTCCCAGAGCAACCACGGTTTGAGTGCCAACAGAGGAAAACAAAAGCCTCTCCTTCTCACAAACACCAACCTTGACTCCTCACACCAGCCTACGTACAGCTGCTGTTTAGACTTCCAGGTCTGTTCTCAACAGAGATCCCAAAGGCAAACTCTCACTTTTGAAGGAAAAACTGATTAATTTGAGCTAACTCCCTTTTCCACTGCCACCGGCATTGCTGGGAAAACATGGAAAGAAGATCAAAGTGATGGGGTTTGAGAGGACAGAATAAATCTTGGTGCCTGGCCAGGGGAACTCCTGGCATTCCCTCAGCTCAGGCATTGACTAAGAGGCACATAAATCCAGACTAAATAAAGTGCCAGATCCACACCTTAAATCAACCACAGTGAAAACCTGGCCGCTTCAGTTTGGTTTCATTTTCAACATGAGCAGTTGATCTTTTTACTTTCAACCTGGTGCAAAAAAACCTTGACTACTGTCCTTTCCTCATAGGAACCTCTCACAATGTTGGCAAGAGAATTCTTAGGAGTTGCCTGCCTTTTTACACACAGTATCTGGTCTGAGCTATCACAACTTGTCTGGCTGACCTCAGTGGAGTCTCTTAAACACAGTTGGCCTCTGCCTGCCTAGTTGTCAGAGAGGCTGTGATGAAAATGGCTTCCCAAACTAAACGTGCATCAATGGATGAATGGATAAACAAACGTGGTACATACACACAACAGAGTATTATTCAGCCTTAGAAGGAAGGCAGTCCTGTCACGTGCTACAAATAGATGACCTGGAGGACACTGTGCTAAGTGAAATAAACTGGACACAGAAAGAGAAATACTATATGATTTCACTTATATGAAGTACCTAAAGTGGTCAGGTTCATAGACAGAAAGTAGAACGGTGGCTGCCAGCAGCGGGCACAGAGGGAGAGGGGTTTTTGTTTAGTGGGTACAGAATTTCAGGTTTGCTAGATGAAGTTCTGGAGAGCTGTTCCACAACAATGCGAATATACTTAACACTGCTGAACTATACACTTGAAAGTGGTTAAGATGGAAATTTCACGTTATGTGGTTTTTACTGCAATTAAATAAAAATAGAATGAGGCTGAGCAAGGAAATAAAGGCTCCCCCCTTCCTCAGGAAAGCACCCAGGCAACCAACAGCACCCCAGAGACACAGGCAGCTCTGTGCTCCATCTCTACCAACCGGCCAAAAGGGGAGCTATGCTCAGGGTGGAGTTTGCACTAAAACTGACACTGCATGCATTCTCTCCTAGAGTCAGTGGACCACTAGCAATTAGGAGATAGCAGGAATGTCACTTTACCTCTCCAAACTCCAGTTTCCTGCACTTTAAAAATGGAAAAAATACATGTAACTCATAGCAACATAGAAAGGATTAAGCTAAAAAACTAACAGAAAGGTAGTTATTTACTTTTTTTCTTGAGTACACAAGACCAGGGGTGACACTGAAGAGTGATGCACTTAATCACAGTAACAGCCACCATTTTTGAGAACCAATTCTGTGGCAGGCGCTGTGCTAGATGCCTCCCATCCATCCTCTCCCTCGATCTTCTCCACGCAGCATTTTAAAGGAATGTCCAAAAGGTGGATTGATTTGTTATTGGACGAAGATAAAGATTTGCTAAGGTTGGGGCCACCCCAAGAGAAACTTATCAATCGGTCAAACTTAGCAGTCATTAGGATGGATGGTGTGGTGAAGATTGGAACCCAATCCTCCAGGGAGTATAACACATTCCTGGGGTGATGGACTTCTTCTGGAGCCAGAGACTTTCAAGTGAACAATCAACTTTCTTAGACTGCAAAGAACTACTGCCTCCTGGATGGCAATATGCTTGGACGAAGACCAACTTCCTTAGGATATTAGGTACCTACCCTGTGCTCGGCAGTGTACCAGACATTAAAGAGCTCTAGATAAGTAGAAACCTTACCTTTGCAGAGTCCAAATCCATCCACCCATCCAATCATTCATCCATCCATTCATTCATTCATTCATTCAAACATATTCATTGAGTTCCTAGTATGTGCTAAGATCTATGCCATGTAGGGTCAGAAAGGGCTGCTGCCTTCCTGGAGCTCACACTGTAGTTGGCTTACCCTCAGAATATAGTTACAGGACAAGGGAAAATAGCTTAGGATCAATAGATTGGAAGCTATCCTCCCAATAGGAGAATAATCAGTCAACCTTTCTGTAAGACAGTCCAGTAATGGGCTATTAAAAGCTATAATATTTTATATTCCCATTAGCCCAGCAAGTCTACTTCAAGAAATGTATCCTAAGGAAATCATTGTGTATGTAAATCACCATCTTTAGTCATGAAAATTAACTTATAAAGTTATTCATTGCAATATTGCTTAGAACAATAAAAAAAAAAAAAAGGAAATAATCCAAATGGCCAATGAGGGATGAGTTAAACAAATTATGGTACATTCCCACACTGGAATATTATGTGGTCATTAAAGATTATGTTCTATACATGTTGTTAAGTGAAAAGGGCAGGTTGTAAAATAATATGTCAAAAATGATCTTACTTTGATTTTTTTTAATAATATGGGATTATATAGATAGATATAAATATCCCAAATAAGACTTGGTCATCTTCAGGCTTTAAAACTGCTGTCTTCAGCAGACCAGAATTGAAGGGACATGTATGTGTTTCCTGAAGTTTTTCTGCAGTGTATGGTAACAAATATTTCTTTAAAAATTTCTTTTGCCATCCTTTCCTTTCCTCAGAAGTTTATCCCACACTATAGCTACGTGCATACCCTCTCTTTCGCCTTTTGATCTTGCTCATTCACCCAAACTCCCAGCCTTTGAACCTTTCTCCCTCACTTACACGCTCTTTCTCCTGCTGCCCTGCACCCCTTCCTCTCTCTCCTCCTCCTCTTCCTCTTCTTCCTTCTCTTTCTTCTTCTTTCTCTTCTTCTCCTTCTCTCTCTCTTTTCTCTTCTCTTACAAATTCTCCCCATCGCTATCTTTTTCTCGTTGGAGTATCTCCATACCCTTTCTTATATAAATCAGCTTGGCCTCTCTCAGCTGGGCCAAATTTCTTTTCCACCAATCGCTCCACCTAGCAGAAGAATGCCCTCCCTTCTCAGAAGAGGAGGGGAGAAATGCAAGTACTTATGATGTGTTATTTTAATGTTTTTTATATATACACTATTAATATTGGATATATCTGAATATTAAGACTTAGGGTGATTTTATTTTCTTTATTTGCCTATCCAAATTTTTCCTAGATTTTTCAAGAGGGAGAAAAAAAGCTTTTCTCAAATGGTAAAATATATCGGACACTGTAGTATTTAGAGGTCTGTTAATTTTCCCTGGAAGAATTACAAAGTCCTCTATGAAGCTTGTTAAAAATTCATGTCACGAAATGGTGAGTGTCCTCCCAATAGGGCCAGGGTCGCTGCCATGTCCCCAGGCTGTCTCCAGGACATCACATCCTCCTTGGTAAAACACTGAGCCCCTATAGTCTTTTTCCAGCTATAAATTCCCATCTCTTCTTCTACTGAGATTTGCCCCCTGGCCAGGGAGGTGACAGGCTCTCAGGCAGCAGACATGCTGTGAAGAGTGTCTCCTGTATCAGTGTGCTGTAGAGTGACGGAGGCGCTCTGTGAAGGTGTCAGCCTTACCCACTCAACCTTCATCTCTCACTTTTTAGACACACACACACACGCACAAACGCCTGCCATCACAATTTACCACATATGGCTATGATATGACCATGTCTTTTATCCTGTTACCCTCCCCAAACACCCTGACTGTGAACTTGAGAAGGGCACGTCCTTGTCACTACCAGACTTCCCAGCTCCGTGCCTGCATCTGGTGACACAGACACGCGGGGCCTCCCCATCTCCTCCCATTGTTTTGGGATGTACCCAGAATGGTGTTTTACACACGTTAAGAACAAATATCCCCATATTCTTTTGCTCCAGACCCTTGTCACGGTTCCTGCCTGTCACTGTCAGTGCTCTCCAAGGACACACCTATGTACAGCCCACCTCCCAGAGCCCCCCACACTCCAGTGCCCGAGATGCCAGAGCAGAAGAGGGTTCCATGTTCCCCAGTGCTAGGCTGCACCTCATTGCCAAGACTCTGAGACACTGCAGCTTGTGCTGCATCTCACAAAATGCCTCATGAAAACAGGCTCTTTTGCCTTTTGTCTCTGGCTCTCCCACTGGGCATTCCAAACAGTCCCAGCTCTTCCCTGCCATTCCTCCATCCACCTCTCCTTCTATTCTACTGCCAAAAATCTTCCTCTCCCCTCAACAACAACACCACCACAAAGGACATGTAGGAACTCATGCAAACACTTGGACTGGGAGGTAGCCTGAGCTCTCTGACACGAGAAGGTGGGTCCCAGCTCTGGTCCAGCAAGACTCCTGTTATGTCATTGGCCATGTCTCTCTGGGTCTGCAAGGATATTTTCACTGAAGACTAGAAGCTTTTGACTATAAGGAACATCACACCAATAGACTTGAAAGCAAAGATCTGTGTGACAAAGGTGGACCTTTGTAACCTCCTCCAAAAGATGTGGCAAAAGTGATGCTATGTAATTTCCTAGGCCGAGTCATAAAAAGTAATACAGCTCCAGCAAGCTCTCACTCACTTGAGACATGCACATGTGGAGCTCTGAGCCACATGTAAGAAGTCTGGCTACCCCGAAGTCATCGTGCTGAAGGGACCCCGTGGGGAGACAACAGAGAGCAGAGAGCTGCCTCAGAAGTGCCTGCTCTTCAGGGCTTCACAGTCAACTTCCAAACGTGACGCCCGAAGACTCCAGCCCTTGGCCTTTGAGGTGCTCCGCTGACGCCAACGGGGCGGAGATGCGCCGTCCCTGCCAAACCCTGACCAAATTGTAGATTTGTGAGCCGAGTAAATATTGTCATTGTTTAAGTTCAAGGCGGTTTGTTTCACAGCCCAAGTTACCAGCACAGTCTGCAAAACCTGGGCTCTGAAATTCCCAGGTCCCCTGAGAACAGAGATTGCATTCCTCTTCTCCCTGGATGATGAAAAGTAAATCGCTCTCTCCAGTGTGGATGCTCCGCTGGCATCTGAGAGCAGAGTGGAGAGAGACTACATGGAACCACAGTAAGACTTCTTTTCTGGCTGCCGCGACATGTATGTTTTCACACTTTCGAGACTTCCGGTCATTTGCCCAGATGGAAGCCATGAGCAGCAGTCTCTTGGGAAGAGTGGGGCTTTGCATGCTGAGCTTTGGTCACAAGGTACAAACAGGACCTTACCATCTGGACTGTCTCCCTGGATGGCTCTCATACCAGAGAGCCTTAAAGCCATTGCCCTAATTTGGATGCCCCAGAAGCTGGCCCCAAGGTGAGGATTTGAGAGCAAGTGATTTACTTGGAAGATGATCCCAGAAAACACATAGAACAGTAGGGAAGTGAGACAGGGAGGAGAAGGCAGCAGATAACACGTGTGCGATCAAGTCAGTTACCACTGTGGGCACCCAGGACTCAGCCCTGCTGGGGACCATGCAGAACATACCTCACAGTTGTCCTGTCCAAGGGAGTGGGAATCTGGGGTACTTTCCAAATCCCACCTGGCCCGTCCCACACAAGCCTCGAGCACACCACGTAGAATGGCAGGTGCCCCCAATAGGAAGCCATTACCCACGTGAGAAAGGTGAGTACTGAGAGGATACGGACAGGCACAATGGCATTCACCATAGTGGAGCTGGCAGGAGCCATCATCTGCAAACTCAGTGAGAAGAGTGCAGCAAGCACAAAGGTCCTGGGGCAGGGACTTGGGAAGCACATTGGGTCCCAAGATGAGGTCAGAAAGGGGGTGGCAGGCCAGAGCATGCAGGCCCACAGTCATGACTTTGGATTTTACTCTGTGTAAGAGGAAAAGCCATGGATGGTTTGGAGCAGAATGGCACAATCCAACCTATGGTTTTAGGAGAATCTCTCTGCCTGCTGTGCTGAGGAAAGACAACAAAGAGTGGATAACCACTTAGAAGACTGCTGTAATACTGCAGACAAGAGGTGACAATGGCGCAGACCAGGATGGTAGCTGTGGAGGTCATGAGAAATGGGCAGATTCTGGTATATTTTGAAGGTCTAGGCACCAGGATTTGCTGATGGATTGTATGAACAGTGTGAACAAAAGAGAAGAGTCAAGGGTGACTGGCAGATGTTTGCCCAAGCTCCTGGAAGGGTGGGTTTGCCACTGGCTGAGACAGGAAAGACTGAGGGGATCAGGTGCCGATAGAAAGGTCAGGAGCTTGTTCTGGATGTGTGAAAGGTGAGATGCCTATTAGACATCTGAGCGGAGATGCCAAGTAGGCAATTAGATAGACACACTGGGAGTTCAAGGCTGAGGTCTTGGTTGGACATACAAATTTGAGATTAAAAATGGATAATAACCTCATTAAGCTGGCAGGTGCCTATCCTTCCCTTGTTAATCATCAATGGGCTCAAATAGCTGTGTTTGTGGTTGACACGTGTCCTACTCGCAGCCCTGTAGGATTCCTTTCCTGGTCTTCAGACAACCCAGTAGACTTCCTTTAGCAGGGAAACATTTCCAACTTCTGCTCAGCTCCCAAATTCTCAGGCATAAGGCTGAGTTTTCTTTTCCCCACCCTGTCTCTTGGAAGCTGCCCCAAGGATGGTTGATACCTCTGAGAGGCACCTGCAAAAGGCCCCTTTATGCCCCCCATCCCCTCTGCTGAATCAGCATGCCCTTGGCCTCAGGAACCTGCCTTTCAACATTGAAGCCAAAGACACTCCAGAAGGTGAGTTGAGCAAACACTGTTCTTGTGCAATATGAGGCCCAATCCAAAGAGCGGGTTACGTACTGGGATGCTGTGGTAGGCATAGACAAGACTCCCCTCCTGCTCGGACCCCAGCAGGGAGCACGGGGGTGGGGGGACTCATTGTCCCACAGATGAAGCACAGAGCCTCTCCTCTGAACTAGCATCATTCGGATTCAGGCCCAGTTAGTGACACCACCTGCCCACGTGGACCAAACTGTGGGAGATCCTTGCTGGCTGATGCCTCCTGGCATCGGAAAGCAACACACCTTTTCTAGCATGCCTTCTGGATATGCTTTGAGGAAGGGGCCTGGATCTGCAACTGCTCTGATACTTGGAACTGCTGCATTTTCCTATCATATGTGAGATGTTCTCGTCCAATAAGTCCCGGGTTTCCAAGTGGGAACACGGTGTGTCTGCTTCAAACATTTGGCCCTTGGAAACACGCCATATCTCCAGCCTGTAAACCGTGATCTAAAACAGCCTGGGATGCTCACGTCTGCTTCCAGCAAGATGCAAAACAAGCTGTTGGATGATGGTGTCTGAGCAATAAGAGAGAGCCAGACACGTGCTGCAGAAGCATCGCTCCAGTGTCCCCGCAGGACGCCCACATCGCCACAGGACTTCATTTCTTCTCTGATGAAAAGACTGGGTCCTGCCACGTTATTCTCCTGATCCTATATTTTAAAGGAACTTATCAAAAGTCCATTTGAGGGGTTCTGGTTCCCTCTTGAGCAATTTGAACCCCAGCCTGCTAGGAGTTTTTGTTTATCTTTATGAAATGCTTAAATCCTTTCCTCTTTCTCTGAAAGCATTTTAGGGCCCATGTATACTGTTTTCTTCAGCGGCGGTCAAGTTAGAACTCAGCTGGGTAAGAAAATTCTGATTTGCTCTCCCCTTGAGGATGAGGGGCCGGGACGGTGTGTGGGAGCTCAGGGGGCTGAGAGGTGGGAAGGTGGAGTCTCCAGTTGGCTCTGGCCCTGGGCAGATTTCTGACGTTTCTGAAGCTCTATTTCCTCGCCTGTCAGATCTGGGGGAGCAAACTCAAATGCTCCTCCAAGTAAGTAGGGGGCCCTGGGATATGCTGAGCTGCATGGCCCATGCTGGCGACACACGCACCTCTCTCCGCTCCAGTTCTCTCACAGCTGTGGTCCCTCTGGTCCTAATGGTCTGCATTCTAAATGCTGGGTGATGCAGCATTATTCACAATAGCCAAGATATGGGAACGACCTAAGTGTCTGTCAGTGGTCAAATGGATAAAGAAGATGTGGTATGTATATATATAAAAACAAAATATTATTCAACCATGACGAAGAAGGAAATCCTGCCATTTGCAACAACAGGGATGGACCTTGAGGACATTATGCTAAATGAAATAAGCCAGAGAAACATAAATATTGCATGGTATTATTTATATGTGGAATCTAAAAAAAAGTCAAATTTATCAAAACGGAGAGTAGAAAAGTGGTTGCAGGGGTTGGGGGTTGGGAAATAGGGAGAGGTGGTAAAGGGGACAGACTTTCAGCTATAAGATGAATAAGGTCCTGAGAATCTAATGTATAACATGGTGACTGTAGTTGACAACGCTGTATCGCACAACTGAAATTTGCTAAGAGAGTTGAACTTAAATGTCCAACCAAAACAAAGTTAATTGCTAATAATAAATGCTGAGTGGAGGAAGAGCTAGAGCAGAGGTCTCCGTGCACCAGGACCCACGTGCCCTCCCTGCCGCCGCGCTTCCAGACAAGGCCTGGCTCGGGGGATGGGGGCATTTCACCCGCCTCTGAGAATCCTGGAGAGGAAAGTCCTGCAATGCAACTGGATTTGGAGGAAGATGGGCATACATGGGAGGAACCTGTCCACCAGCCTGACTTTGGTCCACAGAGCCGACGCACAGAGTTGGAAGAGATGCTTGAGGCCAGGCTCGCACCATTCCTGAGGCCAGTCTCTGGCCAGAAAAGAGAAATAATCAAAATGAAGAACGATAGTGAGGGGGCTCCATTCATTAAAGAAACGTTCATCAAGCGCCCACTGAGTGCCAGGCCCTGAGGGTCCAGAAGTGGACAAAACAGACAGGAGTCCGCGGAGCGTATGTTCTCATGGGAGAGAGAGAAGTAGCAAACCAATAAACAGAGAAAACATCTGTCAGGCGGTGATGAGTGCTGGGGAGGAAAAATGAAGTAAGAGACGGTCAGGGAAGATTTCAACAGGAAGGTGAGTTGGAGTCCAAGTTGGGAAGGCAGGGAGGACCCCTGAGTGCCAGCTTCCCTGTCTCGGTGCCCATGCTTGGGCAGCTGGGATGAGAGGAGTGGTCTCTGTGGAGTTGGTGTGGGGCCCCTCACTCAGGGTCCACCTGTCTTTCTAACTGTTTGGGAAATCATCATCATAAAACTGAGGGACACCAGCTTATAGCCACATGCCACTTGGACATAGGGCTTTAGCCTGGTCAGTATGTTAAGAAAACTGAATTTGAATTCCTTCCATTCAGGAACCATCCAGTTTGCTCAGACTGAGTATTCCCTGTCACCCTGCACCTGCAATGTCACACATTCTTGTTAGTACTTGCCTGGCCTCTGCAGTCTTCTGAGTTTACAACTCATCACTGCTTCCAGTGGTCCCCACCTGACTTTCTGAGGAGCAGCTCTGAAAGAATTACCCAGGGAATTGGTTAAACCAGGGATTCCTGGGGCCACCCCACAGAGTCTGACTCAGCAAGTCTGGAGCGGAAGTCTGAGGTAGATGTTTGCAGTGATGCCCCAACTAGTTCACACCTCTTATATCTACATCCTTGGGTGGTCCTGTCCCACAAAGGCTCTAGGCTTGTCCATGAGACTTGCTTTTCCAGTAAAACATCAGCAACTGTGACATAAGCAGAGACTTGAAAGATGCTCGTGGCTCGTGGCTCACCCTCTGCCTGGATCCTGTGGCTCCATGTGAATAAGCCTGAGCCGGCCTGCAGGAAGAAGAGAAAGACATGGCCCAGTTGCATTGGCCACCCCAGCCAATAGCCTGCCGGCCACCAGCCATGTGAGGGAGGCTCTCCTAGACAGGCCAGGCCTCAGCCAACCTACCAGCTGACCACAGTGCCTAAGGGAGCCCCACCAAGATCAGATGAGCCAGCTCAGAGCAGAAGAACCCCCCACCACACAGAATCATGAGCCAAATAAATGGCTAATGTTTTAAGCCATTAAGTTTTGAAGAAGTTTGTTACACAGAAAAAGCTGACTGATACAAGACTCATGCTTCTCTAATTTTTGTAAGCCCTCCAGGCATATCTGATGATGCGGTCAGGTCTGGGAACCCAGGATGTGTTTACCTTGGTCACTACTGCCCCCTACTGCCTTTTCCTCCGATGGCATTGTGTGAGCACAGCTGTGGCCTTGCTGAGGGAGTGGGGTGTGGTAAGGGAGGCCTCTAGTGGGACCCCTGCACTGAGATCCACTCACTCTCAGCTCCCAGAGAGAATGGGGCCTGGCCTGGAAACGTTGGTCTGTCCCAGGGAATGACAGAAAGGTTTGGCATTTTCCAGATTAACTCAAGAAACAGATGATATTGGGGAATAGTCAAAATAAACAACCACAGAATAGTTCCATGTTGGATGTAGACAAGTAGAAGGTATAGAAATGGGACGCTCAGGTTTTCTGTCTCTTGGAAACCTGAACCTGAGGGAGGACGAGTGAGGGACGCCTGAGGGAGGAGAGGCATCCTGGAAGCATCCCCGTTGTTCAGATGAGGAGCACTTGACAGTCTGGTGTTTCAGTTTCTCTTGAGCCCCCGTGCTTTGGCATCAGTTCCACGTGGGACGTTTCCTTCACCTTACCTGTCACTGTGAATGGGCTGCTTGTCCCAAACCCGGGGCTGGTCATGCCGGGGGAGCTCAGAGCAGGATCCTTCCACTATGGAAAGCAGAGGGGGACCGGACTCAAGATCTCATTAGCCCAGCCTCCATTCTACAGCGAGGGAAACACCTGCTCCAAGGTCACACAGCTAAGTCTAGAGCCCCCCACCTGCCCATGGATTTTAAGAGCAGAGCTGCATTCATCCCTCCTCCACACTGTCTCTCCTGAGGATAGAAGGACGCTTTCTAAAATGATTTTGCTTATGTAGCCCATTTTCTAGGTTGCGTTTTCCCAGATGAATATTTTATGTGTGTGTGTGGATAAGTGGATGTCTTGTAGAATTGTCATGCAATTTGGTCTACAAGAAAAGTCTAATTTGGGGCAAGAATTCTGTGGCTATTAGGAAAAGCTTCTGGACTGGACCAAGGCTGGACCTTGGGAAAGAAGGCTGAGGGATACTGAGGCAGCCCTGCTCTCGAGCATCTGCAGCCACCCTACAGGCTAAGAGGGGCCAGCCTGACGGCAGAGCCAGGTGGTGCCCGCAGGAGGCCTGCCCTGCCCAGTTCCCTGGGTTCACAAGTCCTGTATTCTTATTCCGATATTTAAGGCGTTGTCCAGAAAAATTATGTTGATCACTGCTGGAAAGGCATCTTTCTTCCCCAGATTTTTGGATGTGTTTCATTTTCCAATTTTGAAAAGCGAGAGCAATATTTTCCCAACTAGGTTTGTGCTAGTCCTCTCTCAGTTCCAGGTTTCCAGGAGACAGAAAACAGTGCCTACCTCCGAGGGCAATGGTGCCTAGATGGGATCAAGCAGGTAAGGATTGGAGTGCAGGGCCCGGCAGATGGAAAGCCCTCTGTAGATGTCAGCCACTGCTGCTACTGGTCACTGACGGTGGCCTCCGGGCCCTTGAGTGAGGAGTTGCTCCCCTCTCTTTTCTGACTCCTTCAAGCTGGATTTTAGTTCTGCTCAACCCAAAGCTCTTAAGGGTCTTCTACGCAGCAGGCCCGGGAGACAAGGGAATACAGAAGATCAAGATAGGGTCTCTCTGCTCAAGCCACTCCCTCCCACCGGAGTGCCTACAGACTCTGCCACACCCAATTCAACAGGGGCCAGAGGTGTGTCAGCAGCTAGGCTTACATGTGCTCGTAGGCACACTATGCGCAGCTGCTGAGAACTGGCCCTAGGGTCTGATGCTCCAGAGATGAGTCTTCACACTGAAGCCTTGTAGCCCGCGCAGTGAGCACACCCCCAGCCCTCAGGCCTTATTGGTTCCGTGCACACTGGCCCCACGTCCCACTGCCAGCACTGCCCCTCTTTGTCTGAGGGCTTTTTCTGGTGCTAAAGCCACTTCATCCAACTCATGAGAGAGAAGAAATCCCAGATCCTGGGAGAGCACCTCTCAACCAATGACAGATGGGACTCTGGGAGATCCCTGAGCACCCTCGCTCCCCACGCAGGGAGGCTCCGAGACACGTGCTACACCGGCCCAGGGCTCCTCAGCAAGATGGAGCTCTGGGCGCCCACAGAGGTCACACATTTCATAATGCACCTCATCGGCCGCCGTCCTTTCCCGGCCTCACACCCACTCTCTCTCACACTGCTGTTTCCTCCACTTCCCAAATAAACCACTTGCTCTGGAATCTTCGTCTCAGGATCTGCTTCTCGGGGGACCCAGCCTAACAGGAACCTTCCTATTTTTCCCTTCCGCTTCTTTCCAGGTTCCACTTGGACCCTGAAGCCTGCCTATCTGTGTCTTCTCCCACCTTAAGGCCTGGTTCCTGCACCACACATCCCAGCTCTGGATAAACCTTGCTATGAGTCAAACTCTCCTGGTGTCCAGGATCTCCTATTCTGCCTCATTTGCCCAAGTTGTGGGAACTTCCATGTTGGAGCCACTCCTGAGTTTGTACAACCTCTAGATATGCCATGGAGGCCGGGCACCACTTAGAGTGAGCCTCTAGAACCAGCTTAGGACCCTGTGTGCCCAGTGCTGAACTTTTGGCCCATCCCAGCACATCAAAACCCCTGCCTGACCTCCTCATCCTCAGCCAGCAGCCAGGGAATAAATCTGAGCACCCTCGCACGGTTCACAGTTGACATTTGGAATCTAGCCGCCGTGGACCCAGGCATAGTGATGCTGTGACGATAACAATGAGGATGCTATTTCTGATTTAGTGGAAGATTCAGATAAGTGCATGAGCAATTACAGCCCACATGACAAGTTCCATGACAGGGGAGTCCAGTGCCACAGAGCCCAGGAAAGCGCTAAGAGTGATGTCAAAGCCGTGACTGAGAATTCACCAGGGGAAGAGTGGGAGGGAGACGCATGTGTCTGGCTCAGGGAATAGCATCTACAAAGGCCAGAAAGGATAAAAGACTCTCCAATGAATCCCACGTTAGAGCTGGGAATTAATACTGGAGCCTGACAATATGTAATGACACATTCTCCTTTCAGTTGAAAGTAGAATTTAAATACTTAAACTTGTGGGTAGTCAGTTCACTAGTGAGCTTTGTTTTCTCAGGAAATCCTACCTCTGAGTTCCTTCCTCCGTTTGCCTCCATCTCTGTGGGGGATAAACACCATTATCCACAGAACCATTTAGAAGACATAGGCCAAGGTACAGTCTAATTTAGCCCTCTGCGTGGGCTGCAGCAAATCCGAGCTTCAGGGGATCATGGGATGTCGTTGCTGAGCTGTTTGCTCTAGGTAAGAGGTAGAATGTTTGAGTCAATAGATCATAAAATCAGCAGTCAGAAGCCTGCACCTGATTATCAGCTCTGCCAGCTACTGGGCTCAGGCATGGTAGAAAGTTCCGGAAGAGAAGACAAGGAGTGTCACCTAGTCCGCCAGCTCTAATGATTCCAACTCATGTCTTCATGGGGTTGCCTCCCCCAGTCATGGCATAAGCCCCACCCCTCAGGGGCAGGGCCTGGAAGAAACTCAGGTGGGTCCATCCCCTTCAGCCACTGGGTCTTGAACAACTTCAGTGAGTCGCTCTTCTTTGTTGTCACGTCTTCTCTGAGTTCTATGGAACCAAAGGGGCTGGGACAGGAGTAGGGAGTGTGTTTGCCGGAGAGGAATTCAAGACAGGCTCTCATAATCTGGAGAGGTGGACAGCAAGAGGCAGTGAGGATGGTGGGAGAGGAAGACTGCGGCATTGGGTCGATCCACACTTGGTGGGTCTGACAGAATTTGAGAGGTCACTGAGATTTGGAAGAGTGTCTTCTATGTGAGTTAGACATTTTGAAAAGGAAGGGTATCTCTATCTATACCGCCCCTGAGACACACACACATGCGCGTTCCCTTTTCACCTCTCCCTGCAACCTTCTCCCCAACAAAATGGTTGTCCTCATACCAGTGAGGAACCTTACACAGTCCCCCAAGGCAGCCACCTCCCAGAGGGTGCCTTCAAAGTCACTGGAGAATAGATTGTATGCCTTTCCCAGAAATGGTAAAGAATAGACTGGACATCAGTTGTCACAGTGAGTCTGGATACAGTCCTACTGGAAGGACAGGAAATGGCCACACCAAATTCTACTTGGGACCAGGGTTTTATGGAAAACTGCTTTAACCTGAGTCTTTCCGTATTGTCATCTATTCCACTAACCGTGCTTGCACTAGTTGTCTTGGGGAACAATGGGGGGCAGGTATTTCCCCCATATCAGCCTTGATATACCATCCCCTCCCCACCTTTAGAAAGATGGAGTCAAACGCCTTAATGTTCCCTAAAGTCTGTGTTTTCCAAAACTCGGCCCATTTCTGTGGCTCTCCCTTCACTGAGCCTCACAGCATTTTGTCCTCAGGATCACTGGAGAGACCCTGCCCGACACACACGTCACATTCCTTGTAAAGAGTCACACGACATGTGGGAGACTGGGTTCTTGTGTTCTTGCAACTACAAATACCCACAGAGACAGAAGCATTATTGCTGTGTGTCCGCTCACCAAGGAAAAGGGCACACCACCAACTGACGGGCCACAGAAGCATGAGGCTCCTTGGGGTGGAGCCACTCTTGAGCCCGCTGTTCCTAAAAAAGAAGGGCAACAGCAACTTTGTGAGACATGGGACACCGTGTCCCCCAGGGCTTCCTTCAATCAAAAGTGTGTGTACCGACAACCTAACTTCTTACATTGTGTGTGTTCGGGGCGGGGGGGTTATGTATCCACACGTATATTAATTTAGCTGTTAACTAGTAAATTCATACTAGAACTAGAAGATTGTCTAGAACTAGAAGAGTCTAGAACAGGGATCAGCAAAGCATAATGCATAAGCCAAATCCAGCCAGCCACCGCTTTGTCACAGCCTACAAGCTAAGAATAGTTTTTACGTTTTTTTTTTTTTTTTTGAGGAAGATTAGCCCTGAGCTAACATCTGCTGCCAATCCACCTCTTTTTGCTGAGGAAGACTGGCCCAGAGCTAACATCCATGCCCATCTTCCTCTATTTTATAGGTTGGACGCCTGCCACAGCATGGCTTGACAAGCTGTGCATAGGGCCACACCTGGGATCCAAACGAGCGAACCCCGGGCCACCGAAGCAGAACGTGAGAACTTAACTGCTATGCCAATGGGCCGACCCCAGTTTTTACATTTTTCAATGGTTACATTTTAAATGGTTATATAAATACCTACATCATATTCTCGACATTGCCTGTTGGCCAGCAAAGCACAAAATATTTACTCTCTGGCCCTTTAACAGAACATTTGCCAACCCCTGTTCTAGAACAGTGACTCTCAAAGGAGCTGAAGCTGTTGAAGGGGAAGATGGGAACATCAGATCTTTGGGTGGGAGCTGGGATGCACTTGAGTTGGAAAAGCTTATTCCAGCCCCATGGTGGAAGAACTCTAGTTCTGGGTGTAACCTGGAGAAACCCTCTGCGCGTAAAAGGAAGATCGTGGCTGCATCGCTCCCAAGGATAACAAAAGGAAAGGGAAGTTGAAACTAAGTTGTGGTATATCTGTATGATGGAAGTCTGCACAGCAGTGAGAAAAATTACCTCGATCTAGATACGTAATATGAGTAGATCTCAAAAATATAATGTCGATTGAAAAAAGGAAATTGCAGAACAATCTGCATAGTCTGAAACTGACTGCATAAATTTGCAAATAAAAGTTAAAAATAATACTATGTGTTGTTCATAGGTGTATATATATGTGTGTGTGTGTGAAAAGATGTCAAAAAATGCACAGGAAGAATGTATACTAAACTTTCGTACTCTTGCTCTAGGATGAAGGGGAGAGGAGACAAGGAGGAGGTCAGAAATGAGACTGGGATGAACCAGTGGCAACTGAGGGAACTTCAACGTATCAAGAATAGTTTGTCTTACACACACACACACACACACACGCGTGTGCGCATGCTGAAGTCAAAAGGATAAAATGCAAATATAAATTCTGAATCATTGGAAGCCAGGCAGATATTTTATTATTCTTATCTCCAAATTAGCAGGGCATATTCTAAAATTACCACTGTTTTGATCTGCTCTTTCCCACTACAATTAATTTCTTTCGAAATTCTAAGTAACTAAAGAACAGCGTGAGGCTTTTAGTCTAACTGAAAGGAGCATGGATATTTAAAAATTTGAGAAAAACTAATCTGAAGCAGTGGCTTTCAATTTATAAATCAACTCTATTGAAGTACAATTTACATACAACACATTTCATGCATTTTAATATATAGTTCAATGAGTTTTGCCAAATACACACAACATACCCATATAACAACCACCACAATCAAGACACAGAACACTTCTGTCACCAAAAAGCTCTCAGCTCCTTCCCCAGACCCCTGGCATCCAGGCGACCACTGATCTGATTTCTGAGTGAATTTGAATTTTTTCCACAAAACATTTCCTTCAAGCAGATACTTGAAGAGAAGCCCAAGAAATAAGCTACGTGAAGTCTGAGTCAGCCTGGATGGAATGGTGTGGAGGTCAGAGATGCTAACCCTATCTGGAAACCACAGAAGCTCAGCGATGGTTTCCTACTTCCCAAATCTGAGCACTGCTTTTAACACAGAGCGTTTCTTATAACCCCACATGATGGCAGTTTCCCTTTACTACCTCTTGATTGAGAAAATGCACACATACATGTAGATTCCAAAACCCCAGGAATCGCTGGCCCGCTGTGGCCTGGAGGCCATCCATTCTAAGAGAATTCAGTCCCACCTTTAATTTTACAGAGAAGAAAACTGGGACCCAGAGTTGAGGAGACGCTTAAAGTGACACGACGAAGAGTAAGAACCCGAGTGAAGGGATACCTGGCCAACACTCTCATGGAGTTAGCAGTTCTGACAGCATACCCGATCCCCTCCTACTCTACCACACTGCTCTTAGATGACACAACAGATGTGCCCACTGACTACTCCCAGGCAAGCGGTGCTGAGCCAGAGCCAGAACGCTGGGTGCAGAACTGGGATGGGCCCTCGCTATCCTAAAGACTGTGGTGCTTAAAGTTGAGGAAGAAATCCAGGAGGTGGCTTTTCCACAAATCACAAAGGCGGCCAAAGCGTTATCCATCTGAGGGGGACTGGTCGAAAGGGCTGAGTCATGGTGCACAGTCGACAAACAGGGCCTGGCCCAGTTTCCTGTGTACAATAGACATTTAAATGACAGTTGTCCACTTCCACAAAGGATGTAGAAGGTCACAAGAAGACACTTCTTCCCACTCTAACCATGAGGAAAAGCCAGGAAATCTACAAAAATGTAACTTTTTTGAGCCCATCTGAGAGTTGAGGTCACAAGGCAACCAAGTGAACTAAATTCCAAAATCTGAGGGGAGATGGGACACACAAACGGGTTCACTTTCGTCAGTTCACAACAGGCTGACAGAGGAGGCCACCACAAAAGCAGATAAGAAGAAATCAGCTAAAATTTTAATGAATTCTAAAAAGTCAAGAGTGGGCCAGCATATCAATTTAGAATTACGGAAGTTCCAGAAACAAAGAGAGTTCACAGTCACTCACAAATTATTTGCCGTGGGCCTTCACCAGGAGCACACCGGAAAGACTGGTATAAGAGAAGGGACTAAAACAAGTACCTGAAGGTGTGAGGTGTGTGGGTGGTGATCTGCTGCCACTGCAGGGCAGGCACGACACACTACCCACTTCCCAGACCCTCCTTCAGGTGAAGCAACAGCCATAAGCGGCTGCAGTAGGGGAAGGAAATGCTCTTGAGCCCTGAATCCCACACCAAGACAAAGCAGAGGTTTGCTACTGTTGAGGGGAAGGCAGGAAACTCTCGAGACCAAGATCCAAACAGAAAAACTCTGCAGAGCGTGGTTTCCCTGGGGGCTGGCAGATGCTGATAAATCCCTCTCCCTGATACTCAGGGGAACAGCCCTTGCGTAAGCCTGAGGCTAGACCAGGAAAAGTGAGACAGTCTCCACCCCCAGTCCCCATCCTAAGCACCAAGCACCAAGCAACAAAGTGTGTTACTGGGGAGTGTGAAGATTTTGGAGAAACTGACCACATGGGTACTATTGAAAGCTGAGTGTGAAACAGGAACACAGAGACCATCCCCCCAGCTCTCCAACGCCCGCACCAAGCACAAGACAACAACAGCCCACTGACAGCGGGACCTGAAGTCTGCAGTGTAGGCAGGAAACGACGGCAGAAACAAAACCGAAACCCGGCTCAATTCCTAGGTAAACTGATTCAACCACCCATGCTAATGACCCGACAGAAGAGGTGTGCCCTTTTCCAGGCATAAACACTACTTACTTCAGTCTCTACTGTTTTCAAAAACCAGTGTCTGGCATGCAGTCAAAAATTTTGAGATACACAAAAAAGCAAGAAAGAACAACCCATTGTAGAGAGAGAAAACAACCAACAGAACCAGACTCAGATGACTCAGATGTTGGAACTGTCAGGCATAGACCTTAAAATAACTATGATTATTCTCTTAAAAATCTAATGGGAAAATTGAACACAAATCTAACGAATCTAATAGGAGCATGAACTAACAGATAGGGAATTTCAGCAGAGAGTCAAAAAGAGTCAAATGGAAATGCTAGAAATACAAATGCAACCTCAGAGATTAATTCTTTCTCTGGTCTTATCATCAGAACACAGCTGAGGAAGGAACTGATGAACTTGAAGATGGGTCAATAAAAATTACATATACTGAAACCCAAAGGGAAAAAATAGAACAAACTTGCAAGTTTGAGACAACGTCAAGCAGTCTAACATACATGTAATAGAAGTCCCAAGAGGAGGAGAGAGAGAGAGAATGGAGCAGAAGAAATACTCTTATTTTTATTCTTGTTTATGTAATATTTCTCTTTTCTCTGGCTGCCTTTGAGTTTTTATCTTTGGATTTCAGGTGTGTGCACATGTGTGTGTGTGTGCACGACTGCGTGCGTATATGTTTTATATTTATCCTGATCTGGGTATACTGAGCCTCTTGCTTATGGTCTTTTATTACATTTAGACAATTGTTAGCCATTATCTCTTCAAATATTTGGATTTACTTAAAGAAATGAAAAGTGAAAAATGATAAAACTGAAGGTAAATATGAAGCATATATTTTTTATAGAATATTTTCAGTCTCAGATGAGAAAATAACTTAATTTGGTAAAAGTAGAGCCAGGAGTAGATAATAGTGATCGGTCTTCTGACTAGTAACAATTCTTTTCTAAACATTGCAGAATGACTCAAGCCCACCACCTAACCAATTGCTCCTATTCCTCCTCAATGAGTAAGTCCTAAAGGTCCATTACTGCTTATGGCTCAAGACATTATCAGAAGTTGTCCCTGTTGGAAACAGAAGATGCCCTACATCATATCTGCTCAGCCCCGCTCTGATTCCAGTCTGTTTGTGGATAGTTCCTTGAGAGCGCAGACTCACCTCTCACTGACAGCTTCCCACCTCGAGTACACCCCTCCTATATTTCCACTTTCTTCCCCCAGAGCCTTCTACCACACAGCAGGACCCTTCTAGGCCCAGCACAAGAGCAGCCAGGATGGCAGGGAAGTCAACAGTCCAGGGGCTACCACAACCAATGGGGAAATGAAGGGCCACTGGATAAACGCCCCAGACTCTCATCCTTCAGGGCTCTCAGAGAGACCTCTATGGCTCTCAGAGGTCTTAGCAAAACTGAACCCTGCTGCTCACAAAAACACACCCTCATTTTGATTCTTTCTCCTCCCCACATCATCATCCTTGCTCCCTCCTGCCTCCTGGGATGACCTCCCAGAACACTACCTACATCCAAGCCCTGGTCTCAGACTCCACTTTTAGCGGGGAACTCAAACCAACACAAATTCCATTATTGAAGGTTCAAGACCTCAATATTTTCTGGCTTCATCAGTTCAGAAAGACCCACTCCTGTTTCCCTGAGTCCCACCAGGGAACAGCCACACGCACCAGGAAGAACCATTCAACTTGGTCATTCTTAAAAGATGAACCAACCTCTAATTCCAGGGAGAGGGAAGTGGCAGGGTGAAGGCTGCCCTCACAGGGACCAGTTACTGCTTTTGCATTTTTTCCACTGGCATTGACACCCAGAGGAGCCAAGAATATGTGGTTGAGCAGCCGATTGTCCTCGAGTTATCTAATTCCCAGGCCTCCATCAGACAGATGAAAATATACATACACAGAGCAGTACCTAAAAAGAGAAATCGAATCATGACAAATTTACATCTGGTTTTGGCCCTGGGTTGTCATCAACCCATCTTTCCATGCTTCTGAGAGTTGAGAGTCAGGGCCGCATGGCACATCCACGGAACCTAAAGACCCTGATGACTAAAAGCAGGTAAGAAGCGTGACAAGCCCAGGCTTGGAGTGGTTCCCCAAGCAGCATGACCAGCCAAGACCTCCTCCCCTCCCTGTCTGCTCCGACCTCTGTGGTGAGTCACCTCTCCTCCCCCTAGCCTGGCCACCAATCCATCAAAGGAGAAAAGACAGCCGTCTCCCTTTTAGGAGCAAAACATTTTCTTCAAAGCACTGAATTTAGGGCCATTCAGAGACCCGTGGAGGGATTCCCAAGGAAACGGTCAGTAGGACAGTTCGGAGCTTTTCAATTCCTCCAGTCCAGGTCTAAACCTCACTGAGAGCCGCCTGTATGCAAATAAGGCACCAAGAGGGATACAGAGATCAGGAAAATCCAGGTCCGACCCTAACGAGATTGTAGTCTAATGGGGCGAATGACAATTAACAACACAGGAAGATGATGCCCTCGGGCTTTTTCACAAAGGGCTTTCAGTTAGTATCTCCTTTTAAAGTTCACGTTACATCAGAGAACAGAAGTGTGACAAGGGCTACAGGTTGTACCTGTGGACCCCATTTCCAAGTGGAAAACTGAGTTAAAAGTGCCAAAAATCCAGAAATAGCCAAATTAAAACCACCAGATCAATAAATAGTATTTAGTAAGAGTTTATTGTGCAAATAAGAACAGTTTGCAAACTTCAGAGCTTTCAAATTTAAAACTGATATGAAGCTCAGGCTATGACGTTACAGGATGGTTTATAGGGTAAAAATGAGGAAGTTGTTTACTCTTCACAATGATTGGCATTACAATGGTGGTTTCCAGGCAGCAGGGGATTGATTAAAAGCGACAATCTCATACCATTTCTAGGAAGATGATTTGTTTCTTTTATGATTATCAGAGGCATTTATAACAAATAGCCTAAGAGTTGCTTACGTTCATGAAATAAGCTAGATTTAGTTTTGCTTATGTGACTTAAATGGTTTTGTCTACTCAGGGAATTCTCAAGTTCGGTCTCCATTTTGTATTTAATTTTAATGACAGATAACTAAGAGACATATAGACTAGTGAGAAATTTAACGAAAGTTCAGAGTATTTTTCCATGGGAAGGGGAAGGAAGGGTTCTCCCCGAGCTCTGCCCATGCTCCCAGGAAGGGCCAGTCTAAGGAAGCGTCTCCTTCCATAAGGTCAGGCCAAACCTGCATCTCTGTCTTCTGCTGGAGGCACCTAGGCTGAACCACGAGCCCAGGGAACTCACTCAGGATGCATGTGTTTGCTAAGGCCGTGGGACCCGCACTGAACCCCAGTAATAACATTACCTTTAAAAGCCATGGAACTCTTTATTTAACAGAAATACCTAAAGCTGAACCTCAGAGAAATGGTCTGATTAAATATAGATGAGATCCAGACTCTCCCCTTCTCGGCCTTGAGGATAGCCCCCAAGGCACCCCAAAATGGCTAGGTACAGTCACCTGGCCCTTTCCAGTATTAGAAGATTTTCTAAATCCAAGATCCTTATCTCAGCACATTCCCAGGCTGAACTGAAGATGGCTGCAGATTCCTTAACATTCCTCCCGTGGAGAAGGCAGTCTGTGCTTTGCCACTTAAATCTGGACTGGCCTTGGCGATTTGTCTGTTCAAAAGAATGCAGCAAAAATGATGTTCTACGAATTCTGAGCCTAGATCATAGAAGCCTTGCAGCTTCTACCTGAGACTCTCACTAGGAACTCTCACTCTTGAGATGCTCCCCCTTGGCCACCATATTGTGAGAGGCCCAAGCCACATGCAGAAGCCGCAAGCTGGTGCTCCAGTGACAGTCCCAGCCGACAGCCAGCGTCCACTGCCAGCCATGTGGAGGAGGCATCTGGGACATCTGGCCCAGTCAAGCCCTCAGACAACTGCTGCCCCAGCCACCCTGCGACTGCAGCTGCCCAAGAGTGAAATCTGCCCAGAGAAGCACAGCAAACCCACAAAAGCATGAGAAATAACAACACATTATTGTCTTAAGCCACTAAGCTTTGGTGTCTTTTTTATCCAGCAAATAGATGACGAGTGCGTGCATAGGAAAAGTTGGTAAGAACCAAGTTCCCTGCCCTCAGTAAGGGTCTGGGTGCCCCTAATCCAACTGCCCCATCATTCACGGCTCTACACATCTCCTGGGGGCCTGGGGAATTCTGGAGGAACCCCTTAATTCCAAACTCCTACAGAATGCAGCAGTTAAACATCAGAGTCAGGAGCGCCTGGGGAGACTCTCGAATCGGAGAGCCTCGTTGTACAGAGAACCTGAAGCTCAGAGAGATAAGGGGATAAGCTGGTGACAGGGCCAGGGCTGCAAGCTGGCTCTCTTGACTCTCAGTTCTGTGCTCCAGTTACAGGACTACGCTGCCTCCCCATCTGTCATGCAGCAGAGCAGGCAGAGGCTTGAACACGGGCTCTGCCAAGCATAACTCCTTTCCTGGCAGAGCCACTCTGAGGACCACAGGGATGCTACTTGCATGAGATCTCGGAATTAATCTGCTCTCCACAAGCTCCTCACTGCCTCGAAGGGCAGACTGCCAAACGATGCCCCTTAAAATTTACTCATTACACCTGTTTTGAGCATCTACCATGTGCCCGGAAATGAGATAGGCATAGATATAAGGGACACAAGCATGAATAAAATAGTCCCTTCCCTAAAGCTATCAGCCTAAGCCAGATCGCAGACACAACCTGCTACAACACCGTGAAATGAGTACTTTAACAGCATTATCTCTGGGGGGCCATGGGGACATCAAGGGCCTGCTTCTGAGAGAGCAAAGCAAAGCTTCACAGAGTGGTGGCATTTGAGCAGGCTCTGAAGAATAAATAGGAATGGACAAAGCAGGTATGGAATGAGAGTCCAGGCAGAAGGAAAGAGAAGACAAAGGTATGAAGGAGGCAAAGTCCAAAGCATCCTCCAAACTTCCAAGTATTCTGGGTGGCAGGTGAGTCAGGGCCACGGCGGAGTGAGATGGCGATGAGAAGCTGGGGCTGGGCAAAGCAGGGCTTCCACGTCAGGGTAAACCTTCGGACTTTTACCCTGCAGGAAAAATCAGACACTGTATGCCAGTAACAAGACAGATCTAGGTTTCACAGCACAGACTTTGGCAGCGAGGCGAGTAGATTACAGCTGTGTGTTAGTCAGCTTTTACTGAGTAACAAACACTCCAAAATTGTAGTGGCATATAACAGTAAGCATGTTTCTCACTCTGGCACCCGTATTTTGGCTAAATATGGCTGACCTCGGCTGGGATCAGCTGGACTTGGCTCCAGACTATGAGTGGGATCCAGGGCTGCTCCACGTATCTCTCATCCTCCTGGGACAGAAGCTATCCAGGCATTTTCTTCTCAGGGTGAGAGCACAAGTGCAGGAAGGCAAGCCTATCTGCACAAGCATATTTCAAGCTTTTGCTCACATCACACGTGTGAACATCCTAATGGTCAAAGCAAGCCACATGACCAAGCCCCAAGTTGAGAACCATCCACCATGAGACAATGGCGAGAAGATGGATGAGTGATTCTATTACAGAGGAGTGAAGATTGGGACCAATGACACAATCAACCACAAGCCAAGAGAACTAGAAAGAAGAGACCCATGGGGAGATCATTGCAAAGGTCCACACAGGAGGTGATGAGCAATAGAACAAAGCCAGTGACCAGAGGAAAGATAACAGGACGGAGAATCCACAGATGGAGGAGAGAGAGCAGGCAAGAACACCACTGTGGCTTCCTGCTAAGCAAGCAAGTAGGAGGTGACCAGGGAGGTGAGACCAAGAATCCAGGCGAAGCTCAGACTTAGGATGGAGTTAGCAAGAAGTTCTCACTGGAACTTGTTTGGTCATTGAAGCCACAGAAGGAAGTTCAGTGGTCAGCTGAAAATTAATTTGGGGGCTCAAGGGAGAGAGCTGTGCTGGAGGCAGCAATGTGAGGGTTAAATCTAGATCTGATTTTTTACAATATGGTAATTACTTGCCACATGTGCCTATTTAAATTTTTTAAATTCAATAAAATTTAAAATTCAGTTTCTCAGTTGCATTAGCCACATTTCCAGGGCTCAATAGCCGTGTGTAGCCAGTGGCGGCTGTGTTGCACAGCGTGGGTATAGGATATTTAGATCACCACAGAAAGTTCTGTTGGACTCTGCTGCATAGTGACTGAAGCCACGAGTAGTTAAGATAGAAGAGTACAAGACTGGGTGACCTGCAGGAGGCGTGATGAGATTTGAGTCAGAAGACAAGCTGGGTTTGGGTAGCAGGAATGTCTAGAGAAGGTTGTCAGGATTCTGGGGAACCAAGCTACTCTCCCTCGCCAGGAGAGCATGAATTAAAGATCAGCACCAGCTCCTGGCTCCTCCTCCAAGCACCCAGGAAAACAGAGCTCTAGCCACCAAAGACCATGTTAATGTCACACCCAGTAGCAATCTTAACCAACAATTGGACTAAGTCTAGTACCGCTCGATCATTACTTTGACATTAGATGAGCACCTGGTTTATACTGGGAGCTCAGGCTACAGAGAAAAATAAAACAGGGGTTCTGCTCTCAAAAGACTTCTAATTTGACTAAAAAGACAAGAGATAGGGGCCGGCCCACTTGCACAGTGGTTAAGTTTGTGCACTCCACTTCAGTGGACTGGGGTTTGTGGGTTCAGATCTGGGGCGTGGACCTACACAGCACTCATCAAGTCATGCAGTGGTGGCGTCCTACATACAAAATAGAGGAAGTTTGGGACAGATGTTAGCTCAGCAACAATCTTCCTCAAACAAAAAAAGAGGAAGATTGGCAATAGATGTTAGCTCAGGGCCAATTTTCCTCACCAAAAAAAAAAAAAAAAGACAAGAGAGAAACAGGAAAATACGAGGATTACCAGAGTTAGCTAACTACGAGATCCTAGCTGAGGGCCAGTCTCTGGCTGCCCTATCTTCTTGGATAAGTCCTCAAAATTCACTAAGCCACAGTTTTCTTACCTGGATAAAACAAGGATGTTGGTCCCCATCTATTAGGGCAAGTACAGCATTGTGGTTCAGCAAATGGACTTCAGAGATACAGGATTGAGGTTCAAATCCTGATCTCACCATTTACTAGCTCTCAGGTCTTCAGCAACTTTCTTTTTTTTTTTTTTAAGATTGGCCCTGAGCTAACATCTGTTGCCAATCTTCCTCTTTTTGATTCTTCTCCCCAAAGCCCCCCAGTACATAGTTGTATACTCTAGTTGTGGGTCCCTCTGGTTCTGCTAGGTGGGACACTGCCTCAGCATGGCTTGATGAGCAATGCTAGGTCTGCACCCAGGATCTAAACTGGCTAAACCCTGGGCCTTTTGTCAACATTCTTAAGTTCCCTGTGGCCAAGTTCTCCATCTGGAAAATGAGGGTTGTACAGTGCATAGATGAAGTGATGCACATACAAACCTCCGGATCCATGGTAACACTCCATACCAATTACTATCGCTGTTAAGCTCTGCCTTTTTGCTTTCCATACACATTTCCACGTGGAGGAATGCTTCTGGGTCACTGGCGAAAGCCCTTCTTAAAGTCAAGAGTATGTAGTGCCTTTGTGCATTGACCATGTACAGCTATTCAAATTCTACTCCCCCGTCCACACCTGAAGCAAGTCAAATGGAATCAGCTGGAGGTTGCTCTCTTCCTGGGAACCACTGCTGCTTCTGACTCTCTCCCCTACACAACCTGCCTCCTCCCAGATCTGGACCATCCGCACTGAGCTGAGCCTCTCTCCTTTCTCTCTCTCACCTCCCCTGATCCATCCTGGGCCTTCCGACAAGTTGAGAGTTCACTCCCAGCCTCCTAGGAGAGTCACTCCTAGCTTACTCCACCTCACCTGAGAAGATTTATCTTCTCCCGCTTCTGAGGTTCTAGGTAAGACCGTAATAAACTCCCACACACACCATTTGAGGATACATTTCTCTGCCTTCCCCATGCTGTCATCCAGGCCACAGGCAAATACTGTGGCCATGGTCTATTTCTGGAGATGCTCAAGGGGATGGGTCAGGCCTGGAGAGCGTCTCTGTGTTCACAGAGTTGAACAGTCTGGGAAAGGTGGAAGACAACCAAATTCGGAACTGCCACTTTCTGAAAATCAAAGATCCTAAAAATTCCTCTCATGACCCCTTAAATACTTAAAGCTTAGCTGCCCCCGACCTTCACCCCTATATCTTCCCATCTGGAGAATCTGAGGGTATCCATATAGATTTATAGATTCACACCTTCTACTCCCACACTTACGTTAGGATCTGACATGCCCAACAATGTTGCTGAGCCAACACAGCATAATAGTTTATACCCTCGCTACTCAAAGTGTGGTCCATGGACCTGCATCACCTGGAGTTGGTTAGATAGGTAGCATTTCAGGCCTCACTCAACACCTTCTGAATTAGAATCTGCATGAACAAGGTTCCCAGGTGATTCATGGGCATATTAGCACTGATTTGAGCATAGGCATTGACTCCAGTCTGCAAGGGTTCAAAGCCTGGCTCTGCTACTTGCTAGCTGTGAGAACCTGGGAAAGGTACCGAACTCTCTACACTTAAGGTTTTTATCTGCAAAATGCAGATAGTCATAGTCCTACTGCATAGATTTATGATGAAGATTCAATTCATTCACACATGCAAACCACTTAGAAAAGTATTCAGCAAACCACTTTTGCTCTTGGTAAATTTTAGTGGCTGTTTTTATAGTTATTTTTGTTGATCTGCCTAAACTTTGCAGAAATATGAGAAAAGCCTAACTCTTACTCTGCTCATGACTCCCCGTCTCTGAGCCGGATAGCTGAGGAGCTGAACTATATCAATTCCAGCACAAGGGAGAATTAGAAGTGGCTTTCTGGTATGAAGAAGCCAACAGTCCAACAAACCAACAAGCATTTCTAAAGCACCCCTTCAAACACCAGTGGTTGTCTGCTCTGGTAGGTAGAACTCTAAGATGGACCCCAAGTTTCCCACTTCATAGTATACACACCTTGTATAATCCCCTCTCCTTCAGTGTGAATACGATGGAATAATCACTCCCTTGATTAGGTTAGATTATATAAGACTCCACAGTAGTAGACTGGAGAGGGATTAGAAGTCAGAAAGACACGCTCCCTCCGTCCTGGAAGAAAGCGAAAAGTCACGCTGTGAACAACCTACAGCAGCTGCATGGCAAAGAGCTGAAAGTGGCTCCCAGCTGCTAAGAGTGGTTCTTGGTTGATAGGGACTTCAGTCCTACAACCTCTAGGAAATGAATTTTGCCAACAATCAGTGAACTTGGAAGGAGAACCCAAGCCTTAGTTGGGGTTGCAGCCCCAGCCAACACCTTGATTTTGGCCTGGCAAGACCCTGAGCAGAGAACTCAGCTTACCTATGTCTGGACTCCTGATCCACAGAAGCTGTAATATAATAAAATTATGTTGTTCTAAGCTTCTAAATTTGTGGTAATTTATTACAGAGCAATGAAACACTACTACAGAACCCAATCCCAGAGGTTGGCAGTCTACAACAGGTATAACAGTTATAGTATAAAATCATCAAGGGTATAGGTTCCTCATCTCTCTCTGTTCCACTTTCCTTATGACATGACTTCCATCTTCATACATGGTTTATCTTCATGGTCTTATCTGGCTGCTTAATCTCCAGCCATCCTATCTACATTCCAGGAACAGGGAAAAGGAAAGCGGAAAAGGCCAAAAAGGCATTGCCTAGCCATTTTTCTCTCACTTTAAGGGGAAATTCTAGAAGTCCTACCTCACAGCTCCTGCTTATTTCTCAATAGCCAGAACTTACTCACACGGTCACACCTAGCTGGAAGAAGGTTAGGAAAAGTAGCTGAGCACAATTGCTGCTCTTAAAAACAAACAACCATTCGTGATAAAAACTCTCAGTAAACTAGAAATAGAGGAGAACTTTCTCAATGTGATAAAGAGTATCTGCAAAAAACCCACAGCTAACATTATAATTAATGGCGAGAAACTCAAATCTTTCCACTAAGCTCAGGTACAAGGTAGGGATATTCCTTCTCACTGCTACTTTCAACATCAGGCTGGAAGTTCTAACTAATGTAATAAGACAAGAAAAGGAAATAAAAGGTATACAGACTGAGAAGGAAGAAATAAAACTGTCTTCGTTCGCAGATGACATGATCACCTATGCAGAAAATCTGAAACAATTGACAAGAAAACTCCTGGAACTAATAAGCAATTATGGCAAGGTTGGAGGATCTAAGAGTCCATTGCTCTCCTATATATCAGCAACAAACAAGTGGAATTTGAAATTAAATGGACAATGCCATTTACATTAGCATCTCCAAAAAATGAAATACTAAGGTACAAATCTAACAAAATATGTGTAAGATCTATATGAGGAAAACCGAAAAACTCTGATAAAAAAAATCAAAGAAAAACTAAATAAATGGAGAGATATTCCATGTTCACAGGTAGGAAGACTCAATATCATGAATATGTCAGTTTTTCCCAACTTCATCTATAAATTCAATGTGATCCCAACCAAAATCTCAGAAAGTTATTTTTTGTAGATATTGACAAATTAATTCCAAAGTTTATACGGAGAAGCAAAAGACCTATAATAGCCAACACAACATTAAAGGAGAAGAGCAAAGTTGTAGGGCTGACATTACTCAACTTCTAGACTTACTACAAAACAATAGTAATCAAGACAGTGTGGTACTGGTGAACTAACAGACAAATAGATGACGGAATAGAAAGCCCAAAAATTGACCTACATAAATATAGTCAACTGATCTTTGACAAAGGAGCAAAGACAATAGAATAAAGCAAAGACAACAAATGGTGCAGGGACAACTGGACATCTACTTACCAAAAAAAAAACTAGACATAGACCTTAAACCCTTTGCAAAAAGTAACTCAAAATGGATCACAGACCTAACTGTAAAATGCAAAACCATAAAACTCATAGAAGATAATGGAGGGGAAAACTTAATGATCTTGGGTATGACAATGCCTTTTTAGACCCAACGCCAAAGGCATGATCCAAGAGAGAAATAATTGATAAGTTATAATTCATTAAAATTTAAAAACTTCTGCTCTGTGAAAGACGCTGTCAAACGAATTAGAAGCCAAGTCATAGACTGGGAGAAAATATTTGCAAAAGACTCATCTGATAAAGGACTGTTATCCAAAATATACAAAGAACTCTTAAAAGTCAACAGTTAGAAAATGAGCAACCAGATTAAAAAATAGACCAAAGACCTTAACAGACACCTCACCAAAGAAGTTATACAGATGGGAAATAAGCCTATGAAAAGATGCTCCACATTATATGTCATCAGAGAAATGCCAATGAAAACAGCAATGAGCTACACCTAGTAGAATGGCCGAGATCTAGAACACTGACTCCAGCAAATGCTAGCGAGGAGGAGGAGCAACAGGAACTCTCATTCACTTCTGGTTGGAATTAAAAATGGTACATCCACTTTGAAAGACATTTTGGCAGTTTCTTACAAAATTGAACATACTCTTACCATACAATCCAACAATCACAATCCCTGGAGTTTACCCAAAGGAGTTGAAAATTTATGTCCACAGAAAAGCATATGTTTACATATGTACAAAACATACATATGTTTATAGCAGCTTTATTAACAATTGTCAAAACTTGGAAGCAACCAAAATGTTCTTCAGTGGGTGAATGGATGCATTGTGGTACATCCAGACAATGGAATATTATTCAGCACTAAAAAGAAATGAGCTATCAAGCCATGCAAAGACATAGAGGAAACTTAAACACATATTACTAAGTGAAAGAAGCCAATCTGAGAAGGCTGTATAATGTATACATACTATATGATTCCAACTATATAACATTCTGGAAAAGGCAAAACTATGAAGACAGTAAAAACTCAGTGATTGCCAGGCACTGCGGGATGAGAGGCAAGATTAATAGGCAGAATGTTTTTAGAGAAGTGAAAATACTCTATATGATAACATAGTACTAGGTACATGTTATTATATATTTGTCCAAACCCATAAAATGTACAACACTAAGAGTGAGCCCTAATGTAAACTAGGGGCTTTGGGTGTATCAATGTAGGTTCATCAGTTGTAACAAATGTATCATTCTGGTGGCAGATGTTGACTGCAGGGAAGGCTATGCATGTATAGGGGCAAGGGGCATATGGGAAATTTCTGTATCTTCCCCTCAATTCTGTGAACTTTAAACTGCACTAAACAAATAAAGTGTTAAAAAAAAAAAAAAACAAGGGACTTTGAGGAAGACAGGAAACATGGATTTGGGTAGGTGTATTAGTCTTCTATTGCTATAAAACAAATTACCACAAACATAATGGCTCGTAGTGTTTCTTCGGGCATAACGTTAAATATTGTGGGTCTCCCATGTATGTCATGGGGATTCACTCCATTAGACGAGAGACTCTTCCAAAGACGTCTCCTGGATCATTCCTTCTATATTTTTTGCTTCTTTTGAGATGACTGAGGGGATTCATAAGTCACAAATCTAATCTCTTCAGAGAGTCTTGCATGTGACTGAATACTCTGCTCTTTTCTTTCTTCTGAAGCACTAGCAAAATGTTGCCCAGCTGCACCTTGATTTCTCTCCAGAGAACAGTTTCCTGACAATGGGTCTTTTAATTTTAGTTTTTAAAAATGTTTACCTTTTTTGGAGGAATTTGCCATTGTATTTTGCCCAGCAGGAGATAACATTTATACCTGCTCTGGAAGCTGAAGGGGACAAGATCCTCCATTTCCCCACCTTTTGCAATCTGGATAGGCTAAAAATTTCCTAAATTATCAAGTCCTTGTTCCTTTTTAACAAATCTTCCTTCAATTTATCTCTTTCTTCTCACATTTTACTATAAGAGGAAGAAGAAACTAGGCTGCACTTTCAACACTTTGCCTGGAAATATCTTTGGCTAAATATCTAAGTTTATCACTTACAAGTTCTGCTTTCCACACAACTGTAGGATAAAACTCAGCTAAGTTTCCAGCCGCTATGTAACAAGACTCTCCCTCCCTTCAGTTTCCAGTAAGAGATTCTTCATTCCCTTCTGAGCCTTCACCAGAACCACCTTTATAATGTTCATATTTCTGCCAATGTTCTGTTTATGACAATATAGGTACTGTCTAAGACAATACCGGCTTTCTCTATCATGCTCCTCTCTTTGTCCCAAGCCCTCACAGGTAAAGTCTTTAACATCCATCTTTCTACTATAGTCTGTTCAAGGCAATCTTGACTTTTTCAATCTTGGTCCTCACAATTCTTCCAGCCTTTACCCATTACCCAATCTCAAAGCCGCTTCCACATTTTTAGGTAGTTGTTATAGCAGCATCCCATTTCCAGGTACTAAAATCTATATTAATTTCCCACTGCTGCTGCAATAAATTCCCACAAACTTAGTGGCTTAAAACAACACAAATTTACTCTTATATTTCTGGGGGTGAGAAGTCTAAAATCAACAGGTCAGCAAAGTTGCATTCCTTCTGGAAGCCTCGTAGTAGAATCCATTTCTTGCCTTTTTCAGCCTCTAGAGCCTGCTGCATTCTTTGCATCATGGCCCCCTTCCTCGTATCACTCCAACATCTTGCTTCATCACATGTCCAACTCTAATCCTGCCTCCCTCTCCTAAGAACCCTTGCGATTATGTTGGGCTTATCCAGATGACCCAGGATAATCTCTCGCTCAAGATCCTATCTTAGTCACATCTGCAAAGTTTCTTTTATCATGCAAAGTAATATATTCATAGGTTCCAGGGATCAGGACGTGGACATCTGTGGTGGGTCACTGTTTAGCTGACCACAATACTCAAATGGTAAATATATGACACTATGCATTTGCCAAAACCCACAGAACTTTACAGCACAAAGAATACACTTTAAGTACGTAAATTTTAAAAAATCACTTAGGATGTCAAGAGATCCCAGGATGGAGTGCAGAATGTGATAAAATAATCTAAATGTATTATCAAGGTATGAAACAACTTCACTGAAGTGGGTAGAGGAGAAATGTGCTTACCTAAATAGCTTTGGAATTAAAAAGGGAATCAGGGCTCCTTGAAAAGATGGCTGATTCTAGGACTAGGGCAGGAAATATAAAAAATTAACCTGGAGTATCTTGTGCCACCCAAAATAAGAAAGTGTTCAAAAAAATTAAACCCCACAATGATAAGGCTAAGTCAACGGGCCACAGGAGCCAGCTGAAAAAGCTTCCAATGACCAAAGTTGAAACAGTTTGAGGAACAAAATAAATAAATGATTGAAGAAATTAAAATTAGGGGAGAAAAGATGAATCTCTGTGCAGAAGAATTCCAAATAATTTATGCAGATACTCTGTCCTCAAGGAGATGGAGCGTAACTGCCCACTGCTTGAGTGAGTACCGCAGACAGTGACTTCCCTCCAAAGAGCGGAAGAGGGAAAGAGAAGCTTGACAGTGGAGAGACCTTGGCCAGGTGGTCAGGTCCACATCAACAGTGACAGGCGATTTTGATAGTATGCACCCTTGATGCAACGAGAGGAAAACGGTACTTTACCTCTTGTGGTCTTCCAAGAACACATCGCCCCAGGCTAATTATGAGGGGGGAAAAATCAGACAAATTCCAATAGAAGGGCATTCTACAAAATACCTTATCAGTACTCCTACAAACTGTCAAGGTCATCAAAAAGAAGGCAAACCTGAGAAACTACCACAGCCAAGAGAAACCTAAAGAGACATGAGCACTAAATGTAGTATGGTATTCTGGATGGGATCCTGGATTAGGAAAAGGACATTAGGTTAAAACTAAGGAAATCTGAATAAAGTATGGACTTTAGTTAATAATAATGTATATTCATTGGTTCATTATTGTAACAAATGTACCACACCCAAAGTGAATATTAGTAATAGGGGAAACTGGGTTTTGGGTATTTAGGAAGTTTGTACTACCTTTGCAGTTTTCCTATAAACTTAAAACCACTCTAAAATTAAAAGTTTACTTAAAAAAATAATAGGGAGACATTAAAGTGTTTAGATTGGGTAAAATTCCATGATAGTCCTGGGGCTTGGGAACACAGTGTGGTTGAGTTAGAAGAGGAAATGGCTGGAGGCCAGGAAGTCATCCGGAAGCCACTGTGGTCAGCTGGCCTAAAATAGTGACGGCCTCAACCAGGGTCCATGAGGATAGTCGGGAGGTCATGAATCCCTGGATTTCACCCCCAGCACCACCAAGTAACATCATGAACTCCATGGAACCACACATCATTTTGGATACTAGGCTCCTTGGTTAGATGGATCAAAACGGCTGTGAGATTCAAGCTAAAAACAAATACAAGGGTAAACAGCCATTCAAAAGACAAGTTCTAATCATTCAGAGGTCTGTGGTTTTATGAACTTAGGAACTTGGTCTCAACAGTTGCTCCCAAAAGAAGACTATGAATTGAATAGCTAAGAGCTTAAGACAGATAACCTGAGATTTCATCCAACTCTAAAACCCTCTTTACTGCAACTCTAGCTTGTACCATTGTTTCTAAATAATATTCTTCACCCCTCTCATAAAACGTGTCCAAGGCTGCTTCTGAAAGAGACTTAAAAACTCCAGCAAAGCAAGTTTTGGTCAAATCCATTTGGCTTTAGTGTTCAGTTCCTCAGTAGAAATCCAGGTCAGTCAATCAGAATGCAATTTGTTGAAAGCCTGCCTTTTGGACACGAGAGTCAGCCAACACAGGGAGAGAGAAAAGAAATACAAGGCATGATGGTGGCGCCTTGCATTTACAGAATGGAGCAGCCAGACACTTGGCTAAGATGGGGTATTTTGAAATAAACATATGAAATTGAGCAGTTTCCTGGTTTCTGTCAACTGAAGATTAGGAGGCAGAAGTTAAATGCAGGCATTTTTCCCTCTACAGGCGAAATGCGGTATTGAGAAGCTCTTCATAAGGCATTTGCTGGATGGCTGTGATTTACAGACAGCATTCTCTGCACCTAGAAAACAGAGAGATCTTCTGGCCATATGCATTGGGCGTAAAACGCTAATAATCTCCAGCTCAAGAAATCCAAAGGCCCCCATCCTCCAAAAATACCATCCAAACAAACACACAAATCTCCATGTTAAGAAAAAAGAGGTCAGCAATCAAATGAAGACATTACATTGCAGGAGGAAGGAGGAAGGAATGGTGGGATGTGGCTGGTTTTTGGTTTTTATTTTGTTTGGTTGATTGTTTTTGCTGTTCAGTTTTGGTTTTGTCTTGTTTAATTTGGGGGCATTTCTCTGATTTCTCTAACCAAGCTGTAAGCCTCTTGAAGGATGGCCCCATGAGTCTTCTGTATGATCACCCCAACATAAGCACAGGATCTTACTCACCAAGAGGTGCTCCATAAGCCTAGGTCAGTAATGGCGGAGGGTATTCGATTCAACAGTTTACAGGACGCAAAGACTTGGCCAATAGCCTCTCCTGCAGGACGGGTGGAGTGTGTGTCCCTTGGGTCTGGGTGGAAAACAAGAAGCAAAGAAAAATCTTTAGACCATGCATTTCTCAAGTGAGAACCAACAGCCCAAGGCAGCCGTGATCCTTCTCTGGGTGGGGCGGGCGGGATGGGGCGTGTGCTTCCCCCCAGCCCGGATGGTCTCATCCTAGTCAAACCATATCTCCTTTGTTTGTGGCTCATAGAGACAACTACCACAGAAATACGGAGGAAGGGGCCGAAGCTGTTTCAGTTTGATGTGACACAGACAATGACAATCTTTGACTTTTCTCTTTAGAAAAAGAAAAATTACCTGCATCTGTGTATAAATAGTTACAGAATAATTATATATTTCCCCAAAGGAAGAGAACAAACAGCAGGCAAAATGCAGACAATTTCTTGGTTCATCTCTCATCTATTTTGGTTCAAAAGGCAACCCTGAACCCTCCCACTTACACTTCTGGTGTCTGGCCTGTCAAGAGAAACTTGTCTAGGTGCCGCCTGCAATTTTGCTGTTGGAGGTTTAACTGCTGCTAAAGATAAGGCCATGCATCACAGCGCACCAGAGAGAGGCTTCTGTTCGTCAAAAGCCAGGGACTGGAAGAAAGACACCATTTATGTTTTCACGTAAATGACAGCATCAAATACTTCCTGTCAAATTCTGGAGCGAGGCAGCTCTTACACATCATAGCAGGGTATTGGGACCTCTAGAAGATTCCATGACGTAACCTCCCCTAGGAGCAAAGTTCTTTTCAGTACACAAACCAGTTCTAGGAAAACTTGCAATGCTTTAGAGCTGTGACTGTTTGTCCCAAAGCTCCCGTCAGTGTCCACTCATGGCTGCCCGACTTGTGGCTGGGAGAGGGTGGCATGGCCCCAGTAGTGGGGACTGGTGACACAGATCTTACTGACATACATCCTTACTAACAGGCCCCTGGGGTGTTCTTGGCAGTTCCAGTTGAGTTTCTTCCTTTGGCCTTGTGCTTAGATGACCCAAGAGACATCTTACTTTATCATCCTGATGACTCCTCTTTATTCTTCAATTTAGATGAACCAGGACCAATAATAAAAAGTTTTTGTATTGATAAATAATACAAAGTGGGTCACGTTTAGTGCATACTACCCAGATGGATAGAAAAACATAGAGATAGCTTCTGGAGACTTTAGACCAAACCTCCCAAATACAGATCGTCTTAAAACACCAATTTTCTAATGAAGAACAGTGAAGGGTGGCCCCTGTTTGCCGTACTCTCACCCTGGGTGCCATCAGTAGGTGTTAATGATGTAAAACACTCCACAGAGGGTCTAGTTCTCCAAAGAGAAAGTGAGGGAATGAAGGCGTTCACACAACAGTCAGCTTCATTGGGCATGGGGTCACTTGTCACTACGTTACAGTATGAAGGAGTGACTGATAGTCATAACGGTGAACACAGGTCACCAAGGGAAGTCAAATCGCGGAGACACTCTGCTTAAGAGTCTCACTTGCTTTAGGAAAGCGTCTCTCCAAAATGCTCAAACGTGTTCATGACATAAAAGTTGCCTTGAGGGTCTGACCCCGTGGCTGAGTGGTTAAGTTCACACTCTCCGCTTCAGCAGCCCAGGGTTTCACCGGTTTGGATCCTGGGCATGGACACGGCACCGCTCATCAAGCCATGCTGCGGCAGCATCCCACAGCGCACCACCAGAAGGACCTACAACTAGAATATATGGCTATGTACTGGGGGAGCTTCGGGGAGAAGAAGAAAAAAAAATGAAGAAGATTGGCAGCAGATGTTAGCTCAGGTACCAATCTTTAAGAAAAAAAAAAGTTGCCTTGACATCCAAGGACATCTATGAAAAATACATTTACGTGGAACGTTGTACTCTCAGAGAATATTGTATAAATAAGATGCTACTGTGTTCGTGGTTTTTTTTTTTTTAAATCAATGAATCAAAATCATCTGTGGAACAATTTACAAAATATGCACCATAGTGATGACCTCAGCATCAGACTGAGAATCTCTGGGAATCTCCGGGTGACAGCTCCTACTCCTCATACATCAAAAGTTAAGCAAGGGCCAGCCCCATGGCCAAGTGGTTAGGCTCGCACACTCTGCTTCAGCGGCCCAGGGTTTCACCAGTTCGAATCCTGGGCACAGACATGGCACTGCTCATCAAGCCATGCTGAGGCGGCATCCCACGTGCCACAGCTAGAAGGACCCACAACTAAACATACACAACTATGTACTGGGGGGCTTTGGAAGAAAAAGGAAAAATAAAATCTTTAAAAAAAAAAAAAAAGGTTAAGCAGTCTGCAGGCCAGAGTCCTTCGGGAATTATCCTCCAAGCCCACTCCTGGCAAAATGCACACAGCAAAGCTGGCCAGGTTCATAAGAAAGGTGAAGTCCCCCAGATCCATGGAGAGGGCTCACCCGCCCAATTCGAGTAGGGTGGGAAGGCAGCAAATGCACACTAGGAATGGTTGCCCGCACCTGTGCACAGGTACAAGCAGCTGTTGGCGTAGTCTCCCGTCCCAACTCCTGCTTGGCCCTTATCGACCTAAGCTCACGGGCTGGGACTCAGAGGATTACACACAGTCTCTGTGGAGCGTCTTCTGAGTGAGGGCTCCTCAGTTGCCCACCCAATTAAGAGGCCACCACCTTCCTAAACACTGTACCTGGGACTGTATGAAGAAGGCAGAAACCGATAGATCAACCGATGTGAGAAAGACATTAGCAGACATAAACACGAAGAATGCTAGCCAACTTTGCTTAAAGATGGTGGGGTTGATGGTCTTTGTTCTCATAGAGCATATGTCACAATCACTCAGCCAGTCCAATCTGCTCTGCCCCCAAAACACCTCTGCATCCTGGCCACTTCCATTCCAAGCGGTGGTATCCGGGCCCCAGACTCTTCCAACAGTCTTCCCCGCTTCCACTCTTGCTTCTTACAGCCCATTCTCCGCACAGCAGCCAGCAGTTTTTTTAAAGCAGAAATTAGACCGATCACTCCCCTGCCTTAAGCCTCCCAAAGGCTTCCCATCGCTTAGAATGAAACCCAAAATTTTGGCTGTGGCCTGAAAGACCCTGCCTGAGCTGGCCCCTGCCTGCCTTTCAACGCATCTCCCCATTCTCACTTCGTTCACACTGTTCCGGCCACACTGGCCTCCCCGTCAGGCAGGCCTTGGACATATCAAGCCTGTTCCTCCCTCAAGACCTTTACCATTGTTGTCTCCCCTGCCGGGAGGCTCTTTGCCCAGGTAGTTCCCTGGCTGGATTCTTTTTACCATTCATTTCTTCACTGAACTGTCACCTCCTCAAAGAGGCCCTCCCCAGTTACTTTAACCAAAAAATAATCCCTTCCCAACCATCACTCTCTACTACACAAATTTCTTCTGTTTACTTTGTGACATGTAATAGTTCCAGTAATTCTCTTGCTTATCTGGCTTTTACTTGGTATTTTTACTGTTGTCCTCCTAAAATGTGATGGATAAGGTCGGCGTCCTTATCCATCTTGCTCAGTGTCCTGCATCATCAGCATCCAGAACAGTGCTTAGAACATCACGGATGCTTAATAAATATTTATTGAATAAATTAACCAATTTTTTTAGACTCCAGAAGACATGTGTTTTGAGCGGTTGCATCAGCTGCCATTTTGTTTCAAGAGGATAAACTGAGCCATAATTTGCTCTAAGGTTTACTTGGTCTACTAATGGTTTACCAAACTGGGCCAAATCTGGAAGAAAAAAATCAAAGATTCAAAGTCCGCACCTCTTCTCTTTCCTCTCTTCCCCTTTAGAGACATTCCTCTCTTCTGCCCAAATCTGAATTTGCTTAAATGTTGAAGTACAGCGTTTGGTTGGCCAGACCCAAGCACGGAGCACGAGGTTAGTTACAGCTACATGCGTCTCTCATCCTCAGCATCTGCTGGAGCAGCGGTTCTCAAAACTTAGCGTCCTCAGAGTCAGCTGGAGGGCTTGCTGAAACACACGTTCCTGGGCCCAGGGGTGTACTGGAGCAATTCAGAACAGCTCAGGAGAGCCAATTGTTAAATTTTCTGGAAATTTGCAAACTGCTGTGAAACACAGCTATCATTAAAAAGTAAATCATAAAAATGTATAACTAAAGAAATTATGTTTTTAAAAAATTACCTTAAAAGTATTTCCTAACTATTTTACTGCATGTTTCTATTATGTCTGCTCTTGAGGACACTCGTCTGTCGTATCCGTATGATGGACACAGCGTGTACCAGTGTGCCACTGCGCGTCTTCCTAACTCCCGGCTCAGTGCTGGCATGTGGCTTGAAGCCGGCCGTGGCAGAAGTACTTACACCATAGCAATGGGCAAATGCTACAAGTCTGGGCTGGATTTATTATTTTGTTAATTGTTTAGACTTAAGAAAGTCATGGAGAAAATTTTAACAAAACAAATGAAACTTAAAAGCATATCAGCCTTTAGCTATTACATTGTGAATAGCAGAAAGAAAAAATTGAGGAATAGTCTTTCAATATTTGGAAATTATTATCTGATGCAGCAAAGTTGATCATGTCATTGACAAACAACTAACATTCTGACACAACATACATCTTTATTTGTTTCACTTTCGTCTTACTCCTTAATGTAAACAAAACTATCACCAACATTCATGTTGAACTACACTCATTTCTCAATTGCAACCATAGCTTGTCTCTAATACACAAGATTGGCAGAAGCAAACAAAAGCATCCTGTGAAAATCAATTTGCTACATGAAATTTATAAAAAGGAATACTGAATATTTTAATATTATTTGTGAATTGTGTGCTACACATCTTATATATCAGGAAAATTTATAATAAACGTATGTATATACGTTTATACCCTTGTTTCAGAGATCCTGTTGTTAACCCTTTGCCAGCACATCACTGGGGGCCCACACACCCGGAGCTCCAAATTCACAAGGACTGAGGCAAGGCCCACAATTTTGCACTTCCAAAATGTTCCCAAGTGGTACTAGTCCTGCTGTTCTGGAGACCACTCTCGGAGAATGTCTGACTTAAAAGAAAACGAAGCTTCCATCATGGTCTTCCTACTGATTAGTAGACTATAACTCCACTGCACTCCGTCACCAGGTATGTTATCAAACCAGTATTGACTTTTGTTGCAGGACATTACAAGTTAATTCCAGAAGTCAATATTTGCTCATAGATGATAAATCTTGAGGCCAAATAAAGAGAGGCACTAACTCCAGGTAGCAGGCGGCCCGCTTGTCGTTGTGACATAAGGAAGCTCAGAGACTCAATCAGCCAACAGATTGCCCCCCATTAGCCTGCCACCTCACCGAAATGCCCACTCTTAGAATCAATCCAGAAAAGCCTTGCCAACGTACAAATATTTTGCCTGGGAGAGTGCAGGTAGTAATCAGCTGGAACGTTACCCTATGTAGAACCGTCTGCTTTGTTCCCAGACTGCGGCCAGCCATCCCTCCTTCCCCACCTTTACACTTGAATCATGTAGAAACTTGTTCCTTCAGTTAACTTGTTCCCCTTTCCTTATGGACCTTGGATTCGCAGAAGTGCATTAATCACAACACAGGACTCTGGAGATGCACAGCCTGGGTTAGAATCCCAGCTCAGCTTTGTGATGTTGGGCTAATTACTTGACCTCTCTGAGCCTCAGTTTCCTCATGGAAAAGGAAACAATAATAATAATACCTACTGTAAAGTGTTGTTTTGAGAATTCAGTGAGTTGATGACATTTATAAAGTGCTTAGAACAATACTTGGCATACAAATAAGTGTTAACTAGATCAATAACTCATTTTTGTAATTGTTCTGTGCATTTTAATTTATATTCTTTTCATAATTCACAGGCGTGGATACACCATGAACACAAGACCCAAAATATTGACAATAATTTCCACCTATCTATACACTTCTCCCCATTCTATCCGCTACCTCTGCACAATCAACACAACCACAGATTTAACAGTTACTTTACTTTACTTTATGTGTAGTTTTGACACATACGTATTTCTAAAAATATGTTGTTTTGTTTAATTGTTTTCAATTTTATTAAAAGTGTGTCACGGTGTATGCAATTTTCTGGGACTTTTTAAAATTCACCATTACGTTGCTGGGTGTAGCTGGAGTCGAAGTTAATGGTTTAGCACATTCTGGAGTGAGCTCTATCACCCCTCGCCGCTGCTCTAAACACGTCTACACTTGCAACAGCGTCCATGTTGGGAAGACCCAACGGAAATTAGAGTCAGGATTCTGGTGCTTGCTCCCTTACAGGAAAGAGTAGTCTGGACGGGACAGACTCATTCAGTTCTTTTATGTCTGACTCTTCCACTTAGGTCTGCATCAGGGGTTGTGACCTGTGGAAAGCTGCTGGACAAAACAAGCCTGGACCGACACTGACAGGACTTGTTCTCCTCATCTTCACATGAGGTCCCCCGCTCAGCTCTCTGCTCCTGGCGTGGACACCCTCTCACTGAGGCTGTCCCAGGGCGGGATGGGCCAGGGCAGGAGCATGCCCAGGGAGGGCAAGGGAGAGTGGTGAGCCACACGGCAGGCAGGCGGGGGAGGCCGACGTGCCTCTGGATAGCATGAAAGTCCCTGGTCCCTGAGAAGAACAGGGCATGGGGAGGAAAGGCGAGATGCTGTAAAGACAAACTCTGCATTCATCACAGTCTTGCCTTGCAGTGATTCTGGGAAGAAAAGGCAGTGGTTAGATTTATTCCGACAACATCCTCAAATGCATCTAGAAATACGCCTTTCATAACACCTCTAGAATCACAAGCTGCCTGAAATTACTATCTTTTCTTTCAAGCCAGGATGACATGGGAAATTCACAGAGAATACATTTTGGTCCTCAATAAGGGACTTCAATAGAGACATCAAAAGATTCTTGGGACTCCGTGGGGCTAGGACAGCAGCCCTGAATCCTGGCTCCCCCCTCGGAAGCTAATCAATCTGCCTCACCCAAAGGCCATCTCCCTCAGGAGGCTGGTCTTTGGGGAGCACAGAGACTCACTGTTTCAGGCTTGAGGAAAAGACAAACACCAGCTCCTTCTGGTATCAAACTGGGTTTTTTTTTTTTTTATTTTTTTTTTTTCGGATGTACATCGTATTTCAAATTCTGGATACATTACATCATGTTCACCACCCGAACGCTAATTATAGTGCATCCCCTCACATGTGCCCCTAATCACCCCTTTTGCCCTCCCCCCTCCCCCTTCCCCAATGGTAACCATCAGTCCGATCTCCAATGCTATGTGTTTTTCTTTTTTGTTGTTTTTATCTTCTACTTATGAGTGAGATCATATGGTATTTGACTTTCTCCCTCTAACTTATTTCACTCAGTATAATACCCTCAAGGTCCACCCACGTTGTCACAAATGGCCAGATTTCGTCCTTTCTTATGGCTGAGTAGTATTCCATCGTGTATAAATACCACATCTTCTTTATCCCTTCGTCCCTTGATGGGCACCTAGGTTGCTTCCAAGTCTTGGCTATTGTGTATAATGCTGCAATGAACATAGGGCTGCAAGTATCTTTATGCCTTTGTGTTTTCAAGTTCTTTGGATAAATACCCAGCAGGGGAATAGCTGGATCACATGGTAGATCTATCCTTAATTTTCTGAGGATACTCCAAACTGCTTTCCATAGTGGCTGCACCAGTTTGCACTGCCACCAGCAGTGAACTGGGGTTCCTTTCTCTCCACATCCTCTCCAACATTTGTTGTTTCCTGTCTTATAGCCATTCTGATCGGAGTGAGGTGATACCTCATTGTAGTTTTGATTTGCATTTCCCTGATAGCTAATGATGTTGAGCATCTTTTCATATGCCTGTTGGCCATCTGTATTTCTTCTTTGGAGAAATCTCTGTTCAGATCTTTTGCCCATTTTCTAATTGGATTGTTGGTTTTCTTGTTGTTGAGCTGTATGAGTTCGTTGTATATTTTGGATATTAACCCCTTATCTGATACATGGTTTGCAAATGTCTGCTCCCAATTGTTAGGTTGTCTTTTCATTTTGTTGACGGTTTCCTTTGCTGTGCAGAAGCTTTTTAGTTTGATGTAGTCCCATTTGTTCATTTTTCTTTTGTTTCCCTTGCCCGGTCAGACATGGGACTTGAAAATATGCTGCTCAGACCGATGTCATAGGGCGTACTGCCTATGTTTTCTTCTAGAAGTCTCATGGTTTCGGGTCTTACATTCAAGTCTTTAATCCATTTTGAGTTGATTTTTGTGCATGGTGTAAGCAATCTATAGATTCAACGCAATCTCTATCAAAGTTCCAACAACATTTTTTACAGAGATAGAACAAAGAATCCTAAAATTCATATGGAACAACAAAAGACCCCGAATAGCCAAAGGACTCCTGAGAAATAAGAACAAAGCTGGAGGTATCACAGTCCCCAATTTCAAATTATACTACAAAGCCGTAGTAAACAAAACAGCATGGTACTGGCACAAAAACAGACACACAGATCAATGGAACAGAATTGAGAGCCCAGAAGTAAACCCACACATTTATGGACAGCTAATATTCGACAAGGGAGCCAAGAGCATACGATGGAGAAAGGAGAGTCTCTTCAACAAATGGTGTTGGGAAAACTGGACAGCCACATGCAAAAGAATGAAAGTAGATCAAACTGGGTTTTTGAAGTATCGATCTGCTAATATTTTTGGGGGTTCTCCAGAGCTCTTGTCAGGAGTCCCTCCACAGGCAAACATCAGCAGTCCTGGGCTGCAGAGGACAGGGTCTCCAAACGACGAAGGGTAACTGAAGGGTGGAGGGGCAGGGAAGGCCGGAGAGATGGTCGAGCTGGACCCCACGTTAACGTGGACAACAGAACTTCCAGTGAGGGGCCTCCACCAGGACCCCGCCCTCACCTCTGTGCTGACCATTTCTATGGATTCCACCCAAATTCAGCATGTGCAGGAAGGGAGGAGGCAGGACACCTCCACCCACGACCCTGTGACCTCAGGCAGCCTGGTGACGCACTGGAGCCGCTCTTCTCATTGGCAGAACGAGCAGGTTGGACCAGAGGGCCTACAGCAGCTCTTCCAAGTCTTTGTGCGATTTTGTGTTTAAAGCCCAAATTCATCACACACACCAGACTCTATTTCTAGTCATTGTATCAACACACACCCGACCACCTGGGCTCGAAAGTTCTATGTCATTCTCACTACTTCTCTATTAACTCTACCAATTTAATTATACTACTTATTAACCTCAGCATCCATGGCACTGAACACATTCTAATAATAACAATGATAATGATGATAATAATAATAGCTTTTATAGAAATATATGCAGTATATCTATAATAGCAGTATGTACAATTATATAATCGTTCATATAGAATAATATATATTTTTATATATTACACAAATATATGCCATAATATATTATATATAATAAATTATTTTAAATAATATACATTATAACAGTAGTATTCATTATGATAGTTGCACATATTTTACATATTATATATATACACTATAATGTATGTACTGTATAATACATGCCATTTATTCTATATACTGTATATATACTCTTAACATGCCATATGTGATAGCATAATGGTAGTTTTGACATAGCACTTGCTATGTATTATAACATACGTTTCTTGACTCAGTTTACCCTCACTACAACCCTCGAGGTACATACTACTTTTACTGCAATTTTACAGATGAGGCGACTGAGGCACAGAGAAGTTAGGTGATTTGCCCAAGGTCACACAGCAGGCAAGTGGCAGAGCCAGGATTTGAACTCAGGCAGTGTGATTCCAGCATCCCGGGCCCCTCCCTCCGGTGGTGTTCCCACTTAGGTCTGTCTTCTCCGGTCCTCGTGTTCAGACGCTACAGCCGCCCTTGCCTTGTCTCTCCCAGCTGTCTTCCCACCATGGCCAGACTGAGTCCTGGCTCTGACCCGCCACTCCCCTGGGGTCTGGCACTGAAGCTTCTCTACATGCAGAACCAGCCTGCCCTCCGGCCTCACGCTGACCCCCTCCTTCCCTGCCCCTCCCTTACCCAGCCAACGCCTTCCTCATTTGCCCGGCAGTGAGCACCTCTCCCTCCGCCCACACCAAGACTGTTGGTGTCCCCAGGTCATCTCCTGCCCCCGGTGCTCCCCGTGGCCCCTCCACGCTCCTTGTTCGACTCTCAGCAATAGCTGGCAGCTCCTGCATCCCCACGACCCGCCTGACCCCTCCTCGGGCGTTCGGACTCCAGCACTCCGTCCCCTGCCGCCCGGCACCTTAGCCCACGTGGCCAAAACCAAGCCCACGTTTCCCTGCACAGCGGGGCCTAAGCCTGCCTGCCCTGCCTCCACTGGAACCCCCTGTCCCCCTGCCCCCCGACCGGAAACCTGAGAATCATGCTTGACCCTTCCCGCGCTCTCACCTTCTACGTTCAAGCCCTAAGAGCTTGCCTTCCAAATATCCTCTTTTTTCCATCCCACGCTTCTCCTCTCGCCCCCTCCCCTCGCCCAGCGCGTTCCCCACACGTCCCTGCGTGGCAGCATGTACAGCGCAAGTCTGCGTCCCTTTTAGCGGAAACCCTCTGAGGTGCCCCCTGCAGGCCACAGTCTGAACTCCTCAGCATGGCTGACAAGACTTGCCCTGTAAGCTTGTTTCTCTGGACCTCTCTCCCATCACTCCCTTCTTTACATTTTATGCTCAAATAATACTTTCCCTCAACACCCCGTCTTCCTACTGTTACTTAGGCTGTTGCCTCTGCCCGGGAGAGCCTCCCAGCTCCTCGGTTCCCTAGTTGACGTCATCCGTCCATCCCCCTCTGGCGTCACCCTCCTCCAGGGAGCCTTCCTTGCCTCCCACTAGCCGTCCTCTGTCTCCTAACCCCACCTCTCCCGTGCAAGCCTCCAGAGTGCCCTCGCCCAACTGCAGTTCACGTGCAGTTAACAGGAGCTGGTAGAGGGCATCAACCGTGACCTGCACCTTGGGGAGCTTTGTTAAAACTGCGTGGTGACCTGCGCCCTCCCTCACGGCCCTCCCAACCGCAAAGCCCGTGATTCTGGGATTCTAAGGCAACTGAAGAGCTCCCATCTGTTCTCGTTGCTCACGCTCTCTCTCTCCCTTTCTCTATCACCGCGGTCTTCAGATAGGTCTCCAATGCCACGCCTCAGGGACTCTGTGCTGGTTGTTCACACCCAAGTGTGACCTCTCCTTTCTTTGACCCCTGGAGATTTTGAATAAAAAGGAAGGATAGAGAGACACAGTACTGCAGAGACAGGGGAAAGAAAGAAAGAACTAAACGAGTAGGGTTTGCATGAAAAAGAAACCAGAGCTATGAAACAATGAGAGAGGAATGAGGAGGGGATTTTGAAAAATTGCTGAGGGTTAAGAATTGGATCCCCTTTAATGTTCTTTGGCAGATAGTTACAAAGATTGGGATTATGTTTATTTTTTAATTACCTTTCTTTGCTAGACCGTGTTTCTTTGAATGTGACAAAGTACTGAGACCTGGCCATTGAAGACCCTGGATTTCATATGGGTTACATAATAAATAAAACTTATCCCTCTGTTACCGTGTATAGCACATCTCTGTTTACATATATGTGCACATGGGAGTATGTGTGTATGTGCAACCGGTGAGTGTGCGTGTGTGAACTGAGCTTTGGGGATGCCATTCTGTCCCTCGATGTTTGTGGTGGGGTGCGTGGAGAGGTGACGTGAAGGTCGGGGGAAGCAGCTCTGCTTCTTGGACTGTGGGTTGTCCATGATTGGTTAATCACCTAGGCACCCACAGAAGACGGCTAGCTACCTTAAATCCTGATCACACATGGGCCTCTAGAAGGTGTCCCACTAGGGTACACCTCCCTCCCTATCTATCCCCCAAACTTCCTTGTTCTCTTCTCCCAGACCTCTCTTAAGCCCTCCATCCTTCTGGGCTGTGGCCTCCATCTTTCACAGAGACCCCTCCCCAGAGGGCAATAGAATCCCATCCCCACTTTCCTTGTTGTCCTATAGACTCTGCTGCTTCAGGCTTTGGCTGGACATCCAAAGAGTCTTCTGCTCATTTCACAGAGAAGGGGGGAGTGCTGATCCTGTAGATGGGGTCCATGAAGGGGGGATGAAAGGGTGGGAGAAAATCACTGTCTTTGAACTGCAGTTCAGTTTCTCTCCGCCTGCCATGGCTGCAACTAGTATTTCCCCCTCAATTATCAAAAACCCAATGTTCTCTGCCCATTTGAGAACTTTCTTCCAGAGTTCCTGCAGTTACATCTACATGAGGAACACATGGTCCTCCCACTGATATGACTCAAACCCTCCTACTTATAAATAATTAACAGTGGGCCTTTTTATATGAAAGCTGCAGTCACCTTCCTCCCAGCACTGCCTTTCACTACACAGACTCTTCACACTAACTGATAATCCCTCTGCTTGGACTATATGGGTTGAATGACACCATTCTCAAATAGGTTCTCTCTGATCCCCCAATTTCCCCCCAATCATCACCAAGAGATTTTAGTCCAATCCCGTGCATATTCTATATGGCAATTTGAGCCTTTGTGACTCTCAGAGATGTGGGTAAACTTAGCTTCAAACCCAAATTTCACAACTTGATGAATCCAACATACTACCTGTGACCTCCCAAAATTTCTGCCCTCATGTCATCATAGCTCCCTCCCTACCCCACCTTCTCCAGCTCTCTTCTCTTCCCACAGCGTCTAAGCTTCTAAGATGGCCCCCAATGGCCTGCTAGTATTCACAGCCTGGTGTAGTTCCCTCCCACATTCTACCAGGGTTAGTCAGAGTGTCCCATAGCAAATGGCAGAAGTAATGGCAAGCCATTCCTGAGACTGGGTTATGAAAGACTTCCGTCTTGGGTGCCCACTCTCTTCCTCTCAGACCCTTTGCTGTAGTGGGAGTCACGTTGTGAGCAGCCTGAGCAAGAGGCCCACATGCTGAGGAAGTGATGCGTCCTGCCTGCAGCCGTATGAATGACCTGGGAAGTAGATCCTCCCATCCCAGTCAAGCCTGCGCAACATGAGACCGAACTGCACCATCCAGCCAAGCTGCTCCCAAATTCTTCACCCACAGAAACTGCCCGAGTTAATAAATGCTGTGCGAGATCAACTCTACTAAGTTTTGGGGCAATTTGTTATGCAGCAATGGATAACTAACCACTCCTCCATCTATGGTGACATAGCGCAAAGCTCAGACCCATGTGCCTTCCACAAGAAATCCAATGACGCTGAGTGTGTTTTACTGAGCGTTTATGGAGCCAGAGAGAACTACTTAGAGAAGCAAGTAGTAGCTTTCCTTTTTGTTGGCTCTCTCTCCATGTCCTTCCTCTCAGAACTGCCACCTTCTGGAGACCCACACTGGCCTCCATGCCATGTGACATCTCCTAGGACATCTAGTCCACTCTTTCCTCCCCATCTCTACGCACTGGCCTGTCACATCGGCTTTAAAATGAGGTCACTCTGCACATACTGCTTAGTAAACTGCGTTTTCATTTAATATTTCATATACATCTTTCCAAGCCAACAAATACGCTTCTATAACATCTTTTCAATAATTGCAAACTCTCCCATTGTGTATGAATACCAGAATTTATTTACCTAATCCCTTTTGTGCTACATTTTAATTATTTCCTGTATTTATAAAAGACACTTCAGTAAACATCCTTGGAACTAAATCTTTGGGCAGATCTTTAGTAATTTCCTCAGAATAAATTTCTGGAGCAGCAAAGGCTAGGAAACAAAGAGTTTTCAAGCTGTTAAAACTTTTGGTATTCATTGCCTCACTGAACTCCAAAAATGAGCACACCATTTTTGTGATAATTGACAGCTATGTCTCAGCGGGCCTGCATCCACACTAACATTGTGAATTATACAAACATACTTCTGAAATGTCTGCCCTCTGTTAAATGCTGTTATTTTTAAATATGGGTTCTACACATTATTTGATGCAATTGTGAATGAACTCATTTTCCATTATATTTTATAAATGTCTATTACTGGCATATAGGAGAATTACGGATTTTCTTCTATATTTGATTTCCAGCCACATTTCTGAACTCTCTTATAATAGTTTTTCAGTTGATTAAGTTTTCCAAATAGAAAATCACATGATTTGTAAATGAAAATCACATCATCTGTAAGTTTTCCTTTCCAAAAATTCTTCCTCAGAACTTGCTGTACTGCATTGGCTGATGCGGCGTAAAACAATATTGAGTTATAGAAGGGGTCGTGGCAATCTTTTCTTGTTTCTGAGTTTAATGAGAAAGTCTCAAATGTTTCTCCATTAATGTGATGTTCCCTCTTAGTTTAAGATCAATGTTTTAATCCATTAGCAATCTTTCAGCTGTTTTCAGTGACAAAAACTAAACTCAAACTGACTTATAAAGTAAATTAGAAGTCTCACAGCAGGTTCAGGCAAGACTTGTTCCAGTCAGTCATCTCTCTGCTCAGCCTTAGGCCTAAGGCTGCTACCCTTCCTGGTCCTAAGATGGCTGCCAGAGGCCTCTCAGGGCTCCATATTTTCTTTTCTTTTCTTTTTTTTTTTTGAGGAAGATTAGCCCCAAGCTAACTACTGCCAGTCCTCCTCTTTTTTTTGCTGAGGAAGCCTGGCCCTGAGCTAACATCCGTGCCCATCTTCCTCCACTTTATATGTAGGACGCCTACCACAGCATGGCATGCCAATGGTGCCAAGTCAGCACCCGGGATCTAAAATAGTGAACCCCAGGCCACCAAGAAGCAGAACGTGAGCACCTAACTGCTGTGCCACCTGGCCGGCCCCAGGGCTCCATATTTTCTTGGTCACATATTACAGAAAGGGAACATCCCTCTAGGCAGCTGCCTTCCCAGGAGTCAGAAGAAATATCCTTATGTCACAGTTGCCCAATGGACTGTCACTTCCTCATTCCTGAACAAGTCACTATGGCCAAGTGGATAGGCTGTGCTGATTGGCTTAAGCCAATCAGAAAATAGAAATGGAGTGACCCCAGACAGTAAGTGTCCCCTATAATCATCTTTATCAAATTAAGGATCCGTTCTCTTCCTGGTTCAAAGAGTTTTATCAGAAACGGGTACTGACATTCACCAAATGCCTCTTCAGCATCTATTTTCTCTTTCCTTGCACCTTTCTTAAGATACTTACACTTGTTTCTACACTTCAAGATCCTTAAAAGAGATGATTCCTAGAATTTCTTGCAGTGCCTTGTAGAGCTTTTTACATAGGAGATGTTCAGTAAATATCTCAAAAGTTCCAAAAGACCATCCAGCTGGGAGTGGCTTCCCGGGAACCTCCTGACCACTAGGGGCCTCCAATAGTCCCCAAGCTCTACAGGAGTCAAGAGGTCAACAGGTTAGCTTTAAAAAGGTTATTGTTGTCCCAGACTGTGATAACAAAAATATCACGAATGAGTCCTGACTCTAATCTACCCTTTCAACCTGGTTTCCAACCAAACTGAGCTTACAGTTTCCTGTGCAATTTCCACCACATATCGTGGTTCCTGCTCTTCAAATACACCTGCCCATATCACTACATGTCCTGGTTATTTATGAACTCATTTCCCTTTCAGCTCATTAAGGATAGGCTTTCTGAATCTGATTTGCATTTGTGTCAAGCTTTGCATAATACTTCTGTTTGATGATAACATTTACCAGAAATTATTTTACTCAGAAACATTTTGAAATATCTCCTTTCTAGCCATGAATTTCCAGGTCACTGGCTAGGCCTAAGAAACACATTCAAAATGTGAGGGATAAAAATGATTGAGTTTTATTTTCACCTAAATGTCTCCTTATTGCTCTGTACTCGGCCCTCCTCAGCCCCACTGGGAAATACTCATAAATGATGCTTTGTGTTGGATTGTAGTTTTAATGGGGTCACTGCAAATTTCCTCTATCAAGAACATTTCTGAAACTCAAACTTGAGTTCACTGGTAGACATTGCAGGTAGAGACAGTCAGCTTTTGCCAAGCTAGCTGTGGACCGAGGTTGCTTCAGGTTTTGCAAACAACAAATTAGCAAGTGAGAACTGGGAGAAGCATGCATATCTTTGGCAGGACTGGGTGGAAGTTGCTGAAACTACTGACCAATGTCTGCAAGCGAAGATCATTCTGCAAGTCCGTTCTTCAGGTCTCTAAGTAGAGCTATTTAGACATACATTTCCCTAGCTTAGGACCTTGTGCCTTGTCTCTGAGGGCAGATATTTAGTGAATCTGAATCCTCTTGGGAAATGTAAACCTAAAATTTATTCCATCGTTGTCCAGTGTATAACTGCTATTTCAGTCACTGCCATGAGTAAAGGAAGAGTGCCCTGGGGCAAATAGATGATGGTGGAAGTGAAAATGTGACCCTAACTAATAAATGTACTTCTTTCTTGTTTCTAGAGATCAGCTCAAGCTTATTTGCCTCAATGGAGCTAAAGACAGGTAGAAAGTTGTATAATCATTGGACAAACTTGGGACTGTCCACCTGAACATCCAGATGGTGAAATGAGATCCTCGATGTCCCAGTATTTTCTAATTCAACTACTGCCTGGACCCTGTTTTAGCACAGCCCCACCCACAGCACTAGTCTCCTGTCCCTTACTCCTTTTTGCCCATATTTATAGTCATGTGTTCCCTCCAAGGCTTTTGCAGAGTCACTCAAACTTGTACAGTCAACAGACTCATAAAAGTCAGAGCTGAACTGGACCTCAGAGCACCTCAGTCTACAGACAAGAACCCAGGTGAGTGTTCAGACAGACCAGATAACTCACCTAAGTTTATACAGCTGGCTGGTGTCCCATGCCATACCATAACTCTGGCCTCTCCATCCCGAGAGTGGCATTCTTTCTGTGGAAACTCAAAACTGTTATTTGAGTTTGCAAGGACCTCACTGGTCATCTTCAACGTTTGATCAACCAAGCCGAGATCAGTAGTTTTTGCCACTGATCTCCCACCAGCCCAACGTGGATTCTTTGGGAAAGTATCTGTGTGATTTTGCTAATTATGCATGAGCCGCACTTGCCAACAGAGATGATAAGCCATTCATTGGGGGAATTAAACTAATGTATCAATTTAAATGCACAGCTATCTCTGGGATGATACATGGCATTGTTTCCACAATATTAATTGTTTTAACCTTCTGAAAACATAAAACACATTAAAGTTAAAGTTCTCCTCGCTAGGTATCTATAAAAGCAAAATTTGCTAAACATTCTAAAAATCCAATTCAACTGAACTCCGGGAAGAAAGATGTGAGGGATTTAAACAAAATTGTTTCCTGTTTTTACATCATAAAACAAGGAGCTTTGGTTTGCAAGAGCCAGGCAGAGACTGGTCTTGTAATAAAACATGATCCCAAATGTTAGGGTACCATTTCTTTTGGAGTTGTGTTTTGAATTGGTTATCAGTGTGGTTTGGTTCTTCTCGAAAGAGATAGTCATTCTTGGGGTCAATTATCCAATGAAGGAAGCTGGAGAGAAGATCCAGCCACTGTCTCCTGCATTCAATCTCTTGGCTTTGAGGAGTTGAGTTGTCCAGTTTGTGGGACTCAATTACAGGGGCTTAGATGGCACCTACCATTTTGAGATACAAAGGCATCTTTGAGAATCTCATGAAAGCTATAGACTCTATTCCCATAAAAATGCACAGGCACACAAACATTCAATTACAATTTCAGGAGATCAATGTTGCTTGAAATTCATCCATGGACTTTCCAATCTCCACCAAAGGTATGATATAGCAGCAAGCTGGGACCTAGGAAGACTGCATCCTCTGCAAAGCATCCCAAGAATGAAACAAAACAAGACCAAAAGTAATTCCTGTACCTTATAGCCAGATTATCTAATTTGTGATTCCCTTCAATGTGTATTTCCATTTTGTCATCCAGAAGCTTTTATGAAAGTATTGTCGAGCGTCAGTCTCCTTCAATAATACTACTAAGGGGAAGGGCTGTGCCCCTACTCAGGCCAGACCTTGAGTAAGAAATCTCCAAGAAGAAGATTACTTTGGGGAGGACAAGATCTGGGCTGTGGGATCCAGCCACACCACACATGGAGGATATTTTCCTTGGATAATCTGGGTTTTGTTTTTCTATTTAGGAAGGTGCATGCTTCACAGTTGACCATGACATCCCATGACATTGGTGAGGATACTTTGACAGTACAGCCCCAATCATCAGGGGCTGCAGGAGCATTCTCGTAATTTGGTCTTGCATTCCTGAGTGACCTGCCTTTCACGCAGGGAGTCCTACCTTTGCTTCCGGACCTTGTTTCAGTCTCACTCATACAAAGTGAACAGAAGCTGATGCTAAGCCAGACAGACAAATACTGTATGGTGTCACTTCTATGTGGAATCTAATAAGAAAAAAAGCAAGCTGAACTTATAGAAACAGAGAGTAGAAAGGCGGTTTCTAGGACCTGAGGTGGCGGAAATGAGGATATGTCGGTCAAAGTGTACAAAATTTCAGTTATAAGATAAATCTGAGGCTGTGATAGTTCTGGGGATCTAATGTGCAGCATGACGAGCATAGTCAATAATACTGTATTGGGATACTTGAAATTTACTAAGAGAATAGATCTTAAGCGTTCTCACCACAAAAAAAGGTAACTGTGAGGTGATAGATGTGTTAATTAACTTGATTGTGGTAATCATTTCACAATGTATACCTACATCAAATCATTGAATTGTACAGTTTAAGTATATATACTTTTATTTGTCAATTATACCTCAATAAAGGTGGGGGGGGAGCTGATGTCATTGAGAAAGCCCTCCCACCCCCCACCCAAAAGTCCACTCTTCAACTTGCACTAGCTTCTGGGTAGCTGTAACCTGAGTTAGTCACCCTCATCTCTTGGATCCTAGGAATGGAACTGAGTCATTTTAAAGCTTCTTTCTAAGGAGGAAGCATCTCCCTGCAGTTGTCCTCTGGGTAGGTCAGTAGCATCCTGAACGTCAGAAAAGCAGGTGAAAGCTGGAGACCAGGGGTGAAATAGCAGGTGTGACAACCATTCTACTGGGAGGGCTTGGGAGGTGGCGAGACTTAGATGTGAGTGCCACTGGAAAGGCGTAGACATGGGCTCAAAGGCAGAGCTCTAATATCTGGCAGCGATTCTGAAACGGCAGAGCCATTTTCCAGGACTTGGAGGGTGCGGGAGTCCAGGTCAGGTCACCATAGCAGGGACTGCATGACAGGAGACATGGCCAAACCTGTCATAAGAACTTATGTGCAGAGAGGCTCTGGGCTCTGAACAAGAAGGGCAGTGTCTTTACCAGAACTGGTCAGATAGACAGCAAAGAAAATTTGAGAATGAGCTCAGAAAGGTAAGGGGAGCTGGTGAACCCCTCATGGGCGTAGAGGGGGAAAGATGCAAAAGTTAGGAACCAGAAACCACATCACGAGAGATGCAAAGAAATGGAAGTCTTATCAACGCAAGTAAAATATGGTTGAGTCTCACAACTAGGCTATCCCGTGTATTGTATCCTCCTTAACAAAGACTCCCGGTCCCAGAAAAGTTCAAGGCCACGTGATAAACTGATCACCAGCCTTACTTGATATATGGACTGAAATCAGACATTAGTCAGAAAAGAACAGAGAGCAACAAAGTGCGCTCAAGCTGGAGATCCCTTTTGAGTGTGATGTCTCTGAGATTTCTAGGATCAGCAAACACCATTGCATTCACTGAGTCTACCCTCCAAGCAAACTTCTAATTTTATTTTGAGTTTTGAGGCAATTTCTAATAAAAGAAATCTATGCTTGACTCATCTTCCCCACCAGGAAAGATGTAGGGTGACTATCTGTAGGGTCCCAGTTGTCAAGGTTTCTGCAAGGCCTCATGAGGTATTGACACTTAGAACAAATAATATCCTTGCCTTTGCTTCTACCGCAAGTAGATAATTGCATGATATTTAATACATATCACACTTTATTGGGTTCTGCTCAGAAGTCATTCCACGTGTGACTTAGTCTTCTCGAGGGCTCTGGGGGCAGCGGGCAAGAGCAGGTAAGATAGCAGAGAGGATCCCAGGAAGTCTTTGTCCCCTCTGGGCACTCCTCTTCAGATGACGGGGTGTGGAAATTCTACCCGGGGGATGTTTTCCTTGACTATCCTCCAGGCAAACTCCTCAAAGGGACATTCAGTCTCCACTCACACAAAACCCCTAAGCTGTCACAGGGATTTTCACATTCTAAAGGAAACTCGATCTGTTTGCATTCTCCGCAAACTTGTCCTCTCTCAATTGACCTGATTCTTCATGGAGGTTCATCTCCAACAGGCTGCAGCTTTACTGGATCCCGCAGAATAGTTCTTTTTCCTCTGAATCTTGCTAGTGGAAGACAGCCTTGGCATTCTGGGAGACATATCACTGTGCTTCTGACCTGTGCCTGAAGGTGGAAATTTAATATGAGAACCACTTACCTCTCGGTTCCTTTGAAGATTCGCTTGGCAGATGAAGCCTTGCTGAGTGGGTGGCTCCAGTTTTTACATATTTTGAATTCAATTTAATCTAGTGCTTATGGCACCAAGGGCAACATAAGCATTTATAAGAAAAAGCAGATGAAACTGTAAACAAAGGAGAAATGGAGTTGAGATCGGAAACGTCAGTTTAAGAGGGGAATTTGCAAGGTTCTGAACTTTGCGTCAGTATTTTACTTCATTTTCCTAATCTTGTTCCATGTAGAAACTTTTAAAAGTGCTATGGAAAAGCTGGAGAAAGGGGAGAGAAATGCACAAGAAAAGAAGTTTCTCATAATTCTCCCATTCAGAAGCAAGACAAATCCTTTTGGCCTATTTCCTTCCTGTCATTTTGCTATGCGTTTTGAATGCAGTTGAGATAAAACTACATAACATTCACCAATCTGTGAATATTTATGTAACAAACAATTTCCTATATCATTAAAAGTATAAGGTAAACATTATCCTTAGGGATCACACAATATTCTACCGCACGAATGCTCCGTGATTTACTAACCATTACTTTAATGACAGGTATTTACATTTTCAACTTCTCACTTTCATAAATAACCCTGCAGTGGCCATCTTTGGACCTTTGGCCATAAATCTGGGCCGCGCTTAGGATTATATCTTTAGGAAAGATTTCTAGGAAGAAATTTATAGGCTCAAAGGAAATGGACATTTTTAAGGCCCTGATACATGTTGTGAAACTACTGAGCTACGTGCTTTGAAAATAGGCAGATAACAGCAAGCAGCGTAACTACCTCCAATCTGAGAGGTTAACAGCGTTCTGTTATCCAAATCAGTTGGACATAGAAATTATTCAATAAACAGAAGCTATAATTGGACTTTCCTGTATTTTCCAAGTTTTATACAGAAAATTTATCATCAGAAAAATGGCCATGATTTTTAGAGTTGCACAACAAGGCTGCTGCCTACTGCTTCTCAAGCAACGTTAGGAGACGCACGACTGCATGCCTCCTTACACGATAGTTCATGCAGCTCCTGATGCCCCCTCCAGAGCATTTGCCTATCCGATCTTAAGCTAGGCAGCTCTGGTATTGCTAGCCCCATTGCACAGCTGAAAAGACTGGGCTCCCCTAAATTTAAGCATCTTACTGAGGAAATGGACAAGAAAGCCTGGTGGGCAACCAGGGTCCAAAAGGGTTGACATTATTTGTTTTCAGGTCCTTTAGTTTGATCTTTTTCTTGCTCTCATTTATATGAAGTTTACACGCTGTTATGGAAACAGCCTGGGTCACCACCAGTATAGTACAAAGTTGAAGACAGAAAGAACAAGTGCATTTCTGCTTAATGTCCCACTTGAACGTTGCCTGGTGAGGGACCAACTGTGCTCCCGAGATTCCTTTCTTTGAGTCAGAAGAACATGTGTGTGGGCAGCTTCTTGTAGCGTGCGGTTCTCTCCAGTGGGGAGAAGCACTTGTTAGTGTTAGCGCAATGGTTGCCAGTGGTTAGATTTAGGACAGCCTGGGAGAGGGCCAATGGCTTATCATTGCCCATCATCCACAGGGACCCCAGAATAATGATGAAGTGTCCATGATCTCAGTGTCATGATATCTTTCTCTGATGGGAAACACCATAATACCTAAAATGTGTACAGTCCTGTCAGCTTCTTCAGAGATAAGGCAACGTCTTACATTTTGTTATTATCTCCATCCACAGGAGGAAAGTGAGACACCATGTGGCACAAACTGGCTAGATTCGCTCCCTAAGTAGTCAAGAAGACCACCTTTCCTGGACTCCTTTGCAGTTAGGACGAGGCCAAATGTTTGGCTCTTGACCAATGGATTGTGGGCAGAAGCGATAGAACTCATTTAGGGCCAAGCCATACGATTTCTTTTGCAATCCTCCATGCTCTCTTTTTTTACTCATAGGGCAGCTAAAAGATGAGGATACAGTAAAGGATTCCAAGGAGGCCCTTGAAAATAAAAAGAACCACCACACAGAAGGAAACGGGATCCCTGAGTCATGATGTGGAGGAGAGCCACCTGACCCTCCCTGGACTGTAATGTGAGTGAGGAGTAAATACTAACGATGTGAAGTTGTAAGATGTGAAATTTGCTTGCTCCTGCAGCTTTGCCTAGCCTAGCGTAACTCATACAGAGTGACTGATTGGCTCAAGATCACCGATGAATGACACTCAGGTTATACCATCCTCCTGTAACTCCTGCAGTGTAGCCCTTAAAAAGGATCAGGAAATTCTGTCTCCAGTTTCTTTGCAGCTCATCTCTGCTTGCTGGAGTGGCCTGGAGACTGGAGACTGGAATCATCTGACACTCACTCCTGCACATTTCTGGAGGTTGATGCTACCTGTTGGCTGGGACTTCAGCTAGGACTTTTGGCCAAAAAACCTAAATTTGGCTTATCTGTGTGGTCTCTCTACTTCCCCACAACATGGCGACTGGATTCCATGAGCAAGCAACCCAAGAGGACCAGGGGAGGTTGTATCACTTTTTATGATCTAACCTCAAAAGTCACATGGTGTCACTTCCAACATAGTCACAAGCCCACCCAGATTCAAAGGAAAGGACTATAAGCCCTCACCTCAGTGGGAGAGGTCTTGGGCATCTTAGAGTTGCCACCATGTTGGAAAACACAATCTGCCACACATGGCTAGCCAAAACACACAGTAATAAGAAAAAGCCTGGGACAAAGGCATTGATCACATTTCCCTTTTTTTTAACAAGGCAAAAAAAAAGAGTGTGCATGTGTCTAGAAATTTTCTGTAAATATTCACAAGAAACAGTTGACAATAATTTCCTCCAAAGAATGAGATTGGAAATCCAGGATGGAAGAAAAGCTCGCTTTTCATTGCATACCTTCTTACTGTTGGAATTGTTTACCATGCGCTTATGTTATTTTCATAATACTAAATAGAAATTTAAAGTGGCGAATGGGGATATTCTGAGTTGATTATACACATTTTCCTTTTTCTGTTGAAATCATTAGATTCTTTTGGAGGCCAACCAAATGATGCAAATGAGGAAAAAGAATTTTTTGATTTTCAATTGAGATGTCAATTTTCATTTTGTAATCACTAGACGACAATTTGGCAAAATCAGAATCACATTTGCACGTGCAAGAAATTCTTAATTTCTCTACATCAGTGGTTACCCCTCTTAGCTGCACATTCCAGTCACCTGGAGAGCTCTATAAAACGAGATTCCCAGGCCCTCCTTCTGACCTCCTAAATCACGGCCTCTGAGGGAGCCACCCAGGAACCCATATCTGAAAGCTCTCCCACATGATTCTGAACCCAGCCCAGACCTGAGCTTTTGAACTTGGCTTTGGAAAGAAAACAAATGGTGGCCCTGCCTCTAGGCGAGGATTCACAGACTCCAGCCTTGCTGTTTCAGGTGTGGCAGACCTGAGCTTGTTAGGGATGCAGATTCTCGGGTCCCACCCCAAAGCTACCAAATTAGCATCTATATTTTAGAAGGGTGCCCAAGTGATTGGTGGGCATGTTAAAGTTTGAGAAGCACTGATGGAAAGGATATAAGCCCAAGAACAGGGAACAAATCAGACAAAAAGCCTCAACTTCATGAAGCTTATTTCACTGGGCCATGATAAATAGTAAACAATAATAGTAATAAATATAATATTAGAAATATATAATTTATTTATTTAAATATAGTATGTAAAACTGATGATTTTGAAAATGACCAGTAACCAGTGAATTGTTTGTCTTAAATTAAAAAACAGCCTGTTAGATGTTGATAAGTGCTAAGGAGGAAGACAGAGAGCGTGGGGGACGAATTTGCATCTTCAGAGCAGAAAAGGCCTCAATGAAAAGACAGCATTTGAATAAAAGCCTGAAGGAGGTGAGGGAAGGAGTCCTGCAGAAATCTGGTGAAGAGAATTTGAGGGAACAGCCAGTGCAAAGGCCCTTCCAGGCAGAGGGAGCCAGGAGAGGGGTGCGGAAGTAACGGGGGTAGGGGAGTGGGCATTGTAAAGACCTCGTCTTCTACTGGGAGTGACATAGGCAGCCTGGGTGGACTTTGAGGAGCAGTGATATGATCTAACTTATGTTGTCAAAGGATCCCTCTGGCTGCTGATTTGCAAATACACTGTGAGGGCAGCAGTAGAAACGGAGCCCAGTCACAAAGCTAGTGCAAGAATTCAGGGGGGAGACAATGCTGGCCCAGATCAGGGGGCAGCAGAGGGGGCTGTGAGAACTGGTCAGATGCCCACTCCTGCTCTAAACTGGCCATTTGTGATGGCCCCCTCTTCCTACCTCCAAGAGTTAGGGATAAGCTGCATTGTCTGTGATGCTTTAGAATGGTGAGGTGGGCCACAGGGGGAAAGCTATGCAAAGCAATAGCCTTGCAGGAGAGCTAAAGTTGTGTTTCATTTTCCTGTGCTTGCATCAGAGCCGCTGCTTACGAAGGCACTGTCTGACTGTGTCATTTGCAAAGGTTAATGTGCCATGCGGTTTTATTGTTCTATATAAAGCACAGTAATGGTCACCAACAGGGGGAAATTAGAGTCCCTGCAAAGCACAGAAGTCATAAAAAACACAGCTTAGTTTCCTGCAAGGGTGGGAAGAAGACCCTGGGTGACTCAGGCAATCTCTCTTTTTACTCATTCACGAGCTGAATGATTACCATTAATCTTTATCAGCAAAGATAATTAAGTGGTGCAGTTCCAGTGGGGAGCAGGCCTGGAGAAGGTGGAAGGAAAGGGAAGCAGGAGGAAGCATCTCCATTAAATTCTACCTATCATCACATGGATCGTTTTGCTGCCCACACAAACTCATTAAAATGTTCTTTCCCTCGGGTCCACCCTAGTCCACACTCAAAATCTTTTGACTACCGTGGTAAATCCTGGTGATCACTAGTCTCCTCTCTCTCTCAGTAACCTGAGGTTGGTGCAGTGAGTCAACAGGAAATACACTGCCAGACAAACCACGAAACAGACACAGGCCAAAGAGCCAGCCGCCATTTGGAAAGAATGGGGACGCGCATACATTTGCCAAAGTGAAGTGGGGTGAGGCTGCCCAAGACACGGGGAAAACACAGATCTCATTTTACAACTGTAACTTTATAGATTCACGATGCTACAAACGAACCAATTCCATTCATTCATTTTCCCTTCTGATAAGGAAAGTAAAGACAGAAAATTGAGTGACTTGCTCGAGTTTACACAACCTATTGGTACCAGACCAAAGGAGTCAACACAGAGCCCCTTAGCTCACAACACCAAGTTGATCTGTGTGTTAACAGTTCAGGGCTCGCTTCTTTAGTTGCTAATTAGGAGCTCCGTACTCTATTATGGGTCAAAATTAGTGCTGTCCTGGAGAACCCTAAATTAACTAATCCTGATATCTAACGTTATACTCTCACTTTTTATCAAGAGGTATTATGCGAAAATTATATATACTGCCCAGGCTCCCACCCCTTTTTTCTGACACAACCTTCTTCCCCTTTTCCCTTAGGGCAAGCAGGGTTTGTTTTCTGCTCAGCTTATATTACCTTCCTCAAGACTATTGGCTTACTCAGATTCCAGTACCTGTGCTCTTTTATCTCTCTGCTTTCCAATCCCACTGGGGAGGACTAGTGAGGAGAGAGATGGGAGAAGGGGCTATGGTCTTTTGTAAATAAATAAATATTTCATTTGTCCCCATTGCGTTGACAAAGACGCTCTCCTTGACCAAACTTTAGTCAGGCTCCTCTGAGCCTATGCCTCAAGCTTTGCCCCTGTCCTTGCCTGGGGCTGCATTGCCCAGTCTTAGCAAGAATCCTGCTAAATCAGTTTAGAGAGAATCCCCCCTACTCTTGATATCTGGTCACCCTGGACTGCCTTCAGCAAGAATCCTGTGAAGTCAGTTTAGGAAGACTCCCCCTGCCCTTGATTTGTCCTTTTAATACTTCTCCAAAGATCCACCGATGCCCTCCTCGTTCTGCTTGTTGGCTTTAAATCCCCACCCAGCCTTGCTGCATTCAGAGCTGGGCCTGGTCTCCCTCCTTATTGCAATAGTCTTGGCACCTATTGCAATAATGCTTAATAAACTCCTCTCTACTCTTTTAACAAGTGTCAGAATACTTTTTCTTTAACAGCACATATATGAAAGGGAAATTGGAAGTAAATACACTAAAATATGAATAATGATGATCTCTGTGTGGTACTTGACTTTATACTTTGGGGAACCTTTTAAATTTTGTAGTACATCAGTACAAAAAATTGTTGTCTTTAATCAAAAAAAAATGAACTGAAGGTATTATCATGTGGAGTGTGAGGAAGTCAACAGCCATAGCCATCAAATATTTTTAAGTTTGTTCTTAGCTTCTTAAAGTAAATGCTACTTTTTTTAATGGAGCAAGAAATGTCCTGGCCGCAGGATGGATTTTCGATTGAGCCATTTAGTAGAAATACATTAGCTTTCAGGGTCATGCTCTGTCCAAATCCTCTTTTCAAACATCCCACTGGCCGGTCCTACACTCGGATAGTCATACTCTAGGGATCAATAACCTAATCTGAGAGCTAACTAGCAAGGAGCAGGAGAAAAGGGGCAGAAGGCATAGTCAGGTTGTGAGTGAAACAGAGTCTTTGGTTGTTTAAATAGGTGTCAGAGTAGATCAACCAGAGAAAGCAAAAAGAAACATTTCTTCATGTCCCCAAGGCTTCAGCCACCCAGTCATGAGACTCCTCTCCAACTTGAACTTACTGCAATGAAGACCACACACTTCACCATCTTCTGAGAGGCCATGTAGTCAGGAAAGGACTTTCCGGCAGCCATGTGCTTTAACTTCTGTCTGAAATTGAATTGAAAACCAATGTGCTTGCAAATTTTGGTCATACTTCAAAGTGATCCCTCAATTTTATGATTAGAGGAAAAAGCCAAATTTTGTCCTTCTCTGATCACAACCCAGTATGACTGGGCAAGAATTGAGGCTGCTGTATAAAAAAGAATAAACACAGTCTGGCTTCAAATTAAGAAGGACCCAGGTTCGCGTGACATTACAGAACATGGATTCCTAGAGGTAGAAGGATCTTACAGGTCACCTTATAGATAAGGAAACTCGAGGCCAAGGCAAGACAAGATTTCTCATCGATCACTTTTGTTTTCTTTACGTTATTTTAAAATTATGTAAGCAATTCAGTCATGCACCGCGTAACACTGTTTCATTCAATGACAGACCACATATACAATGGTGGTCCCATAGATTAGCACATATATCCCATAAGACATAGCCTAGGTGTCAAGTAGGCTATACCATCTGGGTTTATGTAAGTACACTCTATGATGTTCGCACAACGGCAAAACCGCCTAACAACGAATTTCTCAGAACATGTCCCCATCATTAAGTGATACATGACTGTATTACACCAAAAAGACTTCATCTCTGACCTCTTATGTTGAAAACTCAACTCCTGATGACCCTCCCCCACTCACCTCAGAAAGGACCCTTACTCTACCCTCGGCCTTCCCCATCTCAGCTGACAACCAAGTTGGTCAGACCAAAACGCTGGGAGTCAGCCTTGACTCCATATTCAATGTCGGGAAATCCTGTGGGTTCTATCTTCAGAACCTTTGAAGAATCTGACCACCTTTACCCCCACTGCTCTCTCCCAAGTCCGGGCCAGGAGCAACAGCCCCCTGCCTGGTGCCCTTGCTTCTACCCTCTTGCACCTACCATATTTTCTCTATACAGCCACCAAGGGGATTCTGGGAACATATAATTAATCAGATGGCATACCTTCCCTTGTTCAAAATCCTACAAAGCTCCTCATTTTATTTACAGAGAAATCCAAAGCCCTTACAATGTCCAATAGGGCCTCTTGAGTTGGGTGCCCCATTTTCCACTCTGCCTTCCTTTCCTCCTCCTCTCTCCTCACTCCAACTACAACGGCTTCCTTGCTATTTCTCAGACATGCTAAGCACACTCCCACCTCAACGTCTTTGCCTTTGCTGTTCCCCTAAATACCTGCATGATTCCTTCCTTCATCTCCTTCAAGTCTTTGTTCAAATCTCTCCTTCTGAATGAGGCCTACCTTGGCCACCTTATTTAATACTGAAATCTGTTCCGCACTCTCACTCTCCACTCTAAGCACCTCTGACCCTCCTGATGGAGTTCAGGACATGCTACACCAATATATGGCACCTCGGCGTCTCGAATATTTTAAGCTGAAGGAGGGTGAGAAAATGGTGGAAGCAGAAAGGTCGCTTAAACTTCCGCCAAGCCTTCTCCCCGAAACAGGCCATCAAACCGTCACGTGAGAGGAGCCCTCCCACACCTGGCGGAAAGGAGCGTCCTTATTTCTGAAGACAAAGAAACACGAAGGAGAATTTGAACAAACAGGGCTTGCTAAGTCTGCCCAGTTTACTACACTTCCCTCCTACTCCTTGACCTGTCACCTCCTTCCACGACTGTCTAGTCTTCATCAAACCCAGCATAAAAGTGGTAGACCTGTGGGTCTAACTGTTTCTTCGGGTCTTCATTTCCTTAAGAAGGATCCCGTGTCATGTAAAACTCATTTTAAATAAATGTGTATGCTTTTCTACTGTTAACCTTTATCAGTTTAATTTTCAGACCCAGCCAGGGACCCTACAAGGATCAAAGAAAATCTTTTCCTTCCTTACACTCTCTTACACTTATTACCTTCTAAAATACTAGAGGATTTACATATTCCTTATATTGCTTGCTTACTGTCTATCTTCCCCATGAGAATACAAGTTCCCTGGGAGCTGGGACCTTTGGTTTCTTCATTGATTTATCTCAAGCATCTCTGAGCTTGGCATACAGTAGGTGCTTTACGAATATTTGGTACATGAATTAATGATGTTTTCATTGTTGTTCATTTGCATGTTTGTGAATTTTTCTCTCAGCGATACACCTATAAGCGAAATTGCTGGTCAAAGGTGCATACGTTTAAAATTTCAATAGACAGTACCAAATTGCACTCCAAAAAATGTAACCAACTTACACTTCCAACATCAACACATCGGAGTCTTTGTTTCCCCACCCTGGATGTTAACTGATAAAAATTCTCATGTTGTTTTAATATGTGTTTCTCATGCATGTACTCGTGATGTTGAACATTTAGTCTTATATTTATTGGCCATTTGTATTTCCTCTTCTTTGAACTTATTATTTTTTACTATTTGTAACAGGTTAAAAAATTGAGGAGAATATTATACTTTTTCAGGAGAAATTGTCTAAGACTTGAGAATGGGCAAAGACATCCCTGGGTATCCTCTCAGTGGAGATCTGGGCATTGCCTAGATGACCTCCTGGGGATTTTCTGATTCTATAGAAGTGTGTGCCTCTGATTGACTTTCCATTGGTTAGGCCACTTTCAACGTCTGTGCGGGTAGCAGTTAAATTGAAGACAATTAGTAGCCATATTAATGGTTCCTGCCCATAGCAATGCACATTGATTTTGTCCCAGAGAATATAACTCTCCGTAACTCAAATTCTGACTTGAATCTATTTTAACAACTGACTGGCTTCTTCAGTAATTAATGACTAAATAAAATCTTTGACATGTGTTCATTTTACATTCGTATAAAAGTAATGTTTCCAACTTATTAAAAATTACACCTTAGCAGACTTTCCCTAGTCAGCCTGAGGACTTCAGCTGCCTTCGAGGTTGGGGACCAGTGAGGGGTTTTAGAATTATCTGCAGCACTTATACCAAGAATTAATATTCAGATTCTAACATTCAAAGAAGAGTTTGAGTTCACAGCAAGATAATGGGCTCTAAATCCAGGCTTTGTACAAAGAGAAAGGGATTTTCTAAATTCCTTTATCATGTCCAGATCCTGGAGGACCTAAGGAGGTCTGCAGACCTGGGAAGAGAACAAAGGAGAGGCCTAGGAGCCTGCTAGGGAGGAGGGTGTCTGAGTTTCATTGCTCTGGGTTGAGGGAGTAGACACTTGTATATAAACCGGGAGGAAAGCAAAAGGCAGGAGGACCTCAGCTTCCCTTCCCTTCCAGACGATGGAAGGAAATGGCCTCACGCTCAGCCCCCAGCCCCAGCTGGAGTGGGCACAACCAACTCAACCCAGTGTGCAAGGTGGCAGAGGAAGCACCAGGCAGGAGAAAGGACTTGAGTCAAACTCTCCCAAGCACACTTGGTTCCCGTGTGCCTGGGGTTACAGATTTAGCAAATAAAAATACAGGCTGTCCAGGGGCTGGCCCCGTGGCCGAGTGGTTAAGTCTGTGCACTCCACTGCAGGCGGCCCAGTGTTTCGTTGGTTCGAATCCTGGGCACGGACATGGCACTGCTCATCAAACCACGCTGAGGCAGCGTCCCACATGCTACAACTAGAAGGACCCACAACGAAGAATATACAACTATGTATTGGGGGGCTTTGGGGAGAAAAAGGAAAAAATAAAATCTTTAAAAAAAAAAATACAGGCTGTCCAGTTAAGTTTGAATTTCAGATAAACAATACATCATTTTTTAGTGTAACTATGCACCAGACAATACTTGAGACATGCAATATTTGGGACATAGTTGTAATAAAAAATGATTTGTGGTTTATCTGAAATTCAGATTTAACTGAGCATTCTGTATTTTATCTGGGGCAACTCTACATGTGACACTGATGGAACCAGGAGTTTCCTGCAGCCTCTCCAGGTGCAAAGGAACCTGGGTAGTTAGCTGGGGAGCATGCCAAAGGGGCAGGAGGGCACTGTGATGAGGAGAAGCGGCTCATAGGTAAGGGTTACAGGATGGGCCCCATGGCTTGGGGACCTAGGTAGACCTTGGGTCAGGGGTGGGATTGCCCTAGTGAGGGCAGCAGTGGGGCTTGGTCAGCCAGAAAGAACCATAGGTATTGACCACGCTGGGAGAGAGAGCAGAACGCAAGACATCGATGCAGACCTCAGCTGCAGATGCCAACGGAAACAGAACATCCAGGCATGGGACCAGTGGTACCTGAGTGGTCACTGATCCATGGACTGAGGTGATATGAGGGAGGATCCAGAAGTCAACTAATGAACTTCTGCGTGTCCTTACCATCACAAGGTCACACAGCCACAGAGTCACCCACACAACCAGCTGCATCTTGAGGCGGGGACAGAAGTCAGAAAGTCTAGGCGTGTATCCAGATGAGCCTGACATTAACCTAAGAAACCACTTAATGTTCATGTTAAGCTTAGTAGAGTGGACGAAGCTATGGAGTCCCAATAGAGGAGATGAGACCAAGCACAGAGATATAAAGTAGAGCATATTTTGTCTCTACTTATGAGTGTACAGTAATTTTGTGATTCAGCCACACTCCTTTTTATACAGCATTATCTCTTTTCCTGATTGCTTTTTGGAGTGCTTTATGTAGTCTGGATATTAGTCATTTAACTGAAAAATGTCAATAATATTTTCTGGTTATTTATGCTATTGTAATTTAATGGTTCTATGCTACCACTTGGTATACAGGTTTTAATTTTGATATAGTCTATCAAAATTTATCAATTATGCCATCTGCATTTTGTGTCTTGCTTAAGAAAATTTCCCCATCCCAAGATTATTACCAAATGTTCTTATATTTTCTTCTAATACTTTTGTAGTTACAACTTGTACTTTTAGCTTTTAATTTATCATGTATAAAAATATGTAATATATATTAATATATATCACAATATATTTTTATATCTCATAAGACAAGAACCCTATAATGCACTTCATCAAATGCCTTTTAAAAATCTTGTTTGGGGCCGGCCCAGTGGCACAGCGGTTAAGTGGGCACATTCTGCTTCGGATCCCGGGTGCGGACATGGCACCACTGGCAAGCCATGCTGTAGTAGGCGTCCCACGTATAAAGTGGAGGAAGATGGGCACGGATGTTAGCTCAGGGCCAGGCTTCCTCAGCAAAAAGAGGAGGATTGGCAGCAGATGTTAGCTCAGTGCTAATCTTCCTCAAAAAAAAATCCTGTTTGTATTTTATGGATTAATTTAGTGATCATTGGCAAATAGTATAGGAACACGGTATGGTTCTTCACTTGCTCTGCTATCTACCGGTGACATTTAATAAGGATTTGTAATTTTTTTCATGTAGATCTTGTTTTTTTGTTGTTACATTTATTACTAGGTATTTTATAGTTTTATGGCTATAGAATCTTATTTTGTATTACATTTCCAACGTATTATTGCTAGTTTTTTAAGAAATCTTTTGACTTTTTATGTTAGTCTTAAACCAGAGCACTCTATAGAAATCTAACTAGTTCTAATAATTTCTCACTTGACTTTCTAAGTAATCATATCATCCCCAGATATCTCATTTTTCCCTCTCTCGTTGCTTGGGCCTCTAGTATAATGCTGAATAGTAGTGATGATTGTGCCATCTTTGCCTTGTCCCCAAATTTGATGGAAATGCTGCAGGTGTTTGGTAAATGCTTCATGTCAAGACGTTACACTGTATGTGTCAGTAGCTTGTCAACCCCTAGTACCAGCAGCTACCTGCTATACTGCCCTCTTTCCCGAGTACCTGTGCTTGCTACTCCCACAGGAGCAAATGCCTCTGCCTGCTGCTGCTTCACAAAGGTAGCTGGCAACCTACCTGGCTTCTCTTAGCAATACCCCACCAATCACCTGGACAGGTGACCCCAAGCACCCTCCTCTCACTCTGCATCCACAGCCTCAGCTTGGAGCTCTCCTGGAGCCCTCGTACAGCCTCCCTGGACGGCTCCCACCTTTTAAAGAACTCCTCACCCGCCCACACTTTGATTGGTGAACTCCACTTTAATCTGATTTCATCTCCCTTCTGGCTTTCGTGCATTTCTCACAATTTCAGGTCCATGAAAGGTAATACATGCAATTTACAGAGATGTAATGAATGTGTTTTATGTCTTTTCCGTAATTTCTAGAGATCTAGTGCAGAACGGGGCGTGGTTTATAGGTGTGCTCATTCTGGCCTTTATCCAGTCCCCCTCCTCTCCCAGATGAGTCATTTTCACTCCTTCATCAAAGGCTCCCACCACCCCGAGGGAGGGCTCCTTCATCTTCTCAGCATGTTATCGGGAACTTCTGGAGCTGGAGCTGGACACATTCTCACTCTACTGGGCTCTCCGGGATGAAAAAGTTTGCCAGAGCCCCCTTGAACCGTCATGAAAGCTATTACAGATGGTCTGGTTATTTCTGTTGCTGCCCTAACTTTGCCCTCAAAGTCACCCTCTCAAAAAGCGTAGGTCCAGAGAGAAGGTAAAAAGAAATAGATAAGATTTCACACTGATGGCTGCAGTCACAAAAGTCCATTTTAGACACTCAGACAAGCTGAGATTTGAGCTCAACTATGACCTTACAGAGAAGTTTCAAAACATTATTATGACTAAAATTGCCCAAGAAAAATGCCCTTACAGGTCTTTTAGCAATCCACTATGTCACCCAAAGGACAATTGTACCAATACTTCTGGTTATTTAGAATAACTTTTTGATCTTCGAAATTCATAATTACATCTTGTCTGACTTTTTTGATGCCCATCTGGTGTTTTGTAGGTCCTTTGGCTTGAGCTAATTTGCCTACTTGGGGATCAGTTACCAGAAACAATTTCAGTCTCATTGACTTCCCTCTCTAAAGAGCCATAGTAAAGTGAGGCTCAGAAAGAGGAACTAAGACAATTGGAGTTAGCAAATTGCTTTTACTCACATGTGCTAAGAATTATTGGCCTCGGATGTGCAGACAAGTGCCTTTCTAGGACTTAAAAGTCTTCCCTAATTTGCTTTTATTGGAATCATCCCTTTGCTGACTTTAAATTTTCTAACTTGCTTGTGTGAACGGTGTCTGAAAAAACATGGCCATGGAGGGTGCTGGGTTCCAGGGTAGGGATGTCAGCTTCTTGGAAAACCAAGTCATGTCTAGAAAAAGACTTTCAAAGCCCTGCAGTGGTGAGTCTGAAATGCATCTCCAACACATTAATGAAAAGAGGACATGAAGTTCCAACAGATATGATTAAGACTTTGCTGCCATCTACCCTCCATCTCTAGATCTGGCCTTGTCTCCAAATGCTGCACAGCTATCATGCATCCTCTTCCATGCACAGAGCCACCAAACAGGGCAAAGCTCATACTCACTGACTGTCCCTGTATGTCCTCCTGATGGGTAGGAACCTGAAGATACTACAACACTCGAAGGGAGGGTGGTGGCCCAGAGCAGGCACGGGACTTGTGGTACATCCTGCAGCAAGCCACCAGGACCTTATACACATCTGGACGAGTAGACCCACAAAGCCTCTACCCCAGAAGAATGGAAGCTCGTGTTCCAAAGAGCAGCGATTTCTCTTTACCTGCCACTAAAGGAGAATGTCTACATGTAGAACACCAGGTGTCTGGTTTAGTTCCTTTGTTTGAGGTTGGGATTGCCCAGAAACAGACCCCGAAATGAGAATTTAGTGCAAGCAGTTTATTTGGGAGGAAGTCTTGGGAAGTACCACTGGAGGAGAGCAGGAATGAGGCCGGGCAGGGAAGCCAGCCCATACAGGCTGCGGGAGGGATCAGGACACTAGTGTGGGCACCTGAAGATCAAGCATGCTGGGCACTCTGGAAGACAGCACAGAACATGGCACAGAGCCATTCCACCCTTGGGACAGGGATGAGGGCGTAGGGTTATGTATCTAGCAAATACCACCATCGTTGGCTAACGGCTATTCCTAGGGGGCGTTAACTTCCATCTGCCCATCTTTGACCAAGCACACCAGAGAATGCCCCTAGGTGGAGAGCTGGAGATACTTGCAGTAGGAAGCCCTCAGTGTGCACTCAACAGTGAACGCAGAGGGGTGGCATACCCTGAACATCATCACATCAAATAATAAAGTCACTTCCTCCAAAGAAAACCCTGCCCTACAGACGTAGGAGGCAAGGCGATTCCATACTGTCCACTCCAGCTTTTGTTAGATCATTTAAAGGATGTTCCAACACTTAGGAAAGAGCCTAGCACTTCTCACCCCACCCATGGCAACTGCCTCCCAGCGGGGCTCCAGCCTCCAGCGGCCCACCCACTCCGCCAAAACTGGAGGAATAAGCTTTATGCAGCCAAGTTTTGTGTGTGCCACTGACAAGAGATTCTCACATATTGAGGTATACGAGGTAACTATTCGGGTTCAAAACTGATTCGGCTTGAACTAAAAAGCCTGACTTATGGCCTATCAAACCTACATTGTACATCTGCTTATCCGTTAAAGTAAAGACGCACTCTCTTCAGGGAAGAAGCACGCTTCCCCTCCTAAGCCCTGTTGGTAACATTGGTAACACCCAGGTTAGTCCCTTTCCTGACGGCACAGTCATGGTGACCTGCTAATTTGCAACTGAATACCTCTTTGAAATTTTGATGAAAATGTATCCTGGGTGTGTTTAATGTACATTCTTTGTTCTAAAAAGATATAAGACTGTACTGAAAACATGCTTCTCCAGGACGGAACGCCTTCTAAGGCCCTCCAGGGTTATAATCCTCACTCTGGCTCATAAGAAAATCACTCCAATTTTTTTTTTAAAGATTTTGTTTTTCCTTTTTCTCCCCAGTACATAGTTCCATATTTCTCCCCAAAGCCCCCCGGTACATAGTTCCATATTTTTAGTTGTGGGTCCTTCTGGTTGTGGCATGTGGGACGCCACCTCAGCATGGCCTGATGAGCGGTACCATGTCCACACCCAGGATCCGAACCAGCAAAACCCTGGGCCGCTGAAGCGGAGCGTGCAAACCCAACCACTCAGCCACAGGGCTGGTCCCCTCGCTCCAATTTTGACTTATAGATTGGTTATGGATTATTTGTGCCAATACCGCTCATTCCAAAACTTTTCATGGCTTCCCATTCCCATTCCCCAGAGTACTGTCTAGTCCTCTTAGCCTTCTGGGTCTCCACAATCCACCCCCGGCCTGGCTTCCCAGTCCAGGATCCAGCCAATCTAGCCCCTGAGACAGGGATAGACTTTGTCACCTCCAACACCCTCCCTTCATCTCTCCACCCAGCAAATCTCTCTCATTTAAGGGACAAGTCAAGATTTGCCTCCTCCGTGAAGGCTTCCCAGATCACTCCAGCCCACTGGGCCCTCCCTTTGAGCCTGGGGGACGGGTCTTATGTGCACCACCCATGTGGACTTTGAATGCACCACTTTGTGCTGGAGCTTATGGTTTTATATACGCCTCCTTAGCCCACTGGGATGATGATGCCCAGGAGGAAATGAGCAGTGTCTCACTCTTCCTTTTGCTTCTCCAAGCTCCTAGCAAAAGGAGGGCAGGCACATGCATTTTTGTTGATGCTGCTAATGAGTGATGAGACTGCACGGAGGCACACAACAGAGCCTTGTGTCTTACACACCTGGACTCCCTTGGCCTGGTTAGTGCAGGACAGAGTAGGCACTCAATAATGGCTTGCTTAGTGAATTACTCAATTTATCAATCAACCTCTGCCGTTGGCACTGATGGCACCTCAAAGCATTACTTGGGCCTCATCCAGTAGTCTCAGTTTTACTCACATTTTTGTGTTTTTATTTGGACCTCTCCACCCACTCAAAAGGTCACTGTATGCACCCAAATCTACCTTACAAAAAAGAATTCTATGGTTTTGTTATTATTTCTCCCTCAATAAAAAATAACCTTTGAAGAGAGAAAAGAAATTTAGGTGGCTTTTTTATTTTTTTCTTCGGAAATAAAAGCACAGAAATTTGGTACACTTGGGACCTGGCATCCATGGTTGCTATGGTACCTTGTCCTGTGAGGGGTGAGGGATCTTCCCACAATGCAGTTCTCTGCAGGCTCACAGGGACTGGGCAGATGGAGCACATAGCAGGTTCCTGTGCCGCTCATTTCTGTCTCCCCTGTACCTAGGTAAGAGCTCAGCAAATATGGGCAAGTGTGGTCCCAGATCACGTTCATGGCCCAATTTACATCTATAAATCAAGAAGAGTGACTCTGGGAAAGCGGTTCTGTATGTGACAATGTAGTAGAAAATAACAGAAAAGGGCTCATGCTAGCATCAGTTGCACAGGAGGCTCGGCATTAGGATCCAGGGAGTTCTGAGCAAGAATGATAGTCAGGCCCAGAAGGGCTGAGACGGGTCCCTGGAGAGCCTTGGCAGGATTCTCTCTTCGTCCCCAGTCCCTGCTTCTCTCTGCATGTGGCTGCATCCTTCTCTTTGAGCCGTAGGACTTTCCCCCCCTCCCTCGCCACCCTCGGGGACAGAGACAAGCAGAGTCTGGGCTCAGTGACCCCTGCCCCCATACTCACACACACACATCCCAATCCAGTCAACTGTGCCCTGAGAGGCGGATCATACTGGGCAAATGTGGCCGTTACTGGTCACCCCTGTGGGAGAAGGAGGGGAGTTTAAAGGATTCACTGTGAGCTGTAAACACACGCCCAAAATGCATCTGCAACAGCCTTCCTGTAAAGGAGTACCTAAGAGCAAGGGACACTAGGGTACAAGAAGACAAGCCCTGAACGCCCGATTACTAGGAGGAAAAATCCATTACGCCAGCCCACTGATAAGAGAAAGCAGACCATGCTAAATCATTTGCTCCTATGGGGACACTGGTAAATGGAATCTCCTCTAATGGTTTCTCTGTAGAGTCACATATTGTTGGGCAGTCACTTTGCCCTGTTTTTGTGACAAATGTATTTTCCACTTGCCTTTGAGTGCTGCTACCGGTGGGGAAAGGCAGCCCCAAAGCAGCCCGGAAATTACAAAACGTGCGTGACTAATCTCAAAGTGATCCCTCCCCACCCAGCTGTGCAGGACAGGTTTATGTTCTCTCTCTGTCACCCTGAGTTTCCTGGGCCCTGATAAATCTCAGGCCTAGGAGAGTAGTTAGGAGCCTTGCCAGGCACAGACAGAGACATTCTTTCAGTGTAAATCTCCCAGTTATGGATTGGTACTTAGCAAAACACCCTAGAACTTAGTGGCTTAAAACAACCACAATCATCTGTTTTGATCACAGATCTGCAGTTTGGGCAGGGGCGGTGGGACAGCTCATTTCTGCTCCATATAGGGGGTGGAGGGTCCACCGGAGTGACTCAGTCTCCTGGTCCCCAGGTGGGGCCGCTTGTCAGCTGGGAGCTCAGCTAGGTGTGACCGGCAGCCTTCGTTCCTTTCCACGTGGCCCCCCCGGTTACTCGGGCTTCCTCCCAGCATGGTGGCTGGATTCTAATAGGAAGCACCCCAACAGACAGGGAGAAGAAACTGCCTGGGCCTGAAAACCAGCACCACGTTACTCCAGCTGTATTCTGCTGATGAGTCACGGAACCCTGGTTCACGAGAAGGGAAGACAGACCCTACCTTTCAATGGCGGGACTTGCGGGGCCTTGTTTTAAAACAACCACAGCTACATATAGGAGAGATAAGTGTAGAAAATTAATCTTGGCAAGATGAAAGATCTGCTGTGTCATTCAGAAACTACTCCCCAAGGTCAGACAGACCTCTTCCTCCTGCTTCCTCCTCCCTGGGGATCACAGCTGTCCCCTCCCCACCCTACCCCTAGCCAGCCCAGCCCAGCCCCTTTCCAGCACTGGGTGCAGTGAATGGCTGGACATTCCCACTGAAGGCTGAGCACTACAGGGAGGACTGAGGGGGGAGAGATGGAGGGGGTGAAACTTCCAGGGTCATGAAGGGGGCCGAGTTTCTCAGCCATCCATGAGTGGGTAGCGCCATGTGGAGTGCCCCAAGGGCCCAAGACTAAGGCGCCTTAACCGTCACAGGAGCTGGGACAAACCAAAGAGCAGAAAGCCATACCTCCAGCCAGCGTGAACTCTGTATGGTTTAGATCAGGGGTTAGCAAATGTTTTCTGTAAAGGGCCAGACAATAAATATTGTGAGCTTTGCAGGCACTGATGGTCTTTGTCATGTACTCTTCTTTGTTCTTTAAAAACCCTTTAAAAATATGAAAACCACTCTTCGCTTACAGCCCATGCAAAACAGGCTGCTGGCAGGCGTTGGCCCAGGAGCCTAGGTTTAGCCCCTTCCTATTCAAAGTGTGGTCCAGTGGCCCAGCAGCATCCACATCCGGGCAGCTTGTTAAAATGCAGGCTCTCAGGTCCACTCCAGGCTTAAATAATCCCTTGTTTAGACCAGGCCCCCAGCCGCCTCTGCGTTCCCAGAGTGTGTCTGACTGGCTAACGGGAAGCCCTCTGGTGTGGCCAGCTCCCTGCTTCCCTTCCGCCATCAGGAGCACACGCCAGGATCCGACAAACAACCAGCAGGGAGATGACTCTGCCCCTAAACATTAGGATAAAACTGGATTCTCCTCTGGCTAAAAACATCCTCTATTTGGCTTCTCCCAAGTTTCCACCAAAATATCTACGAAGACACAGAAAACACCACCACTGTCCCGGTTTGAGAACACGTCTGCAAACTGTTCAGCACTCCTCTCACGGAGGGGGGTCTGCAGTCCCTACCTTGCTCACCTCAGGGACTCGCTTGCTAACAGAATGCAGCAGAAGAGATCCTGAGTCCCTTCCAGGTGAGGCTGGAAAAGTCCTGCAAATCCACAGGGTCCTCTTGGGACGGGGAGAGGGCCAGGGTAAGGGGCGGCCACCATCCTCAAAGTCAACTACCCCGAGACCACTGAGGTAGAGGCTACCCCGAGACCACTGAGGTAGAGGCCACCTGCAGGCCGTCTGGCAGGCAGCCCAGCTCAGCTCCCGTCGGGTGGCCATGTGAGAAGCCATCTTGGCCTCTGCCCAGAGAAGCCCCCAATATCTGCAGCCCCAGCTGACATCTGGGGCCGGGAAGGACAGTGATGGTGGAAGGGGAGGAGTTTCCTTTGTGCTACAAGTGAGCCTATGAAGAACGTGGCTGCAAAGAGGTAGGGGTGGTCACATTCTGAGAGTCAGGTGCCTTGACCTCCAGCTGAACTGTAATCAAGAGGCCACTGGAGATGTAAGGGGCCTTCGTTCCAATGTAAAGAGCTTTCTCTTCTTGGTCTAAAAAGAGAGTGACCAATCAGAGCGAGGTTGCTTCCAGGGTGTGGGACTTTCAGTTTTAAAACTGGGAAAGTCCCTGGCAAACTAGGACGAATCGGTCACCTACCCAAAGAATTCCCACTGAGCATTTGCTGTGGTCAACTGGATTGGGGAGAAAAGATGTCGCTCCACTAAGATGACTTACCTCCATCCCCACCAGAAAGAAGCCCCCATAAACCACAGCCAGGCATAAGCATGTTGCCTATCACACAAATTGCTTCTTTCAAGAGGAGAGCCACAGGGCCAGTCTTCCTCAGCAAAAAGAGGAGGATTGGCAGATGTTAGCTCAGGGCTAGTCTTCCTCAAAAAAAAAAAAAAAAAAAGGAGGAGAGCTAGTGCCCAACCCCAGGCTGAGTGTGAACTTGCTGATTAAGGAAAAGGGATTTCTCAAGAGGAGCCCTTCAAGGTTGCCTATGAATGAACTGCTGACCGTCTCTCACCTTTTGTGGCCAGCCCATCCAATCACTAAATCTTCTCCCATCTGCAGCCCCAAAAATCTGACCTCCAGTTACCACCCAGCTCAAAGACTTTGTGTAAAAGAAGAAAACACATTTCCAGCTTGGCCACTTAGCAATCTTAATTAAGATAAACCTGCTTATAAATATTCAACTTGTCAAAAGACTTCCATAAGCTCCTGTTTGCCTATGGAGCAGCTTAATTGCAGAGACTGAATCCAGAGCCCCAGTTGGTGTTGCAGATGCTGTAAATACCATTAACCCCGAGGAAGAGGTTACCTCCCTGGTGGCCAGAAGCAATTCACAAATCTGATGGGAGGAAATCAAGCCACACATTCTTCTTCACAGAAAGAGAAGCGACATCTGGTGAAAGCAACAGCTTTATTCCCTGCTGAGTCTGGAGGCCTGGATGGCGAGCCCAACTCCAGCGTGAAGATGCCAACTTCCATGCAGGCGTTTGGCTGTTCCAGACTCAGTTTCCTCCACCTGCAAAGAGACCACAGTGTCAGCCCTTTCGGATATCCTTTGAGCTCTAAGGAGGTGACCCCTCCGTAAGGATGAGTGAAGACCGAGGGAGGGTGATGGCCAACTGTGCAGGCATGGCATGGGCACTGCTCTTGTTCAAGACTTGTGGACACTCACTGCGTCCACAATGTGAAGTGGTCACTAAAGAAGATTCAGTGAGGCTTCGACTTGAATTCCGAGGCACCAACCTGCACAGATGCTGTTGCAACTCTACCCAGATGGCCTCAGATCCTTCTAACCATTTGTTATGGACTGAGTTGTGTCCCCCTCAAAAATCCATAGGCTGAAACCCTAATGCCTAATGTGACTGTATTAGGAGATAGGGCCTTAAAGAGGTGATTATGGTTAAATGAGGCCATTAAGAGGGGACCCTAATTCGATATGACTGGTGTCCTTCTGAGAAGAGAAAGAGACCTCAGGGCCATGCAGGCACAGAGGAAAGGTCAAGTGAGGGCACGGCAGGAAGGCAGCCACCTGCCAGCCGAGGAGAGAGGCCGCCCCAGAAAGCAACCCTGCTGGCACCTTGACCTTGGCCTTCCATCCTCCAGAACTGTGAAGAAATAGATTTCAATTGTTTAAGCTACTCCGTCTGTGGTATTTGTTGTGCAGCCTGAGCTGACTAAGACACCATTTCGGTGTGCCCAGCCTCCACTTCTGTGCACTTCACTTTCTTTGCTCGCACTTGCAACCCACGTTGGTGCCCGTGCACTACTGGAACCACTACCCAGCACACAGAAGGCAGGGAGTGCCTCGGAGTCTACGCGCCTGCCCACCGTGATGCAGAGTGAGAAACCCCGCTCCCTGGCCTCGAGACAGGACCAGCTCCTGGCGCAGGTCACACTCCAGGACAGCCACGGGCTCGGGCGGAGGCTGGATTTCACCTGCACCCTTGCTGTTTCTCCCCCTCCCTGCTCGCCTTGCTTCTTGTCAATTTCTCTCCAGAATCCTGCCTGAATAACACACCTACACAGAGACTTTCATCTCAGGGCTCACTGCCAGGGAGCCCCACCTAAGACACTGACTCAAAGGACATGTGCATCCCAATGTTGTAGCTTCAGGCCAACTTGACACTCCACTTACAACGTGCTCCCAAAGGGAGATGTCAGGGCCACCCTGTTGGATGCAGTTGTCTCTGACTCCAGTTTCTGGCACACCCGTGTTTTCAACCACATCTCTATTTGACGGTCCAATCAGATCGGGCCTCAGACCAGCTCCGTGGAGCTTAGCAAGGGTGTAACTTGCCCTGGTTACCCTCCCAGTCCCTTCCTGAGATCCCAGCAGGCTCCAGCCTAGCCTGCTCAGACCCCACTTCAAAGGCTGTGCTCATTCTTGAGGGCTCTGATTTTCAAGGGACCCTGACAGGGGACTGGTGGGAGGGACCACAATGGAGAGGGAACACAAAACTTCACAAGGCGTGTTCCTTTAGTTCCCCCCCAGAAGCAGACCTGAAGGCAAGGATTCGAATGCAAGTACTTTGTTTAGCATGTGATCCTAGGAAATAATGGCGGGGGTGGGTGATATGGGGAGGTGAAGAAAGCCGGTAAGGGCAGGTTATTGAGCAGGTCACTGCTGAGGGCACACGCACCTTCATCCTGGTGAAGCAGGGTAGAACTCACACCCAGAGCTTCCCACCTAATGGACAGGGTCGCTGAGGAATTTCTCCAGCAGCTCCTGTCAGCAGTGGTCAGTAGTGAGGGCTGCTCCCAAGGGGTGTTTTCCTGGCGCTTCCGTGGACACAGGGTGGCAGAGCAGGGCCCAGTGGCTGCACAAAAGCCCTCAAGCGCTGGCATCTGGAAGTGAGGCTGAAATGAAAGGGCTGAGGGGACCTGGCTGAGGCTGTGGCCTTGGTACAGTCCCTCCGTTACATGAGGGATGGTTTTAGGAACAGACATTATTAAGCCAGGAGAAGAGGAGACAACAAAGTGTGATCGAGAGTCAGGAAATTCGAACTTGAGTTTTACTTGCTGATATTGTGAGCCGGACAAGTCACTTCATTCCTCCAGCATCAGTTTCCACATTGGAAAGCGTGGGTTAAAAGTAACCATCTCAGTTAAGAATGAAAGTTTGAGGAATAGCAGGACATTTGCCTGGTTTCAAAGCATCTCCCCAAAGATACTTATGAATTACAAAGGGAAAAATAGCCACTTTATAGTGGAGAAATCTGGCAGATACCACCTTAACCAGGTGATCAGAGTTATCACTCCCCCATGATGGGACAAATGAGCATCTCGTGCTTCCCGGCTTGATGCACTGAGGGACGCAACAGCGCTTCTGTATATTCCTGCCAGAAATGCGCAACCGGAATCTAATCCTGGGGAGACATCAGACGAACTCAAAATGAAGGACATTCTACAACATAATTGCCCTACACTCTTCGAAAATGTCAAGGTGATGAAAGACAAAGAAAGCCTGAGGAACTGTTCCCGACTGTGGGGGACTACAGAGACGTGACAACTGAATGCAATGTTTGAGCCAGGAGTTTTTTTTGTTTCGGGGTGGGGGGTTGCCAGAAAGGACTGAAATCCAAATCATGCTTATAGATTACATAATAGTATTCCATAAATGTTTAATTTCCTGATTTACATGACTGTGTGGTGGTTCTACAGGAGGATTTTTGTTTTGGGGAAATACGCTTTGAAGAATAAAGGGGTAAAGAATAAAGGAGCAAAGAGATATCATGTCTGTAACTTATTTTCAGACTGCCAGGAAAATATTCTTAAGCCTTTTCTATAACTCCAAAATTGAGTCAAAATTAAAAAGTTAAAAGAAAAGCAACCAACAATTCACAGCTTTGCCATTGTTATTTTTAAAGGTGAAGCTATTGAAACTCCCCTCTTCTAAGCTTCCCCCCAGCAAACCCTGCCTTTTCGTCTGTCACTCCCCTCCCCCAGCTCTCCCAGGGCCTTCTCCACGGCCTCTTATTGGCCTCTCTGCCTCCATGTCCCTCCCACACTCCAGCCCAACCACCACTCCCAACACATTCCCTCCCAGTCAGCTCCACACTGGCCAAAATGATTTTTCTAAAAGGCAAACCTGACCTTATTTAAAACCCTTCCAGAGCCGGCCTGATGGTGCAGCAGTTAAGTTCGCACGTTCTGCTTCGGCGGCCCTGGGTTCACCAGTTCAGATCCTGGTGCGGAGATGGCACAGCTTATCAAGCCATGCTGTGCTAGGCGTCCCACATATAAAGTAGAGGAAGATGGACACAAATGTTAGCTCGGGGCCAGTCTTCCTCAGCAAAAAGAGGAGGATTGGCAGCGGATGTTAGCTCAGGGCTAATCTTCCTCAAAATAAATAAATAAAAATTTTAAAAATTAAAAAAAAAAACCCTTCCATGCCTCTCCCTTGCTTATAGGACAAAGTCCAGACAAATAAGACCCTCTGTGACTGGCTGCAGCCCACCCCTCTATTCCCTGCTGCCCCTTGAGGCCAGGCTTCTCCAGCACCAGCTGACTTGATGACCAGATAGCCAGATGGCCAGATGATACAGATCTTCCTCAACTTGCAATGGGGTTGCGGCCCCATAAACCCATCGTAAGTTGAAAATATCGTAAGTAGAAAATGCGTTTACTACACCTAACCTACCAAACGTCATAGCTTAGCCTAGCCAACCTTAAACGTGCTCAGAACACTTTCACCAGCCCACAACTGGGAAAATCTGCTCTAATTTTTATTGTTACATTTCTTCTGTTTATTTTGGACTTAACTTGCTTTTCTTTTTCTAGTTTCCGAAGGAGGAAGCTTAGTTTATTCATTTTAGATCTTTATTCTTTTCTAATATATACACTTAATGCTATAAATTTCTTTCCCAGCACTGCTATCACTGCATCCTACGAAATCTTCAAAGTTGTATATTCATTTCAGTTAGTTCAAAGTATTTTGAAACTTCTCTTGAGATTTCTTCTTTGATTTATGTGTTATTTAGAAGTGTGTTGTTTAATCTCCAAGTACTTTGAGATTTTCCAGCTCTCTTTCTGTTATTGATTTCTAGTTTAATTCCATTGTGGTCTGGGAATATACATTATATGAGCTCTATTCTTTTAAGCTTGTTAAGGCATATTTTACAGCCCACTGTGGTCTGTGTTGGTGAATGGTCCATGTGAGCTTGAAAAGAATGTGTCTTCTGCTGGTGTTGGATAAAGTAGTCCATAGATGTCAATTATATCCAGTGAACTGACGGTGCTGTTGAGTTCAACTATGCCCTTACTGATTTTCTGCCTAATGGATCTGTCTATTTCTGATAGAGAGATGTTAGAGTCCCCAAATACAATAGTGGATTCATCTAGCTCTCCTTGCAGGTCTATCAGTTTTTACCTTATGTATTTGACCCTCTGTTATTATGTGCATATGCATTACGAATTGATATGCTTTCTTGGAAAACTGACTTATCATTATGTAATACCCCTCTTTATCCCCAGTTACTTTCCTTGCTCTGAAGTCTACTCGGTCTAAAATTAATATAGCTACTCCCACTTTCTTTTGATTAGTGTTAGCGTGGTATGTCTTTCTCCACCCCTTTACTTTTAAATTATATGTGTCTTTATACTTAGAATGAGTTTCTTGTAGACAACATATAGTTGGGTTTTGTTTTTTGACACACTCTGGCAGTCTCTGTCTTTCAATTGACGTATTTAGACCAATGACATTTAAAGTGATTATTGATATAGTTGGATCTACCATGTTTGTTAATCTTTTCTATTCATTGTGCTTGTTCTTTGTTCTTATTTTTGTCTTCCATTCTTTTTCTGCCCTTTGTGGTTTTAGATGAGCATTTTATATGATTCCATTTTCTTTCCTTTCTTAGAATATACTTCTTTTTAAATTTTTTTTAGTGGTTGCCCTAGACTTTGCAACATACATTTGCAATTAATCCAAGTCCACTTCCAAATGACGCAATGCTACTTCACAGGTAATGCAGGTGCCTTATAATAACAAAACACTCTTAACACCTCCCTCCCATCCCTTGTATCACTGCTGTCATTCGTTTCACTTATATAAACTAAATCATGGGCTAGGAACTTTACAAGTGTTTCTCAGGGGGTTTTTCCCACCCCTTTAGGTGGTACAGGATGGCTAGAGAAGGCTGGAGTGAGGTATTTCCCTTACCCCAGGTCGGTTAGACTCTAATAAAATCCCAGTAGATTAGACTGGTAAAATAGTTTCTACTGAGCACAGGCCTTGTTGAGAAAAACAGAGTGCTTTGACATTTCAAAATAGTTCTTCCTGCTGGAAGGCTGAGGGGATTTTCCCTCCAATCGTCCCTGTGAGAACTTGGTAGAGTCCTGGGGGTAAAACTCATAAAAGTCTGTCCCCACGCCCAAACATGACTGGCTCTCCCAGGAGTTTTTCTCTCTCAGACTTGTCCACTGAGCCACCAGTGACTCATCAGTTGCAGTCCAGGTGTTCCTGCCTGGAACCAGCTTCCACGGAGGTTTCTGCTCCGATAAGTTGTGATTCTCGGGACCCACCTGTCCGTCTCTCCAGTTTGGGGGCAGCAGCTTGCCCTGTGACCACACTTGTCGAATGAATCTAAGAAGAGTTGTTGATTTTTCAGTTTGTCTAGCTTTTTACTCGTTGTTAAAATGGAGTGATGACTTCTCAGTTCCTTATATACCAGACTGGAAACCAGAAGTAAAGGATAATTTTTTTTCAAAGGTGGATGGGTCTCATACAGTTATAAGATGAATACATGTCAAAGATTTACTTAACTCGTCAATTATGAGGGAACCAGTAAGATGCTGTAATCAGCTCAAAAGAGAATTCAAAAAACACCCACGTATGTAAACAACATACATCCTGAAATGAAGTTGCAAACAGATGTAAAACTGGCCGATACCCACTGGGCAATAATTAATTACATCTCCATCAGACAAAATTTGTTTATATTTCTATGGACAAGAAGCATTTGAATAATGGTAGTTTTGCTATCACTTATAGAACTGTAAGATAGCCCAAAGACAATGAAAGGCAAAGACAGCCTGGAAGGGTGCCCTAGACAGGACAACCAGTAACCTTTTTCACTAATCCCAAAGTCTTCCACAATTTTTCCTGGCATGAGTGAGCAGATAACTATCTTGATTTTTCTATCACTCACCTTAATTTCTATTTCAAGTCCCCATTCGGCCCAGATAGCAGAAAATTTACCTCAGTCCACTTGGGGTTACCTCCTCTTTCCCAGGGACAGCATCTAAGTTTTACCGGGCTAAGGTTACAGCCATTACTGGGGAAAGGGTTATCTAGTCTTCAGTGTTCTCTCTCCGCACTGAAGAGTGCTAAGGTATGCATCAATCTGTGCATGTTGCCATGGAAACATTCCTTGTTCCCATCAGTGTCTCCTTCAAGTCTAGACGTTTTTGATGCTATTTCAGTGCTCATTTTGAGTACATAAAAGTTCATCCCCTGGGACAGTGCCATGCTGAAATGCAGGAAACTCCATTAGGACTTCCAAAGCCTTGCCTGCCCCTACACTAACGTTGCCATTTCTACATTGGAGACCTGCCATCTTTCTGAGCCTCACGCTGGCAGTGGGGTTCAAGACCACCTCGTTCTTGTAGTCCGCACAACCAGTTTGAAGGCTTTATCATCTCCCTAGGACATGGCCCGGGAGGGAGAACCAGGAACCCTTGTCCTCTGCCATCCATCACTCTCCCTCTCTCCCTTTCTAGAAATCCTTTTCTAGAGTCTAAGAGAAGAATGGGAAAGACTTGCTCCTCTCATGAACTGTTCTCCTAAATATTTTATCCATATTGGAGTCCTTCCCATTCCCCAAAGTATCTAAGACTCCAAAATTAATGAGCCAAGAAAAGAAACTCCGTCCTTTTGTATTTTTTTGCTGCCCCAGTCCTTGCCTGAGTGCATAGGGCTGCCTTAGGAAGCGAGGCTAAATACAATGGGGAGAGATATTGGTTGTTATTTCAAACATCTTGTTCCACCACCCATGTATGGCTGTCAGAGTACCAGGCCTGTATGTAAGGCATCTCTGATTCCCGCAGCACCTAGCCTTGTGCCTGCACATAGTGGGGGCTCACTATGGGCTAAAGAATGTGGTGTTTAGCACAATGGCACTTAATTAATATCAGTTTTCCAAAAGGAAATCAATGGGTATTATGGTTCAGAGTACCAGCTATGGAGTTGGACAAATGGGGATTCAAATCTTCCGTTTCCTGATTGTGAGATCATGAGCAAGATACAGGCCCTTTCTAAATCTCAGCTTCCTTACCTTAAAGTGAGGAAAATAGTTCTGAATGCACAATGCTATCATGAAGATTAAATGAGATGCTACAGGTTACATGCTTTGCACAATGCCTGGTATATATGAGGTGCTCAATAAATGCTGGCTATTGTTGACTGTTATCACCGTTATTCAGACTCTAATTATTTTGCCCAGAACCCATCCTGCTCAGACCTCTCTAATTTAGTTTCTATGGTGAAGTGACAGCTGCTGCTGTGGAAAGCGGCCTGGGATGACATATATATATATGTTAACTGTCACCTTATCCAGGTGAGACAAGCCTGTGGTGGACTCCTGGAGGTGAGAAAGCCCAACAGCTACTGTGGTGTGGCAGCAGTGGAGACAAAGAAGTCTGTACCTCAGTCTCACCACAGGTCACAAACACAGGCAGCCTTGCCACCTCTTAGTCAGAGGTCCCATGCAGCAGCAAACCTCAAAGGGAACAGGCGCCAGAAACTGGGTAATGTGCACCTTGCACAGATTCATCAGTGTCTAGAGAGAGGGTCAACTCCTGAGTCTAAATTAGGGCCCTGCCCAACATGAATTACAAAGAGAATGAGATAATGAGTTATTTATTTCCAATTTGAGCAAAAAGTTAGACTTACATCTCAGATATTTCTTGCTAGTAAAGTCCAGCCACTGAGATATGACTAGAGTAAAATTAACCTTTCCTAGATCAACTAGATGAGACGGGAAGATGAAACCAGAGAAGTGGTTCTTAAGCTTTAGCATGCATCAGGATCACCTGGAAAGCTCATTGAAACACACTTTCTTGGGCCCCATGCACAGAGTTTCTGATTCCATAGGTCTGAGGTTCTAGGGTTTCCAGATTTGCAAATAAAAATACACAACTCCCAGTTAGATTTGAATTTCAGCTAAACAAGAAATTATTTTTTTTAGTACTTTGTCCCAAATATTGCATGGGACATATTTATACTAAAGAAATCATTGTTTATCTGAAGTTCTCATTTAACTGAGCATTCTATATTTTATCTGGGGTGGGTCCTAACATTTGCATATCTAACAAGTTCCCAGGTGATGCTGTCACTGTGGTCTGGACGCCACACTGAGAAACACTGGACAACTCAGACGCCCCTTAAGCAATTTCCAATTCAACCCTGAGCACTAAAGGCTGGGGCCCCCCCCCCCCCCCCCACCCCGGAGGCAAACACAGAGATACCTTCATGTGGTGCCTGAGGACCAGCAAGGCAAGTGCTTCCAGCAGCTCTCGCTGTTCTGGAGAGTGAGAGGCAGGTCTCACCACGTTACCATTTAACCTGAGTGATCACAGTAATTTCAACAAAAGAGCTCATCCTCCTGGGATGGAAATTCGAGTTTTCTTGGCTAAGTTTGCGCAGCTACCGTGGAAGTGGGTACTGCCGCCTTTCAGAGAAGGAGACACTGATCTCCTGAGAAGAAGAGCTGTTCTTCTGAGTTTGGGAAGCAATCCTCGCCTTGGTTTCCTGTCGCAGTGCCTTTCCAATTGCTACGCAGCCTCCCCGCCCTCCCTTTGCTCAGGTTCATAGGTGCTGAGAGATGCACGTGTGCCTCGTACATAATTCCTTATTTCTGCTGGACAAGTGGCTTTTCACTCTCTATCCTCAAGCCCAGGTCCATGAGCAAGAGCTGCAGCTTGCTGTGGGGATAATTCTTGTCATTTATCTTCCAGGTGAGCGATCATTTTTTCCCCCTTGATTGTCTTTTTATATGCACAAACCATACGTAAGGAGAGAGTAAAGCACTCAATAGAAAGAACCCAAAAGAACACCTTCAAGTGAAATCAACAACTACTTATTGAGCGACAGCTGTACATACAGGCTGTGTTCTGTGTCGTGATCGCCTTGTCTTCTCTACTAGTATTTCTATCAGCGACAGTCAACAAGTCAGCACCGGCTGTAGAGTGGGACCACCTGGGGAGCTTTAAGACCCCTGGCCCTGGGTGCCCTGCCAGACATGCTAATTCAGTTGGTCTAGGTGTGGCCTGACCAAGAGGAATTTTAAAAGCTCCCCAGGTGGTACAATCATTTTAGGGAACTATTGAATAGTATTTATTAAAGTTCAATACACAGTCAATCCTCATTATTCATGGCAGTTGTGTTCTATAAAGTCACGACCAAACACTGAATTAGCGAATACTGAACCACTGCTCCTGGGGGAAAGACAGGGTTAGCGTCCCGCAAGGCTCTGGTCACAACATTTTTGTTAGCTGATCAATACATAATCTTGTTTTATGTGTGCTTCTGCTTAAAGACACCTTATTTTATTTCCATACTTGATTCATTAGCGCTGAACTCATGGCCAACAGCACTGTAACTCATGCCTGAAAGAACTTATCTATACACATTTTCTCCAGAATGCACATCACAGCCTCTTGAGCTTAGCAACAACAGCACTACAGCATTAGGCTTGGGGCCATGTTAAACATTGAAATCACCAACAAAAAGCACAAAAATGCAAAAAACATGACACTAAACATATAGTGAAAAGGACAGTTGCTTACAGCTGAAAGAAGAAAGCAGAGCATTGCCTTGTCTGACCTCAGCTGCGATGGGCAACTGAAATGTTCTGCTGCTCTGCACATGCCCACAAATGACTGTGAAAGTGCATGAGCATTGAGTTTTGGGGCAACAGATATATTTTAGCAAATAGGCAAATTCGCAACACAGAATCTATGAATAGTGAGGGTTGACGCTACATCCGCCCTTGATACTGACTCTGATATCAGTTACCCTACATTAAACCCAGCATATATGGGGTTAAAACTAAAACACTCAATCCCTGCTTACTCTCTAGCTTCCTGGCTCCAGAATCCACTATCCTCCATGGAGACAGACACCTTCAAGGACAAACACCTGGATCATCTCCTCCCCACAAAGAGATACAGGCTGGTGGGAAAGCTGCTAACCAGCAAGGTCACGGGCTCCCTCCTCTCTGCAAGTGTCTCAAGGCCAAAGACGGGCTGGTGGGAAAGCTCCAACCAGCAAGGCCATATGCTCCCCCTCCCCTACCTAAAACCCCAAATAAAAACTCTTCCTTTTAGCTTTTCAGGGAGTTTGGGATTTCAGCGTTAGCTGCTCTCTCTCCTTGCTCAGCACTGTGCAAAAATAAAATTCCTACTTTCTTCCACCACACCCGGGGTCAGAGATTGGCTTGTGCAACGAGTGAGCGAACTCACTTCAGGTTCGGTGTCACCCTCAGACCCGACAATCCACTCCACTCCTAGAGAAATGAGAGCATCTGTCCACCAAAAGCTAAGTACAGACTGCTCAGAGCAGGTTTCCTCATAATAGCGCAAACCTGGAAAAACTCAAACCTCCATCAGCAGGAGACCAGATAATGTGCGGCATATTCGTACAATGGAATACTCATCGGCAACGTAAATGAACTAGCTACCAACGCACTCAACAACGTGGATGAATCTCAAAATGTTGATGAATCTCAAAAATTTGATTAAGCAAAAGAAGCCAGACACAAAAGACTACACACTTTATATAAAATTCAAAATCAGGCGAAATTAATCTGTGATGATAGAAAACAGAATAGTGGTTACCTCTGGGGTATTAATGGGCAGAGACACAAGGGCTCCTGCTGGGCTCCTAGAAACGTTCTGTCTCAATTAGGACAGTGGTTGCACAGATATACATGTCTGTGAATACCCACCAAGCTGTGCCCCTGAGATGCATGCACTTTATTGTGTGTACGATATACCTCTACCTCAATTACAAAAAAAAAAAAAAGCTGCCAGGTGGTTCTAACGTGCAGCCAAACCTGGGAACCTCTGCTTTCAGGAAATTTCTGAGCCCCATCAATGCCCTGGGCATCCCAAGTTATGCTGCCGGTTCCACCTTCAGGATCATAACAGCTCACAGGCTCTCCCAACATTTTAAAACCGGAGAACAAAGAATAGTAGAGCTGGACGGGAACTCAGAAACCGTCTGCTGCCAGGACGGCTAATCGGTTTCATCCTCAGTGCTCACTCCAGTCAACCTGCCGTCAGTCAACCTGCGGCGGCTGCCTGGTGTTCTGGGCTCACACAGATTCTGAGACTGCACCAAACCCAGTGGGGTAGAAGTTGTGCAGTCGATTAGCAGTGTCTAGCTTGTGCCTGGGTGAGGAGAGATGCATATACTTGCCTTGCATTTGCCACCAGTCTAGTCCAGCTCTCTCCTTTTTCGCATGCAGATATTGAAACCCAGAGAAACAACTTACCCAACTTCACATGGCCGAGGTAAGATAAACCTAAGTGTTTTCTGAGCAGCCAGTTAGGACATAGGCTTACCACTCCATGAGATGCGACACAGTGGATGCTGGGAAGGATGGGTGTTCAGAGTGAGGAACCAAGGTGTGATCTTCACTGCCTAGAGATGCAGGCCATCCACGGGCAAAGAGCATAAGGTTCCCCTCCTGAATATTTGGGGAGTTTGAAAGGATGCTAGTACAAACCTCCAACTTCTCTTTCAAAACTATGTGTTCATTCACTTATTTATAACTCCTTAGCAAGTATTTTAATAAAAAGAGAATGGATATGAATGTTCTTTACAAACGATAAGATAGTTTATAAATGTTGTCCATTTTTGATAATATTATTTTTAACAATCATAATAAATATCCACCATATGTCCAGTCTTGTACTAGAAGTTGTGGAAAATATCATAAAAGTTGGAGACACAAATAATTGAGTAACAAATTGTAGTGGTAGGACCTGGATTTAGGCACGATGCCACTCAGCAACTGATGATGTTGAACTATTCACCAACACCTGAGTCTGTTTTTCCGGTTACTAAGTGGATTTTGCATCAGTCCCTATCTCATAGGATCATGGGAGGGACTGAACGAAACGTGAAATTACTCTGTGCAGCAGAGCCATGCTTTTATAGACGGAAGATTCCAAAGTCAAGCCATAAGGTCAAAATCATGTAGGATCAAAACGGGCTAAAGGCTGATAAGTGTTAGTTACTGATTTGCAAGGCCCTTGAAGGGGTGATCTCGCGCCTCTGCCATGTTGGTCCCTGGAGAAGCAGGCAGTCCGACTGCAGCCGGAGGGAGCTCCAAGTCCACGCGGGGCAGATTGCCTCCAGGTCCCCACAGCCTTCAGATTCTGGCTTGGAGAAAAACACAGTTTAGAGCAGTGGTTCTCAATCTGTAATCACTGGGACAGCTTTAAAAAGACTCATGTCTGGATGCCACCCAGTGTTTTTGTTTGTTTACTTTTTTCCATTTTGGCATCTGTGTTTTATTTATTTATTTTTTATTGAGATGGCAATGGTTTATAACATTATAAAAATTTCACGTGTACAGCATTATAATTCCTCTGCTCTATACACCTCAGCGTGCTCACCACCAAAACTCTGGTTTCCATCTGTCACTATACAATTGAGCCCCTTCACCCATTTCTCCGTCGCCTCCCCCATCCCCTCTGGTAACCACCAATCTGTCCTCTGTATCTACACATCTATTTTTGTTTTGTTTTCTTTGTTCATTTGTTTGTTGTATATTTCACATATGAGTGAGGTCAGACGGCATTTGTCTTTCTCCCTCTTATTGTACCCAGTGTTTTTAAAGTTCTCTAGGTGATACTCAACATGCAGCCAAGGTTGAGAACAACTGACACAAGGATCTCTAGGAAATTGTGAAGAAGCCTAACAGTATCAGTCACACAGATGAAGAGAGGGCTCTGCTCCGCCCCGGGGTCCGCAGGATGACCGGGGCAGTTTCAGAGACGGAGATCTGCGGGCCCACAGCCCCCGTGGTCTAGCAGCCACCTACAATGCCACAGCAGGCAGAGAGCCAGCCACCAAGGGGTCAGGGGCCACCAAAGGCATCCCAAGGGATGTTTGGGGGCCAAACTTAGGGAGAGTCAGGGCTTGGGGCAGGGCAAGGCAGGATTTCCAGCGGTTTTGCTGTTGGGCCTTAGAACCAACGATCATTTCCAGCCCCGTTGCTTTAACATAGCCCTGGCCCCTCCTCATGGACATACAGCCTGGGCTGGTATAGAAGAGAGAGCGCTGGGGTCCACTCACATCTACATAAGCCCTCCCTGGATAAATGGCTTTCACACACAGTAGCTCACTCCTTACTTCCAACAGTCCCGTGAGTAGCCAGGGAACATTTGAGGATCCTCAGTTTACAGACAAGGAAATCAAGGCTCAGAGGTTAGGAGACTTGCCAAGGTCGGTCACAAAGTCAAGAAGAGGTTGAGCTGGGATTCAAACATAGATTCCCTACCTCTAGGTGCAGGCTTCTTTTTAATTGTTATCATTAACAACAATAGAAAGTATTCACTGAGTATTTACGTGTTCCAGGTGCTTGCTACATTTTACATCCAATATATCACCTTTGCTCATACTACACTCGAAGGTATGTATGAGGGTTATCATTTTACAGATGAAGAAACCGTGAAATCGCAGCGTTCAAGTAACTTGTCGAAACTCACAGGATGTCCTGCTAAAGTGGTTGCATCCAATGCTGCATTAGAAAACAGCAAACACAGTGACGAGGCAGCTGAAACGCCTAGTCTGTGGTCAAAGAAGCTAAAACCTATGTGGAGGGGCATAGATCTCACCAAATTTGTAAGCCTAGTGTGCCTAGACCAGAGCTGGGTGAAACAGACTACACCTGAGGGACAAAAAATTACTGGTCTACCCCATCTCCTCATTCCCCAGCTTCCTCGGGTCCAAGAGTCTGGGGAGGAGAGCAGAATTCTCATCCTACCCAATTCCTGAGGCCAGAGCTCAGGGCTGTTATGTGGGCATATCCATCACCTTCTATGTGTGTAACCTGCCCTCAGGGCATGAAGAATTTACATGGGTGATACCAATGAGAGAATGTCTAAAGGGAACTCTGATTCTACCGGCCATGGCACATGAATCCTCGCTGTAAGGAACACAGAACACAGAGATCCTACTTAATGACTTCCTCTTAAGTTCCTACTTAAAAAATAATCAGTCTTAACATCACCAATTATGGAACATCATCTCCCTCTTGACGTGATGCACTGGGAAGAACACACATCGTTTATGGGGTATTCCTCCCAAAAGCACATCATCTGCATCTAATCACGAGGAACATCAGACAAACCCAAACTGAGGGGCATTCTACAAAATAACTGGCCTACACCATCAAAAACATCCAGGTCAAAAAAGAAATGTCAAAGTCATTTGTGAAAGACAAAGAAAGATTGAAGAACTGTTCCAGATTAAAGGAGATTAAAGAGACATGGCAGCTAAATGCAACATCTTATTCTGGATAGAATCCTGAATCAGAAAATGTTTTTTCCTTTGATGTAAAGGATATTATTGACAATTAACAAAATTTGAAGAAGATGTGTCATTAGCAAGCAGGACTACATATCCATGTTAACTTTCTGATGTGGACATTATATCGTGGTTACATAAGATAAGTCTCTTGTTTTTTAGGAGATGCATACTGAAGTATTGGGGCAGAGAGACAGAGAGAGAGGAAGTTAGAGAGAGAGAGAGAGAGAGAATGATAAAGCAAACAGGATAAATGTTAACATTTGGGATAAAAGATTTTCTCTGTACTATTCTTGGAGCATTGGGCCTTTATGAGTAAACATGGCAGGATCCTCAGTCTGGTGGAGGAACGTCTGGGTGTCTGTGCAGAACACACCTCAAAATTGTAACTGAGCGAGGAGGAAGCAGGGGTATTAATCCACCAACTTTTATTCTTTGGTTGAGGGTTGCTTCTGGGGCATTAACTCCCCAACACTTTCAGACTTCCCTGTTCCTGGACAGACCACATGCCTGTAGCCAGAAGCCCTAAGGCAGAGAGACACAAGAAGCCATGACGTGTACAAGAACTGCCTGCAGGTGACCTCTGGGGTGGGCTGAGAGGATGTGGACAGGGTGCCCGCAGTGTCCACTAGAGGGACCCAACCTAACTCCTGCCCTCCATGCAGAGCGTCCTCCGTCCGCCATCCAACACCCAAAGAGCCATCAGGTAACAGAACCCACAAAATACACATAAGCATGAAGCTGAGTTGTCATCCGTGTTCTGCTGGAAAACAAAGATGCAGGTGCTGTGGAATGAAGAACTGAAGGGCCCTGGATGAACACAGAGGAAATATTTTCAGTGTGGACTTTCCCGGGCACAGTCTGGGACTTTCCAGCTAGGGTAGTTGGAGTAAAGTTGTTCCAGTTGGAACAAAGGTGTTCTGACACGAGACACCAGGTTCACTGCTTGAAGCCAGGAGCGGAGGTGAGGCTTCCAGGCAGACAGCCCAAAAGAAAGTAGCCTACTACGGCCTGGGATTATGGCTTTTAGGGCTGAATCCAGCTTGATTCCAGGAGCCAAATCAAGCCACCTGCTCCCTTAAAAGCAGACAGTTCACCGGAGAGTATATACAGATGAAAGCACGTGTTGAAAACACATGATGAAAAGATGCTCAACATCATTAGCCATCAGGGAAATGTAAATCAAAACCACAATGAGATACCACTGCACACCTATCAGAAAGGCTAAAATAAAAAACAGTGACAGCACCAAATGTTGGCAACAATGCAGAGAAACTAGATCACTCATACTTTGCTGGTGGGAACGCGGAATGATACATTCATTCGGGAAAACAGTTTGATAGCTTCTTGTAAAATTAAATATGCAATTACCATTTGATCCAGAAAATGTACTTTTGGGCATTTATCCCAGAGAAATGAAAATTTATGTCCATACAAAGATCTGTACGTAAATGTTCATAACAGCTTTATTCATAATAGCCAAAAGCTGGAAATAGCCAGAAATCCTTCAACAGGTGAACAGTTAAACTGTGGTCCGACAGTACCGTGGAATGTACTCGTAATGAAGAATGAACTCTTGATACACACATCAGCTTGGACAAGTCTCCCAGAACTATACTGAGTGAAAAGCGTCAGTCCCAAAGGTTGCAGACTGTGTGGCTCCGTTATAGAAATGGAGGGCAGACACGTGTTTGCCAGGAGCTAAGTATGGGGGGGCGGGGCATTGGGGAGGAGTGGGAGGAAATGAGCACTGCTGTCAAAGGGCACCACAGGGGATCTTTGTGACGATGGACGTGCTCTGTATCACAACTGTGATGGTTACTACACAAACTTAAACATGTGATAAGATTGCACAGAACTAAACACACACACGCGAGTACAAGTAAAACCAGGGAAATCTAAACAAGAGGGATGGGTGTGTCATATCAATGCCAATATCCTGATAGTAATATTGCACCATAAATCAGCAAGGTGTCATCACTGAGGGAAACTGGATAAAAGATACACAGGATCTCTCTGTGTTTATTTCTTACAACTGCATGAGAATCTATAATTACCTCAAAATTAAAATCTTAATTTAAAAGATACGAAAAAACAACAGATACATATGAAAAGACTGATTCAAAGTCTTGGAAATGAAAAATATAGCCATGGGGAAAAGCCCAATAGATGGGATAAACGCAACTGGACAGAGTTAAGGGGATAAGTGACTTTGAACCAGCAGCAACCAGGAAGATGACCTGGTCCAGGATGGGCAGACTCAGATGTCTACAGGAGAAAGAAGAATCGTAAGTGAGTGAAGTGGGATGACCAAGGGGCTACAGTGAAGGAGAGGGGACATATCCTCTCCAAAGAGGCGTCCACTACTCCCCTCCAAGACATTTTTCCCAAGTGAGGAAGCAGGCCCAGGGTCACCAGATTATCCAATGTTTCTAGAAAAGGTAAAATCTGCATTTTAAAAGGAAATCTTCCCATTTTTAAATGTTGTCAACTAATTTAAAAATTCCAGGGGGCAGCCCAATGGCATAGTGGTTAGTGTTCACATGCTCTGCTTTGGCGGCCTGGGGTTTGCTGGTTTGGTTCCCGAGCATGGACCTACGCACTGCTTATCAAGCCATGCTGTGGTGGCCTCCCACATATAAAGTAGGAAAAGATGGGCACAGATGTTAGCTGAGGGCCAGTCTTCCTCAGCAAGAGGAGGGGGGTTGGCAACAGATGTTAGCTCAGGCTAAAAAAAAAAAAGGCTGCGCAATCAAATAAAATATAGCTATGAATTGTATTCAAACTTGAAGCAACTGATTTTGGATCCTTAGTCTGGTCCAGCTCTCCTTTCCTCCACTTCATCTGACTAAGGTCTGCTCATCATCCAGGACTTAGTAAAACTTTATCTCCGCCTTGACCCTTCTCGCAGTCCCCACTGGGCTAAGTGCCTTCCTCCAAACTTACACAGCCCACTTCCCCCTCCTCACCGTTCCGTTTCCCTCTCTCAGAGTATTCATCCAACTGAACTGGAATGTCTGGTTCCCTGAGAGCTCTGTACAGCTGAGTATGACCACATAACGCTGCATAACAGGTCAGCTAGGAAGGGGCTGGTCTGGCAGAGGGCTCTGCTGATCTTGGCTTGCTTCATGTGTCTGTGAGTGAACTGGGGGTCAGCTGACCTAGGAGCTGGCATGGCTGGGCTCCGTGTGTCTTTCCTCCTCCTCCTCCTCCTGGAACTGGTGGGCTACCCTGGGCATGTGCTTTTCATGGCAATAGCAGAGGGCAAGAAGGAAACACGCCAAGCTCTCAGAATTGGCACACTGTTATTTCCGCCACATTCTGTGACCCCGAGAGAGTCACATGGTCTAGCCCAAAGTTGAGGGTTGGGGAAATAGAATCCACCTCTGTAGTGGGAAGGGCTACAAAATCAAATACAAACGGGAGAGATTAGACACAGAGTGGGACGTGGGACGAAGAACTGAGGCATTAACACGACTACCGAAGCTCCCGTGGTTGGGAGCCCTGTCTTGCTCACTCTGTCTCCCCAAAGCTGGTCATTGTACTGGGTACATAGTAAGTGCTTACTTGTTGTTTTGGGGTCCAGGAGAGAAAGAATGAATGAGTAAATAAATAACCTTTATTCTCTAGATGAGGAAACACTTCCAGCGAGGTGGGATGACTTGCTCCAAATCACAAAGTTCATGGCAGATCCACAATAGAGTCCATGTCTTTGGTCTCCTTCCCCCATCACAAGAAGCTCGGTGATGAAACCACCGTGGCATGGCGCTCACCCCTCTGCGCACTGGGTCTGCCGGGGGCTGGTGTGTGGTGTGGACACCTACAGAACAGCTTACAGCCCTCACGCTGCAGGGTGCTGTGGGTGCAGCTGCCATGACGTGACTCGGTCCAAGTCGTGGCTCTGGCTAACGTCTTGCACAAAATGGGAAGAAGAGACGTTTGCTCTGCCAACAGATAGAACACAGAGCCAGGTGTCTCCAAGCCGCTGTCATCTTTCCTCCTAACATGCTAATCTCCTCATCAGGGGGTTGGAGGAGGCTGCTATTTCTGGGCCGTTTCCTGCAGTTTGATGCTTCTGTTTCTAACCGCTGTTGCCACTTGCTGGCATCCCCTTTGGTATATTAACAGTTTAATCCGTGTGAATTTCATGTGTGCCTGCGTCCTGAGGGTGCTTAAAGTGAAAGGGGAGATTTTATCTGCCTGGAGAAAACTAAAGCCCCTTCTTCCTTCAGAGGAACTGGTGGCAATTGCTTTATCAGTGGGGGACAAAGTGGGACCCTAAAACATTACACAACTCCCCTCGGCAAAGGAGAGGGTGCTCAGCCAAATCTCTCACTGCCCCTATTTGAGGAACAAGAGGAATGACCGGGCCACAGCTCTGTACAATTTCATTTTTCTTGGCTGCCAGTTAAGAAAATCACATTCTAGTAATTGGCTGTTTCACTAGATAGCTGTGTGACATTAGAGAAGCTACTTGACTTCTCTGCATCTGAGTTGCAATCTGCAAAACAAAATGGGTAACTAGATGTATGTTTCTCAAGAACAGGCCCCAATCCCCTAGAGGTACACCTCAGAGCACCTGGCTGGGGATAGAGGAGGAGGATGGAGCTCCAAGCCATGGGATAAACTTGTACCATCTCTATGGAGCTTCCACACTTTCAAACCTTTTTTTTTTCTTTTTTTTTTTTTGGTGAGGAAGACTGGTCCTGAACTAACATCTGCACCAATCTTCCTCTATTTTCTGTGGGAAGCACAGCATGGCTTGATGAGCGGTGCATAGGTCCAGGCCCGGGATCCGAACCTGCAAATCCCAGACCACCAAAATGGAGCACGTGAACTTAACCACTACATTGCCAGGCCAGCGCTCAAACCTTTTTCTTTTAATTACAGATACACCATGGAGTAGAACTCAAGTTTCCATGAACCTCTAGGATAAACCACAAGACTCACTGATGGTTGATTGGCTGCTTCAGGCCGCACTCTCCATTCCCACAGCATGATCTCCTCTGCTAACAGTAGACGTTCTTGGTAGAAAAGAGTGAGAGACTCCAAGATCGCCACCTGTTCTCATGTTGATGGAGTCTGTGTGTCAGGAGACAATCAAATGGCCAAACTCTCACCCTGAGATGGGCAAACAAATACAACAGCCATGGAAAACTGTTTGTCAGTTTCTCATAAAGTTAACCCGGCATTTACTTATGACCCACCTATTCCACTCCTTGTTATCCCAAAGAAATGAAAACGTATGTCCACACAAACCCTTGTACGTGAATGTTTACAACAGGCAAAAGCTAGAAACAACGCAAATGTCCATCAACAGGAAAATGGATAAACTGGAGTTCATCCCAACAATGGAATACACCTCAGCAATAAAAGGACAGAACTAATAATATATGCCACAACTTGGATGCTGCAAACTGACCGTGTCCCCTAATCCCCAATTTGGAGATGGGACATTTGGGAGATAATTACATCATGAGGGTGGAGACCTCATGAACGGGATTAGTGCCCTTTTTAGAATAGACATGAGAAAGATTTCTTTCTCTCTCTCTCTCTCTCTCCACCATGTGAGGACACAGCAAGAAGATGGCCATCTACAAGCCAGAAGAGAGCTCCCACCAGAAACCAATCATGCTGGCACCCTGACCTCAGGCTTCCAGCCTCCAGAACATGAGAATAAATTTCTGTGGTCTAAGCCACTCAGCCCACGGTGTTTCCATACAGCAGCCTTAACTGACTGAGACATTGTATGAATTTCAAAGTCATTCTGCTAAGAGAAAGAAGCCAGATACAAAGAGTGCACACCACGTGATTCCATTTATGTGACATCCTGGAAGGGGCCACACAAAGCTCTGGTGACAGAAATCTGAACAGGGGCTGCCCCTGGAGGGACTGGTGAACATACTGACCGGGAAAAGGGCACAGGGAGAATTCGGGAGATGAGGGAGATGTTTTCAATCATGGTGGGGCATAAACATATCTCAAAACTCATTAAATTGTGTGTTTAAAATCTGTGCATTTACTATATATAAGTTGTACCTCAATTTAAAAGGAAACAAAAATGCTCGACCTGGCTGCAGAGCAGAGACGTCACTGGGAAGTGTAAGGTGGCATGCTCCCTGAAAACTGAAGAACAGCAGCGTTTTAAACCTCAGAGCCTTCTTGGACCCACCACTAATGAAAGGCTGTTGAACGGAAAACGTTGAGCCTGGGACAAACCCAATTCATCAAGACACAACCAAGAGCCTGCTCAGCCGAGAGTTGTTATTAACGCGTAACATCATGGGTAATGTCACTGGTACCTGACAACACTGGGAAGCAGACTCTGGGATGAAGATTAGCTTGCAGGAGGCTTCTTAGGGAGGGTTCTTGGGATCAGTGCTTAAGGAAGGGAAGGGAGGGAAGGAGGACTGGGCAGAGGGAAAGCTGAGCTGCAGTGCAGTCTCAACGAAGGCCTCAGCCGACCCCACGGAGCTCTGTGCTCAAGCGGCCTTCGGAGCGGACTCCTGAGGGGTGAAGGGCTGGACCTTCACACACACGTTGACCAGTCATTGGATGTCGGAACCCCTGGAAGGAGGTCTGCCTTGAACCAGCCAATCCCCAAATGGGCTGACAGCTGAGGGCTGTCTGCCAGCTGCACTCAGAAGCTGGGATAATTAAGCTTTCATAAGGTGGATCTGGACAGCTCATCACAGAGCCCACCAAAGTCTCCAAAGCAATCTCTAACAAAAACTCTCTCATTTCTTTAGCATGAACCCACTCCCACTCTCCCCACACTATATCCTTATTATGAGTAGTAGTACTCACCCTGACACTCAAGTGAATGATCAGCATATACACACAGTTGAAAAGAAAAATTCAGCCAGGGCAATAATCAGGGAGATGCAAATCAAAACCACAATGAAATATCACCTCACACCTGTTGGAGGGGCTGCTGCCAAAGACAAGAGGTAGCAAGTGTTGGCAAGGATGTAGAGAAAAGGGAACCCTTGTGCTCTGTGGGTGGGAATGTAAATTGGTGCTGTAACTATGGAAAACAGCATGGGGGTTCATCAGAAAATTAAAAATAGAACTACCATATGATCCAGCAACTCCATTTCTGGGAACATGCCCAAAGGAAATGAAATCACTATCTTGGAGAGATATGCACACCCCCATGTTCACTGCAGCATTATTTACAATAGCCAAGACATAAAAATAACCTAAGTGTCCACTATGGATGAATGGATAAAGAAAACGTGGTATATACCAGATACAATGGAATATTATTGGAATGGAATATTAGTGGAATAAGTATACCAGAATATTATTCAGCCACAAAAAGGAAGGTAATCCTGCCACTTGCAACAAGATAGATGGACTTTGAGGGCATTATGCTGAGTGAAATAAGTCAGACAGAGAAAGACAAATCCCATATGATCTCACTTATATGTGGAATCTACAAAAGCTGAACTCATAGAAACGGAAAAACAGATTGGTTGTTGCCAGAAGTGAGGGGTAGAGAGTAGGGGAAATGGGTGAAGGTGTCAAAAGATACAAACGTCTAGTTTGAAGTTCTGGGCCTGTAATGTGCAGCATGGTAACTATAGTTAACACTACTGTATTGTATATTCGAATGTTGCTAAGAGAGTAAATCTTAAAAGTTCTCATCACAAGAAAAAAATTTATAATATGTGAGGTGATATATATTAACTAAACTTACTGTGGTAATCATTTTGTAATATATCTATATATAGCAAATCATTATGTTATATGTACTAAACTAACACAATGTTAGATGTCAATTATATCTCAATAAAACTGGTGGTGGGGGAATTAAGCCAGGGCACCTCGAACTTTAACAGGTCTTTGGAAATTTCCCTCCTTCATTCAGCAAATGAGATAGAAGTCATACCACCAGCTCAGGGTCTTTACTGGGAAAGGACCCATGTCAATTTCTGTTCTCTGGGGAGCATGCTATTCTCCCCTTACATAAAGGGAGAGTCAATACTTTAGCAATAAAGCCTCAGTCCAAGGTTGTCCCCCTGGTCTCAGGGACGACTGGCCATGACAATGTGAGTCTCTGATCCCTATTGCAGCCAAAGTGAATGATGGCCTCATTTCTCCCAGCAATGCGTGTTGGTTATTTCTTAATCAAAAATTACTTTTCCCAGGGCCTGGCTTGGCGGCATAGTGGTTAAGTTCACACGCTCTGCTTCGGCAGCCTGGGGTTCGCCGGTTCAGATCCCCAGCACGAACCTACACACCATTCATCAAGGCTTGCTGTGGCGGCATCCCACATACAAAATAGAGGAGGATTGGCACAGATGTTAGCTCAGGGCCAATCTTCCTTACCAAAATAATAACAATAATAATAATAATAATAATACTTCTTTCAGTTTCCTCCTTGACAAATTTGAGGAAATAGCACTTATTTTGTGAATAACATCAGCTTCTTCCTCCTCTAGCCATCTTCAGCCAGAGGCACCAATTCCTGAGTTAGTCCTGAATGAGGGCATGTGTTTTAGAGCTGGAGATGAGGACTTAGGTGCGGGCTGCTTATTTGAGAGGTCGTCCTAGGCAGTCAGGATGAAGGGGAGAGAGTGGGACAGGGAGGAAGGAAAAGCCCATAAAATGCTTTTTTAATTTTTTTTTTTATGGTGAGGAAGATTGTCCCTGAGTTAACATCTGTGCCAATCTTCCTCTATTTTTTTTATGTGGGACACTGCCATAGCATGGCTTGATGAGCAATGTGTATGTCCACGCCCAGGATCCAAACTCACAAACCCCGGGCCACCGAAGTGGGACACACGAACTTAACCATTGCACCACTGGACGGGCCCCCACGAAATGCTTTTTATCCAGCTGATTATCACTGTGGCAACTGAGGCTCAGTCCTGCTGGGATCCCCTCTGAGGAGCCATGTAAAACACACCTCAGAATTGTCCCTCCAGTAGTCGAGGGCTGCCCCCAGGAGCGCTAAGAGCCTCATCGGTGTAGGTGGCACCCAGGAACAGGTTGAACTACCTCCTGTAACTTCACAGGAAGTCCTGATCTGCAGCAAAGTGGGGTGCACTGCTAAGATCCCCTTTAAGACAGGACATGCCTTGTAGGTGCAAGCAATATGGTCAGCTACAGCCACGGCTGGCTTTAGGGACATGTGACCCATGCTGTCACACAGGACCCCATAGTTAGACAGGCCCCACACTTGGCTTAATGCTCTGCTGTTGCCATGTTGACATTCTTAGCAACTTTTGAACAAGAGGCCCCCATTTTCATTTTGCACTAGACCCTGCAAATTATGTCGCTGGGCCTGCTAACAGCCTCCAGCTGTGACCTCCTCAAGGTCACCTTGACTATCAAGCCAAGTTCGTGTTCTTCTTGGGGCAGTGCCGGCCAGTGACTGAGCAAGGCAAGGCTCCAAGGAAGAGCCTAGACATTGCCATCCAACGTGAGACTCCTCTAATGGGCAGTCTGGGCTGGTACAGACTTTGCCAAGTCTGCATCAGGGTCTGACGCCTCCCCCTACCCAATCCTGCTTCCTCCCTCTTCAGCTCTCAGCCCTTACTTCCCAGCGAACCTCTTGCACTCCTAACTCTGACTCAACATCTGCTTCTTGGAGAACAGCATCTGCCGCTGCAGCTGAAGCCAGAAGTGGAGCAAGGGGATGTGATGTGAGGCACAGGAACAGTGCACAGGCCACTGCCAGTGCCACCAGCCTGTGAAACTCTCACCCCACCACCCAGCTCGAGGGGTAGCAATTTGTCATGGGATTGTAAACCTGGGATGTGTCAAAGCAGGGACGCCCCCTCCATCTTAATGTCCACCACCTTCACCTAATCTTTACCACATGGCTTGGACCAGACAACTGGGCTTTTGCCTCAGTTTCCCATTTTGCACTTCAGTTCTATTAAGACAAGAACTGTGCCTTGCATGCCAACTCTCTGAGCTGGGAGTCTGCTTAATTCTTGCCAACCTCCCTCTCTGTGCTATATAGGGACAATAGATGAAAACCATTAAGGACACTGTCCAGCAGACTCGGACATTTGAAAAAGCCACAGTCCAACACTTTTGTGACACCCAGGACTCCAAATACCACCCAGATGACACCATTGCCTCTTGTTTTTCTTATAACATTTCTCTTATCCAGCTGAGAACTTTTATCTTCTCTCCACCTACATGACCAACAGTAGCTGAGGACTTTTTCTTGAGCCATTTTTCACAGAAAAATAAAATGTATGTCTCTCCACACGAGTTACAGCATGGGTGACAAGGCAAAATCGTGTTATTACACGTCCCATGACTGGTAAATCCATGGATGTGCAAACTCTACACTGATTTAAATAAGCAAGGAGTCTAAACATCCCCCTGCATCTAACTCAGCCCTAACCATAAATCTAATGAATATATGTATGCACACACTATATGCACCTTTATTTGCAAATATGTATAGATGCCGCTGAATTCTCGGTATGTATAGCAGACCCTCCTGCTGTCCCACCCCAGAGCCCCTCAGCTGACTTCTCGAGTTTCCCTGCAGCTGTGGTGGAGCGTTCCTGTGCACACTGGCAGGACTCCACCTGGAGCACCTGTCTTTCGGCTTTTCTGCCTGAGAGCTTTCTCCAGCACCAGGGGACCTTTCTCAGACTGTGCTCAGGGCACCTGGAGTGCCAAGGGATCCAGGTCACCAAGCAACCTCAACCAATAAGAGAAGACAGTTGGTGAATGATCACTCCAGGTTCTCCATCCCTCAACCTCTCAATGGGTCAACTCTGGCATGTTCTATACCGGTGGTCCCAAATTTCAGCGTACATCAGAATCACCTGGAAGGCTTGAATAACATGGGTTGCTAAGCCCCACCACCAGAGCTTGGGATCAGGTCTAGGGTGGGTACTTGAGGATTTGCATTTCTAGCAAGCTCCCAGGCGAAGCCCATGCTGTTGGTTGGGGGATCACCCTTTGAGAAGCAGTTCTTCAGGGCGTCTCCACTGGAAAGGAGCCCGTATTGCCCACAGAGGCAACCCTGCTCATTAGCACACACTTATTGGCTTCTCTCTCTTTCCAGTCTCATCCCCCACTCCCTCATTTGGGCTCCTTGAAATCACCTCCCAAATAAACTCCCGGAGCTCACCTCCTTGTCTCGCAGGGTCTGCTTTTGGTGGAACACAGGAGGACACCGTGATTTTATATAGTCTTTCGATTAAACAGTACAACTACTAGTGTGAGATTCCTGAAGGAGAGCCTGACACCCAAAAATATTGAAAACCACTGATTTAGATACAGCTTTCACTTTACACGTAGTCCAAAAACGTTTGAGGTCTTAATAAAGCAGATTCGGACCAGGGTCCAGAGCTCCTGGACTATCACTCTCTCACAGTGCCTCCTTAGAAAGTGACATTTTCCTGATGCTATATATGCGAATCTTGGCCACTGCATGATCAAAGGGTCGTGTGTGTGTGTGAGAGAGAGAGAGAGAGAGAGAAGGAGAGAGAGAGAGAGATTGTGGTGGGGGCACAGAACAAGAGAGAAGGAGAGAACATTCACTCAGTCATCACTTTGTCAGCTTTCCCAAAATTTCCTTTTATGCCCCAAATGGAGCCTTAATTTTCAAGGTCCTGGGGTGTTACTGCCTGCCCAAACCACTTTTCCTTTTGTTTTCTATTGAGGTATAATTGACATATTATATTAGTTTCAGGTAAACAACAGAACTTGATATATGTATATGTTGTCAAATGATCATTACATTACGTCTAGTTAACATTGGTCATCATACATAGTTAAACAAATTTATTTTTCTTCTGATTACTTTTTTTTAAAGATTGACACCTGAGCTAACATCTGTTGCCAATCTTCTTTTCTTCTTCTTCTTCTTCTTCTCCCCAAAGCCCCCCAGTACATAGTTGTATATTCTAGTTGTGAGTGCCTCTGGTTGTGCTATATGGGACGCCGCCTCAGCATGGCCTGATGAGCGGTGCTGCATCCATGCCCAGGATCCGAACTGGCGAAACCCTGGGCCGCTGAAGCAGAGTGCGCAAACTTAACCACTCAGCCACGGGGCCGGCCCCTTTGATTACTTTTAAGATCTATTCTCTTAGCAACTTTTAAATATGCAGTACAGTACTACTAACTATAGTTACCATGCTGTACCTTACATACCCATGGCTTATTTATTTAATAATTGGAAGTTTGTACCTTTCAACTACCTTCACCCATTTCACCCACCCTCTACTGCCCCACCCAACCACCGCCCCCACCGGGCAACCACCAATCTGTTTTCCGTATTTACAACTTTGGTGGGGGTTTTTTCTAGATTCCACATATAAGTGAGATCATACGGTATTCATCTTTCTCTGTCTGACTTGTTTCACTTAGCATAATGTCTCCAGGGTTCATCCATGTTGTAGCATATATCATAATTTCCTTCCTTTTTGTGGTTGAATAGTATTCTATTGTATATACATATACCACGTCTTCTTTAGCCATTCATCCATTGATGGACACTTAGGTAGTTTCCATGTCTTGGCTATTGTGAATAATGCTGCTATGAACACAGGGGTGCAGATACCTGTCCAAGACAGGGACTTCATTTCCTTCTGATATATACCTAGAGGTGGAATTGCTGGATCATATAGTAGTTCTATTTTTAATTTTTTGAGGAACTTCCATACTGCTTCGCATAGTGGCTGCACATTTCCTATTTCCATTTTTCTGGGCAGGGCCTGGACTCTCTCCATCCCACCCTGAAATAGCAGGCACTCCGGGTCCTCCCCCTCAAGGAAGCAGGTCCGTGCTGTCCCTCCTTGGCCATCCCCTAAGCAGTTTCTGTGCATCTGAAAGCATCCGTGGGGTAGGAGGACCCAGTGGTACTGTCCTCCTCCAGTCTGCTGGCTGTAGACTAAGGAAAGACAGCTGTGAAGTTCCCTCTTACGTGGCTTATACAAAACCTCCTACACATTTGCAGACAGTGGAGCAAGTGGCGGAATGCAAGAAGAAATGCTGGCGCTCTAAAGCCGGGAGAGAAAACTAACGAGTCAGGACCTCTGGAAACCCCACCGGCTGTGTTCTGGGTGAAGCAGCAAGTCTCCTCGGTAGCTCTGAGGGCCTCCATCTGGCTGCTTCCCTTGGGCTACCCTCTAGGACACTGCACCCTGTTTTCCACTGCTCTCTCCACTGATCTCTCTGACATTTGAGAGTTTGTTTTTTGTAAACATTCTTCTGGACGTGTTATCCTGTGATGCCATCTGCTTGTGTATATGGCCTCTACCTCCATCAATATGTCCTTTGGCTTTTAAAGTGCTTGGCCTTTTAGGAGCTGCCACGGAACATTGTTTTGGGCCTTGCTGCCTCCAATTTTCCCCTCATAAATTAGGAAATACATTGTCAAGTTCAAACACATTATGATTGTCCTGGGAGAAATGTCTATTTGGAGCCATTGACCTTGACTGAATGTAGAATTCATTTCCCAAAAGGCCTATCAAGTGATCCTGAGTTAGACTGGACAATGAGCCCCATCACTCCCCCCCACTCCACCCACCACCCCGCCCTCCGCCAAATACGATCACATCCGAATTTCTGGAACCTGTGAATGTTACCTTACATGGCAAAAGGGACTTAGCAGATGTGATTAGGTTGAGGATCTTGAGATGGGGAGATTATCTGGGCCCATCCTGGTGGGCCCAGATATAATCACAATGATCCTTATGAGAGAGAGGCAGGAGGATCAGAGTCAGAGAAGATGACAAGATGATGCAAGCAGAGAGAGCGGTGATGCCCTTTGAAAATGGAAGGAGGGGCCACAGCCAAGGAACACAGATGGCCACTAGAAGCAGAAAAGATAAGGAAACAGATTCTCCTCTCAGAGCCTCCAGAAGGAACCAGCACTCTGATGCCTTGACTTGAGCCTGGTGAGCCTGATTTCAGACCCCTGAGCTCCAGAAGGATCAGAGAATAAATTTGTGCTGTTTGAGCCACTGTGGTTGCGCAGATGGCCATGGCAGCCACAAGAAACCATGATGACCCTTTGTTCCTTGGGGAGCCATCACCTCTTCGTGTGATGCTTACTTCCCAATTACACTCTTTGCAGAAACCAGTAAACCCTGAATAGTTTAATTGAGGGCAGCAATGCTAACTACTATATGCACTTCCCCCACCTACTCGATTGGCATATAAAACCTTGTCCTACTTATTCTGATTCAACCAGAAAGGTGTTTCTTCACTGCTGCCTGATGAAGCAGTTGACTTTCGAAGCACGGACCTGTTCTCAGGGCACGCTTCTGTTTTCATTTATACGCCAGTCATGGTGATAAGTGACCACCTGCCCCTTCTTCTCCCAATAAAGTGAAGCTGCAGAGTCACGATGACACACACACAGAGCAATCAGCAGCAATGTTTCTGCAGAAAAACCCAAACAGGCGTGGTGCCCCTCAAGCCTACAGGGGCCTATGTATGATATTGTTCAACTTTCCCGCCATAGCCAATCTCATCCCTGCACATGGGGCTGCTGTGCTCTGGGGCTGAAAAGGGAGAAACCAGAGGCAGGGAAATCTTCATGGCAATTGGCTCTTTTTTTAAAAAACCAAGAAGACCATCCTTTTCCTGAAAAAGGAGGCCATTCTTGTCCTAGGAAATTAATCACCATGCTCAGTACTAACAGGGATGCATAGGTGTGCTAATTGGTTCATCAAAATGCCCATTGATCTCCCATGTAACTAACCCCTGGCCAGCATCCCTTCCAAACGTGATGTTTTCAAGCCTCCTTTCTCTCAGGAATAATGTACATCCTACTGAACATATGTTGATTCTTCTCCACTTCTTTCCTACTCCTACTCCCTCTCTAGAAGACATATACTTATCTGGCAAAGAGTCTGGCCAGTCAACTGTTGCTTGCCCTGAAGCTGAGCACAAGTAATATAAACTGCCAGGATGCCACTGTCACTCACAGAGAAGACATCAATCCTTAATTGCCAGAAGAGAGAGACTCAGTCCCCTGCAGTTAGAGTAACAAAACACTTCTGTTTGCCTGGGAAAATCCCAGGCTGTGCCTGCAGTCCTTGCATAATTCTTAATGGTGCCCCCCCTTTAACCCTCAAAAGTGTCCTGGATGGATGATAAATTTATGGGCATCCTGCCTAGAGCTGTTCTCTGAGGTCTTGGTCTGGTGGAATGGTCTAGAAAGGCAAGATGCTGTCAATCAACAGCTGGATATCTACCTGGCTCCCAGAAGATGCCCCAACTCAATGCAGCACAGACTTTAATTTGATTCAGCCTCTCGAGATGCCAACAGCGTTTGTGGGCAACTTTTTCCTGATGCCTGCCCAGGACATTTGGAATTATGACCCCATTGAGCACCTAAATACCATTTCCTAAAAACAAAGTTATCTCCACCTTATAGCAGATTCGCCAAAAAATTCCAGCTGCCTTCAACAGTTAAATGTAGGAGATAAAACTACAATAGAGTTAGTGGAGATCCACATGATCTTGGGTAGAGAAGTTTTATCTATGCACTAAAAAATGAAACTATGAAAGAAAAGATAAATCTGATTATATCAAATTTAAGTTTTTCTGAATGGTCAAAACACATCCATACCCACAAAGCCAAAAGTCAAATTCAATCCAGGAAAAAAAGATGTGCAACATAGAGGACAGACAATTGGTTGACAGTTTTAATATTTAAAGATAATTCAACTCACAAAATTTTCCTATTAACTGGCACTGCCAGTTAGGTGTAGCCCACGTAGGGGAGGAAGAATTATTCAAGTCCCTCCAGGTCCTTCTGGCTGGTCTGAGAATTAAATTGACCTGAGGCAGAATAACAGGAGAAAATCAAACAAAGTTTAATAACATGTATACATGGGAGAAACCCAGCAAAACTGAGTAACTCACCAAAATGGCAGAAGTTACCACCTTAAATACCATCTTCAGCTAAAGACAAAGGAGGATGTTGGGGGGGGTGGTTTGGGATTCCAAAGGGGAGGAAGGTAATTCACATGGAGATGGAAAAGCAAATGTTTGATGAACAGATGTTTGCTGGGCCATCTGTAGACAATGTGACCCAACAAAGAACTTTGATAAAAATGGGCCTAGCAAGGGGCCTCCCAGTCTACCAATACCCAGAGTTATCCATGGTGACAGCCTGTTCTCGGACAGCCCTTTTATCTTAAATTCTTTTAGGCAGTTAGGAGGAAGGTCAAAGTTTCTTTCAGAGTCTTTTATTCTTAAAAATAGTCAAGTCAAAGAGACACATTTTGGGGTGGCCAATTCTGATCCCCCATACCTATAGTCTAAAAATAATAGCTAACACATATTGAGCCTTTAAAAATCAAGATTTTTCTCCAGGAGATATTGAATAATGTCTGAATTTTGAAAAATTATTTGTATAATGGAGAATTAAAACTTTGTAGACATTTTGAAATAAAAGTTGATCAGTGTTTCAAAGAAAAATCAAGTTTTAAAACTTCCAAAGGAAAAAAAAGGCAGATAACTTAAATAAACAATTTACAAAAGAAGAAATACAAATATCAGATTGAGCATGTCCTCTCTCTCTCTCTCTGGTAATCAAAGCAAACCAATATGGCATAGCATTTTCCACCATCATTTCCACGATGATTCCTTATGCTGATGAAGAGCTGGGTGCGTGAGCTCTCGCACACACCCACCTGGAAGGATCAGATGTTGAGTCAACCTTTCTGGAGAGCATTCTGAATATATCTCAAAGCCTCATGTCTTTGCATACCCATTGTTTTCTCATTTGAGTCATTGGAGCGCAGTCACATGGTCACCCCAGTGCAAGTCAGGCAGGTCTCCAAGAAGCAGAGTCTCACCTCAACGTTACTACGAGCAAATGAGAAATCACCTCTTGAGGAGTCCAGCTCTAACTTGGAAAAGTCATCGAGTTCAGGACTTCCCAAATACAGACACTCGCTCAAAAGATAACCCCTCACTGCCTGCCTCCAATCCCACTTCTTTCTGCGGCAACCATGGTTGTCGACTGCCTCATTTTGGCCTGCCCTCCCTCTTGGAGTTGAGGTTAAAGACAAGCTTGCTAGTTCACCAATCTGACAGACAATAAGGCACACCAACCTAAGTCATTCCCCTGCCTCTGAATTCACACTAAAGACAGCCTGTGGACACAGGCTTTGGATTCCAGGAGCGGTCAAGTCGTCTGGGAGAGGAGATGTGGGCCAGCGGGGAGTCAGCCCAGATTTGCAGCATCCTGGCCTGGGCATCCCAGAGCTCAGGAGGACTGATGCCCCTGTGGCCCGCCCAGCCCTGTGGCTGGGAGCATGGTGCCAGGAAGCCAGAGGCAAGCGTTTGATAAACAAAATCAGCTTGGAAGCCTGGAGAAGAGGAATGTATGGGGGAAAGAAAAGCGAGCCCGGTCTCTGGGTGCCGCCCAGGGAGTTCTCATTTCCCTCCATTCATCGCCTGCCATTGTTCCTGATTACAGTTTTTGCTCCCATCCATCTCACATCCTTACGTTAATCCTCCCAATTTGGGGCAATTTTATCATATTGTGTTTGCTAATTTCCCATTTAGAGCAACACGCAGGCAGGTTCCCACTGCTTCCTGGATGGCTCAGAAGTCAGCTCAACTGTTAAGATGTGGGAATTCTTTGCTTCAACAGTCTGCCTTTTGTGAAACCAGGGTTAGCTTTGAAACACAGACGTTCCAGAAGAGGGGAGCAGCTGCTTCCACAGAAAATGCGACAGAGGAGTCAGGACGGAAGAAGCAGTGTTGAGAGAGGAGTGGTACCAGATAAACTACTAATTTCAGGTATCAGCTCAGAGACAACATGAGGGCAGAAGTAACTGCTTTGCTATTTCTTCTTTCCCTTATTAAGCTCAATAAAAAACGAGTTTTTCCTTGTCCCCTCCTAATGAGAAACGAGGTTAGTGGTGGGGGTTGTGAAGAGCCTCATGTGACTCACATGGTCACCCACCCACCACGCCCTCGGAAGACGTTGCTGGGCAGCCAAGGGTCAGTTAGCTACAGCTAGCTACAGCTCTGTAACAAATTCCTCTAAAATAATAACAACTTGTTTAGTTCACAATTCTGTGGGTCAGAAATGTTGGCTGGGCCTAGCTGGGTGGTGCTTCTGACCTCAACTGGGTGCTCTCGTGTGTCTGCAGCCAGCTGCAAAGTGGCTCTGTGATCCTGTCTGGGCTCCCTCACGTGTATGGGCCTCACCTGGGACAACTTGGCCTGGATGCATTCGGTCCATCACCCCCCAGCAGGTTAGCCCAGGCTCACTTACGTGGCGGAGGCAGGGGTCTGAGGAAGCAAGTAGAAGCATGCGTGACCTCTTGAGGCCCAGGCCCAGAGCTGGTCCACCATCTCCTCCACTCTCCTCTGCTGGTTAAGCCAGTCAAACAGATTCGAGGGGCGTGGAGACAGACTGCCCTGTCGATGAGAGGAGCTGTGAAGTCACATTGCAAGAGAAATGGATGTGGCAAGGAATGAACAAGTGTGGCCCTTTCCACAGTCTTGGCTACCTTCCACAGCTTATCACAGGGGTCCTTTTCCTGGTCCTCACACAGTCCAGTGGCTGTGAAAATGGACTCAAGATATCTTCGAGAAAGCAGTTTTGGTCAAAGAACACCCCAGGACTGGCCGCTCCAAAAGGACTTCAACTCAAGGCCCTGCTCCATCTTAATACCCGTGGGACAGCTTTTCAATCTGAGCGCCATCAACTGCAGAAACAGCCATTTTGCAAGACCTAAGTCTGGGCAGAGAAGTGTCCTCAGGGTTTAGCAAAAACAGGGAACAGAAACCAACTTTGAGTAGTTTAAGAAAGGAGTTTATTAAAGTGGGAAAGATTAAAGGAGTAAAGATAGGGCCTGTTGAAGCACCCAGAGACTAGCAGAGGCAGGAAGTCCTCACCACCCCAGGTCTGAACTGGAGCCCAGTGAGTGCTGGAGCCCTGGAGGAGGAGCCACTGAACAGGAACCATAGCCATGGAAAGACACAGCAACTTCCAGAAACTTGGCACCAGGCAGGCACGAAGGAGGGAAGAAGTACCTTGACCTCTGTCTTCACCTTTCCTTCTGATGCCATCCAGTGACCAAATCCAACTGGAAGCCTGAAGGCAAGCGAGTCCAGTGACATGGTCCACAGAGGCCAGCCTCTCAGGAGACCCGTCAGTGCAGAGAAGGATGAAGAGTGGGTTGGAGAGTGACAGGGAGTGAACAACATAGTGCCACTGCTGCTGACCACCACTGGACAGTGACACCAGCCGTGGTGAACACTGCTGTTGCAATCGTCATCACTGTGGCCTCAGGGAATGGGGTAGCTCCCATCACTGCTGCCACCACCCTTCCAGGATGAACTCTGCCCAGCTTCTGCTTCTCTCCAGCACTAGCTCCCAAGCCAAGGTCTGAAAACGGAGGTGGTGACTCTGAGCTGGCAGGGTCTAAGGCACACGCCTGCACCCTGGCTGCAAAAGAGAGTGGAAACACCAGCATCTAGCATTTTTAGTCGCAATAAGATAAATAAAGTGGAATATCCTTCAAACCCAGAAAGGACATGGTGCTAATGCTGAACAACCAAGGAGAATGACCTCTACACGAGTGTCCCGGGCAGCCATGTGTCTGCTGTGTGCAGCAGGCCAGTCTCACATGCTCCCTCCACCTCAACCTTGAGATCTCATGTGGGCAGTGGAGCCTGTGATGGCGGCTCCTGAGTCACACACAACCCACCTGCAGATGCCCAGGTCCTTCTGTGGCAGGAGAAGTCTCTTTCCTACTTCCTCATCACCCTTGTCAGGGTTCACTGGGGGGAATGGCTGTAGGGACACCAGGAGGGAGAAGCCACCCTTCCAAGGGAATGTAAATGGTCTTTTGATAGGAGAGCTAAGGAAATAAAAGTAATTATGCAACACTCTGCTAGGGCGACACAGCCCCTGGGAAACCAGAACACGTTCATCTTTTGCCTGATGCAGATCTTCTGGAAGCTGCTGCCTTCTGTCGACTAAATCCTGGCATGGGGACTTGCCTTCCACTGCCTGCCAACTGCGTTCAGTGCTTGTTGCAACTTCCCCAAAAGGAGTCACGTCTCATCCTGACACATGGCATCGGCAATGAGGGCTGGCTTCGCGGCTGAATCTGGGAGGATTTCGAGTCTGCATTCCGTCCGCTTTGTTGACCTGGGATAAACATTTTCCGGCATTCACCTAACCAGAGTTCCCTGTGAACCTGACCCTGAGCTACCCCTCCACTGCAAATATAACAGCTGCTAAGTATTGAGTGCTGACTCTGCACCCACACCTGTTCAAGTTACTACCTGCCTAACCATGTTTAGTTTTACAACAACTCTGTTTAATAGATGCTATTATTATTTCCTTTTTACAGACGAGAAACTGAGGCTCAGAGTTGTTACGGAACTCACCCAAGGTCATACGGCTGGTAAGGGGCAGAGCCAGGATTCCAACCGAGGCAGAGCACAAGCTTCTGACCAATAGGTGCTACCGCCCACGGCCAATGGCGGTCCCAACACCGCCCCGGGGCTCTGCAGGACTGTAGAGGGCCCCATATGTCACACTACTGCTTCAGTGACATTTACCTGGTCACAGTCTGTTTTGAAGGACGATCACTTACACATGGTAGTATGAAAATGTTAGCCAGAATATTTTCCAAAGGGAAATGTTTATTTGTTTTTCAGAGGAAGATTTGTTATTTACTATCTAGATCTCTATCTGTGAAGAATTGTAACATTCACTACATTAATTAAGCATTTACCACCGCCCCCCCAGGTGCTGAGCTGAGGCCCTTATAGTTATCATCTCAACAAATCCTATGATAACGCAGGGAGGTAGATGACAATAATAATAGTAATCCATTTTATAGATGAGGAAGCTGAGGCTTACAAGCACCCTTCAGGGTCATGATTTTGTGCTATCTACCCTAAGTGCATGGGAGCAGCCCACTGAGGCCTACTGAGGCCTTGGCCCCTCTTTATCAGATGTAGCGTTCTCTCGTCACTCAGGTCTGTCTTCCTTCCTGGTCTGTTGGTTCTCGTTGGTTCTCTCTTCTCCATCTTTCTCTCCCCCTTGCTCCCTGGTCCTGCTCTCTCCTTCGTCCTCATCGCAGACCTCTCAGCAGCCTCCCCGGGTGGTGTCCAGGCTCAAATATCGAAGACCTGGTTCCCAAGGGGACAGTCCCTGCTAGGAGACCCCAAAGGCTCTCGGTCCCTGCGGTGATAAGGAACAAGAGATGCTGCTTCTTGTCACCTTTTGGGAAAATGGCCATCCTGACAATTTGACAAATTCGGACAGAGATACGCTGAGAAGGTCTGATACTTGTTCCAAGCTATTAACAGAATCAGAAATCATACTTAACTTAATCCTTAATTATCTAAGCTGATCGAGGTAAAGATCGACACGGACAGTAGGTAAGTTACCCTCCTGGATAGGGGCTGCGACTGGGAGGGATAGTCAAAGGGCTTTGTCGTACCAGTTCTAACATACACACATTTTTCACATTTCATCACCCATGAAATCAAGGCCATTGTCGATGGCATCCTCAACAATTGCCACTAGGTAGGTAGCAATGGTGACAAGCCCGTGCCTGGGTTTGTGTGATCTTGGTTAAGGTTCCTCATATTGTGATCACTTTAATCATGCATTGTGAGTTCTACATCTGTTGGGTTAAATTTTCATTTAAAATGTAAACTAAGAGGCCTATAATATTATGCTGTCGAGTAAATTTCGACTCCTAGTGACCCTGTATACAGCAGAGTGGAACCCTGCCCAGTTTTTTTGTGCCAGCCCTGGTGGCCTAGCAGTTAAGATTCAGGGCTCTCACCGCTGTGGCCTGGGTTCATTTCCCAGTCAGGGAACCATGCCACCCACCTATCAGTTATACTGTGGCAGCTGCATGTTGCTGTGATTTTGAAAGCTACGCCACCAGGATTTCAAACACCAGCAGGGTCATCCCTGGTGGACAGGTTTCAGCAGAGCTTCCAGACTAAGACAGACTAGGAAGAAGGACCTGGACACACACTTCCAAAAATTTGGCCATGAAACCCCCATGAATGGCAGCAGAGCATTATGGGATAGAGCTCCAGAAGGTGAGAGGATGGCGCAAAAACACGGGGCAGGGTTCCACTCTGCTGTCCACAGGGTCACTAGCAGTTGGAATCCACTCTACAGCACTGACAACAAGAGGTAGATAAAAGAGCAATTTAGCTTTTTCCTACCTTCGTTGGGATCTTTCTGGACTAATCTGATTTAGAGGGTGGAGGCTGTAGTGTGTGGTCCAGGAATCTTCTTAATATGGAACACTTACAAGAAACTTCCTTGGCAATCGTAGTTTCCAAAGATGAGACCAAATTTGGACTTTTATGTGTCCTCCTAAAGCCATTAAAGGGAGCGCAGAAGGAGGACTACCAGAAAGGGCCGCTCCTTGATCACGTTGCACCACGAGACTCCCGTTCTGCAAATCGATGCTCTCACAGTTTATGTTCCTTGCAAGCTTGCTGGGCCCTGGGGTTACAGAGCTGATAAATCAAACAGTCCTGACCCAGAATCCTCCCTAGAGATGACTAGGATGTCTCCAATCTGATCTCTCTCCTGCCCTGGGTCAAACTTCAGGAGGACAGTCCATAAACAAGCCTGCAAAGTTGCTTTTAGTATTTTGTTCAACAAGAATATTAGCAAACTTTTTGGCAGTAACTACTAAAGCAGAGCACAGACATACTCTATGACACAGCAGTTCCAACTCTGGGTACACACCCAGAGAGATACATCCATACGTAGATGTTTACCGAAAGACATGTCCTAGAATGTTTGGCTTTTATTAATAGCCCAAAACTAGAAACAACTAAGGTCTGTCAACAGTACAGTGAATACATAAAATGCATTGCATCCACATGATCACATACTAGAACGCATAAGAATGAGCTATCTCCAACCACACGCAGCAACATGGAAGAATCTCACAGAATTATGTTGGATGTGAGTAAAGAATTCATACCAAATGATGCCATTTGTATAAATTGTGTTCTAGTTATCTCTTGCTGTGTAACAAATGACCCCAAAAGTCAGTGCCTTTAAACGACAGTGTTTGTTTTGCTCCTAAATCTGAACTTGGGCAGAGCTTGGTGGGGGACAGCTCATCTCTGCTCCACTCCAAGGCAATTGGGAAGACTGGAAAGCCGGAGGCTGCATCGTCTGAAGGGTCCTGGCTCACATGTGTGGTGGATGATGCCTCCTATCAGCTGGCACCTCATCGGGGGCTGAGTTGGAACACATACACACCGTCTTGCATGTGGCTGGGTTCCCAGAGTAAGCATCCCAGAAGGATCCAGGAGTAGTCAGATTGCCTTTAGTAACATAACCCCAGAAGCCATGTGGTGTCACTTCTACCGTAGTCACAGGCCCACACATATTCACAGGGAGGGAACAGCGACCTCATCTCTCAATGGAAGAATGTCAGCAGCATGTTTTCAGAAGAGGTAGGATGGGATATATTAGTGCAGACATCCGTGGAAAATACACCTGCCATGAAGTACAAAACAGGAAAAACTCATCTGTGGTCTTAGATTGGGAGGCAGTGGTTACCCTTAGGAAAAGAGTAGCAACTAGAAGGGAATGTGAGAAGGGTTGCTAGGGTGCTCGTGGGCCCTATTTTTGATCCAGAATGGGTCACTTTGTGAAAAGTCATCAAGTTGTACCAATTCATGCACCTGGTGGGCATATACTCTAATCCAGCACAAGATTTTTTAAGAATGTTAGCAATGATATTTTGCCAAAGACAGTGAATTCAGTGGATCCAATCCAAAATGTCCTCAACAGTAGTCCCCACCACTTCCCCTGGGACATGACTGAGAGATGAATCAATGTATGTCCGTTGGATGCTGGCCCTCTTATTGGTAACTTACAGCTCACCAACATGGTGCAAATGGGTTACCTTTTCTCAGGGCCAAAGAAAGATTAAAGCCCATTGTGATGGTTCACTTTTTGTGTTAGTTTGCCTGGGCCACTGTGCCCAGACATGTGGTCAAATGTTATTCCAGATGTTTCTGTGAGAGTGTTTTTGAATGAGATTAACATTTAAATTGGTGTATTTTAAGTAAAGCAGATTGCACTCCATAATGCAGGTGGGCCTCATGCAATCAGTTGAAGGCCTGAATAAAACAAAATACTGACTTCCTGGGCAAGAGGGCCTTTGCTGGCAGACCGCTTTTGGATTTGAATGGGAACATTGGCTTTTCCCCGAGTCTCCAGCCTGACAGCCCACCCTACAGACTTTGGCCTCACCAGCCTCCATAACAGTGTGAGCCAATTCCTTAAAATAAATCTCTTTATATATGCATATATATGCCCAAATCCTGTTGGTTTTATTTCTCTGGAGCACCCTGACGAATACACTCATATTTTTGGTGTCTGGCTTGTGTCCTTTCTTATTGAAACCAGTGTCAGCTGGGTGCTCTGTGCCCGTCGGGGAGCTGCTAAAACTCTGCCCAGCCTCCGTCACCATGGCCCTGGGAGGCTCCTAAGCTCTCCTCAGGGCCTCTCTTCACCTACCAGCTCTCTTCTAAATGCTCCTTTCTCCCTCAATACTGCTTTGTAATTCAGTCATAAGCCCAACCCCTCCCAGGTTTCCATTTTAAAAAATCACTTATCTCAAGCATTTCATGAATTTATTGACTTTAGTAAAGGTTTGAGAGGGTAAAAAAAAGTTTCTGCATTAGTCAGCTATTGCCACAATGTGCTGTGTAACAACAATCCCAAAACACAGTAGTACATAGCAATAAGAATCTATTCCCTGATCACATTTCAGTGGATTGGCTGGGATTTGGCTGACCTAGAGTAGATTTAGGTGGCTTGGCATACGCTGTGGGTTGGATCCAGGTCTGCTCTGTGTGTACCTCAGTGCCCTCGGTCCTGCAAATACCCAAGGCACGTTTTTACCATGGTGAAAGTCAGGAGTGCAACAGAGCAAAACCCTCGCCCAGGAGCATTTCAAGCCTCTACCTGTGTGGTATCTGCTAACATCCCATTGTCCAAATCAAGTTAAATGGGCAAACGTAAACTCAAGGGGTAGGGGTGAACATAGCCCCCATCCACGAGGCCACGGCAAGGTTGTGGGTACACAAGACTAGAAGGGAGGGAAGAAATGAGATCAATTATTCAAACTCCCCCAGCAGGGTCTCCTGCGTGCCCCAGCCTCATGCCACCTCGCTCTCCTTTGCTCTCTTCTGCTTCACCCATCTCCAGAGCTTCAAGAAAAGCCTTCCCTTCATCTCGGCAGAACGTTCTCTTTTGTTCAGACATGAAGCATTGTTTTCTTCTCCTGAAGCTCAGAGCATCTCTTCAATGAAAGGGGATATCTCTCACACAGCCCCGGGGAGCTTGCTAAGAAACTAAATTTGTCCCAAACCTACCTGCAGAGGAGGAGAGCCCGCCATCTGTGGTGGTTTGGCTGCTGAGCCGTCCGCCAAGGAACTCTAAAAGGAAAACGAGCGGCCCCCTCTCCACCCTTCTCAGGCGAGCTCTGAAGTCAGGGAGATGAACATCAGATCTCCAGGCTCCTAAGCCGTGAGAAATCAAGAGGAAAGTTCCCCGGGGGAATTGCCTGAGCCTTTTTCTGAAGGAACCTCTTGCAAAAAACAAACAAAACCAACTTTTTTCATGGGGGTCTCAGGGGCGGTTCTTTAATGGAGCGGCAGCAAAAAACAAATCGCGTCTGCCAGCGCTGAAGCACATCCCCGGGTGAAGCGGGAACAGTCAAGCAGAAAACGCAGCCCAGACCCGGGCTCACCCGATAGGGTAGGAGCGAGGAGGCCAGGAGTGGAGGCGGGAGGCGGCAGGCCCTCCGCCTCCCCGGCTGCTTTGATGCTGAATTGTTTCATGATAGTGAGCACAGCTCTCCTGGGTCTGAGGGCTGATGTCACGTTTTCATTTTGCTCCAGAAAAAGGATTGAGTTGTGTTACTGAGTCTACTCTGGAAGGACGTGGAGAGGGGAGGGACGCAATCAGTTTACATGCAATATTTTCAGAAAGATGAAGAAAAATCAAGTGTTCAGACACAGGCTACAGACTTCTGGAAGGTCATGGTTCAGGAGGACGGCAGAGCCAACGTGTGGGTAGCTGTGGGTCACGGTGTTGCATTGATTCTAAGACAGCAATTAGGGTTGTTTTCCCGTGCTAACAGCTCTGAAGTTGGGGTGCATCTTATTATCAAAGGTTCCTCACAACCGCTTCCTCTGGGAAGCAGTCACACAGTAGCCGTGGCCCGTACACGCTCGGATATTAAAAGCACCAGCATCAAAACATGCAGAGTGGCTGCAGCCTGCAGTGGAGCGCTCACTGCCCGAGGTGGGGCGAGGGGAAGGTAAACTCTGCCCTCAGCAGCTCTCCCGGAGCGGGGACTGGAAGCAGGCTGGCTTTCTGTAACTGCAAAACCAGCTTAAGAGACCAGAGCCAAGGCTTTGGTTCTTCTGTGCATTATCCTAAGAATTGCTCCATCAACAAAGCTCTTGATGGTCCTGAGGACGATACCATCAGAGGAGAGGGGAGGCCACAGGAATCAACAACTTGGAGTCAAAAGTGAGTCAGAAAAATCGGACTCTGAATGTTAAGAAATTTAGAATACGTTCACCAATTTGTTTTGCTTGTATTTTTTTATGTTCACTCAAGAGGAATATATGATAAAATCTTCACGTAATGAAGTCTGAAAGAGCTCTTTCAATAAGTTGAAGATAAATTCTAAATGATAAGAAAGCAGCCTGCCACAGTTTTAACTGCAGTGTTTCCTTCCTTAGAGAGATGTCTTATCAAGGGGCGCCTTAGGATGAGGTTGGGTCCAGGACTTCCTCGCTGGGCCTTCGCATCCCAGATCTAATCTCTCGCTCCTGTCGCAGGGCCCAAAGCGGGCCAGAGACAGGCAGAACCTGAGCCACCTTGAGTTTGTAGTCAAAGTCCCCATCCTCCCTTGTGGGCACTTTCCCTCTTCCTTCCTTTTTAAGTGAAAACTCTCTTCCCTCAGATGTCAAGTGCCACTGGATCCCTGATCCGGATCTATTCCCAGAAAAAGTCATTCCTTTCTTCTCCCTGGGGGACAAATGACATAGAGGCGCAAGAGAACAGGCCTTCCAGGGCACCAGTATCATAACAGTGGGTAAGGAAAGAGCCTCTGAGGGTGGGCTTCAGGCAGCGGCCACCAGAGGGAAGGCCGGGGTGGGGAGGGGCGGAGGGGATGAGTTCTCACCATCACCCTTGAAATCGCGGCAAGCGCGTGAGAGGCCGGAACAGCTAACAAAGATAAACAGGGCAGTGTGGGCAACGGGAGGGGAACAGATTTGAATTTACTAAGGAAACTTCCTCCTTGCCCTCAGGTTCTAAGTACATGTTCTAGGTGTTTCAGACAATGTCAAATAATCTGGTGAGATAGGCAGGTGGGAAGCAAATCTGGAAACGACCCCCAACAGTAGAATGGATAAATAAATGGCAGTGTATTCACAAAATGAAATATGGTGCATCAAAGAGGGTGAAGGAGCCAGTGTGTGCACAGGAAACTCAAGAATTGCACAGACAGCATGCTAAGCCAGAGACTCCAGACACAAAGGCGTGCAGAGTGTAGGACTCTGTTTACATAAAAAGCAAAAACTGGGGAAAGTGAATGTTATTTTAAGTCGGGACCGTGGTTTCCCTGGTGAGGAGAGGGGCATGAGGGGCCTCCAGGATGCTGGAATAGTCTGTTTCGTGATCTGCGTGTTGGTTATATGGGTGTGTTCAGTTTATGAAACTCATTGAGCGCACACTGAGGATGTGCGCACCTTCTGCTGTATGTGTGCTGTTGGTCAGTAAAAGTTGTTTACAAAGGAAGATCCCTTTGGTTGCTGAGGTTGGAGAGGAGCCCAAACAGGCTGGCTACACTGATTCATTAGCCTCCACCTTCATCAGCCTACCTAAAACATCCCCCCAAACAAATTATGTGTTGTGTGTCATTACACCTTAATGAAACAAAGCTGGGCAAACAACAGCTCCCTTGTGAGCCCCAGGAAACAAATTTCACACATGTCAATCAAGGCTTCAAAAGGTGTCAGCTTCCTTTCTTTTTTCTCCCAGTTTTATCGAGATATAATTGACACAGAACTGTTGTATTAGTTTAAAGTGTGCAACATAATGATTTGACATGTATCTATATTGTGAAATGATTACTGCCATGAGTTTAGTTAACATCCATCATCTCACATGGTTACAAAATGTTTTTCTTGTGATGAGAATGTTTTTGTTTTTAAGACTGGCATTTTTTTAAAGACTTTCTTTTTAAAGACTGAGCTAACAACTGTTGCCAATCTTCTTTTTTTCTTCTTTTCTTCTTCTTTTCCCCAAAGCCCCCCAGTGCATAGCTGTATATTCTAGTTGTGAGTGCCTCTGGTTGTGCTATGTAGGACGCCGCCTCAGAATGGCCTAACAAGCAGTGCCATGTCCGAGCCCAGGATCCGAACCGGTGAAACCCTGGGCCGCTGAAGCAGAGCATGCAAACCCAACCACTCGGCCACGGGGCCGGCCCCAAGAATTTTTAAGATCTACTCTCTTAACAGCTTCCTTTTTAAAGGAAGATTTGAAGCACACACACAATGCGGTCAACCACCTCTGAAAGCCACAGTTTATAGACTTGGAGAACCCACAGACGAGTCTCAGGACCTCCATTCACCCATTTTGTGACCCCCCAGTCTCTCCCCAGCCAGTCTTTACCTGCTTCCTCCCACACTTGATGAGCCAAGCGTAATGGTAAGTGGTTAGTCATTCGATCAGCCTTGACTGAGCGCCTGCTAGGACCCAGGCCTGCACTCCGTGTTTGATGTAACTCAACAGCAGCTGGATGGCCAAGAACACGGTCATTTTATAGATGGAGAAGCTGAGGCGCAGAGGGGTCACAGGCTTGTCCAAGGTCACGGACCGGGTGGCAAGTCGGGGAGCTGTGATTCACTCCAAGTTCCATTCCTTGTTAGAAATTGTAACCTTGATTTTCCTGTTATCTAATACCCCGTAAGGAGCCGCCCCAAAACAATGGCTTAAAACAGGAATACCCATTTGTTTGGCTCAGAGTCTGGGGGTTAACTGGGCCCCGCCGGGGATGCTTGCTCGGAGAGACGCAGGGTCTGCGTTCATCTCCAAGGACTCCTGACCGGGACTCTGGTCTCCCCACGTGGTATCTCCGACATCACCTCAGGGTGGCAGGGCTTCTCACATGGGGCTGAGCGTGTCTACGAGACACAGGCAGAAGCCTAGGAAGCCACACAGTGTCACTTCTGCCATATCCCATTCACCGAGGCAGTCACGAGGACCCGCTCGGGTTCAAAGGGAGGGGACCTAGATTCCACCTCTTGACGAGAGGGGTGTCAAAAGACTTGCAGGCACGTTTTTAAACCACCACACCCTGTAAATTATAATAGTAGACACAGACAATAATTATTCTCCCAGCATTTTGCTCTCTTCCCTCACTTCTAACCCTGGAATACACTTCTCTACCTTCTGATTCTGGGTTTGCCATGTGACTTCCTCTGGTCAGCGGGATGTTAGCCCAGACTGGAAGAGGGTGTGCACTCGGGCCGCTCTCCTCACCATCACTGTGGGAAAAACACCCCGGGCCAGACCAGCCCGCTGGCCTGAGAGGAGGAAGAGGGGACGAGAGACCGAGGGAGCAGAGCCGCGTCGCCCCCCAACGCCCAGCCTAGCTTGGCAGACCCATCGTCAACCTGCAGATCCAGAGAATAACTGAGCCTTGCATCAAGCCAATGTTGAGATAGCTTGTGACGCAGTGTTTTGGGGGCTATAAGGAAATGGTATGCTGCCCTGCAAAAAAGACTTTGGACCCAGTTCCACAAAGAATATCTGAGAGGTGTGAGAAGGGCTCATGACTAATCGTATCTGAGAGAGCTGCTCAAGATGAAGAAAATGGAAACAGGAGGCAAATTAACATGTCAGCCAAGCTGGTCAACGACATTTCAGAAAGTTTTCCAAGGTCCTGAGCCCACGAACCCCACGGAGTAGATTTCTCCAGAGACGCCCATGAAAGCCGCCCCTGGGACGGACCGCCCTGAAGCAGCGCATTGATGCCGGGTGTCTGCCATGCCTGCGTCCCAGAGGGTGTGTGATGCGTAGGCACAGGCAACTGCATGTTGTGTTCTGTGGGCTGTGTACATACGGAATGGGAGAGCATCACTGAGTCTTTGTAATGGAGAACTAAAATTCCTCAATCACTGGTCAGTTGTCTTGAGCTCTGATACTGGCTATTTCTTCAAAAAAGAAAAGAAAGGAAAGAAATTTTTCATTGCTCTTTATCAAATAAACTTCCCTTTTGATTGCTTCTGCATTTCTGTTTTTTTTTTCTTTTTTGAGGAGGATTAGCCCTGAGCTAACATCTGCTGCCAATCCTCCTCTTTTTGCTGAGGAAGACTGGCCCTGAGCTAACATCCATGCCCATCTTCCTCTACTTTATATGTGGGATGCCTACCACAGCATGCTTTGCCAAGTGGCACCATGTCCACACCTGGGATCCAAACCAGCAAACCCCGGGCCACCAAAATCAAATGTGCACACTTAACCGCTGCGCCACCGGGTTGGCCCCTCCTTCTGCATTTCTAGTTCACTTCCACCCCCCATCCCATCTGGGGCCTGCCCCTTCCGCCACCCCAGTTTCCTCCCCAAGAGACAATGGGAAGCAGCTCAAGGAGAAGAGACCGGAATCAGAGTAAGAGAACTTTCAAGTGTGAAGGAATGTGACAGCTCACCTAATCCAACTCCTCTGATTCCCTGAGAGAGGCGAGACTGGAGCCCAGAGAGGGCAGGTGAGCTCCTGGTGGTCCCACAGCGAGGCTGGGAACCAGCTTGAAATAGATCTCAGGTCCACCTTCGCGAGTTTCCCTGGAAAACTGGGGAAGCCCATGGAATCCCAGCAGCCGAGGCCTCGGTCCTTCAGTTCCTCTCTGGATCTCAGTTTATTCAGCTCTAAAAGGCAAACCCTGCTTAGTGAATTCCAAGTCCTGCCTAGCTCTTCAATTTTTCCCTTTTTATTTTACGGGAGGAGGTCTGGGACACCACATCTCTCTGTGAGACGTTCAGAGTCAGACAGACCTGTTTCCAATGCCAGCTGCACGTGGCCCTCGTGCCCTCGTGCGACTCAGTTGGCGCCTCTTCCCCTAGGTGACCAGGGAGGCAGAGGGAGCCTCTGCCATGGCCACACGCGACTCGAGACACTCGGCTGGATTTTTCTTTTTCAAAATAATCTGCTATCTGGCAGTTGTATTTATTGGACAGCTGCGTTCCTGAAGACCTCGTGCAACCGCAGCTCACAGACGTCAAGACCGAATTTCCACAGCATCCACCCAGGAGGGTGGTCTCCCTCTCGCCAGCTGAGTGGGCCCCCGCCGCGGGCGGTGGCCTAGACCCAGCTTACAAACCATTCCTGACGGCTTTGAAATCGGGCAATTCCCAACCAGCTTTAATTTCTTGCTATTCTGTTTTACATTTTACATTCTATTTTACATAACAAAGTGAGACTTTGTTATTATTTTATATTAAACTATTTCATAATCACCTCCTTCAAATTGACATAAAAAAATAACCAAAACTGTATACAAGAATATTTCAAAAGGCATCAAACTAGTCGTCATGGAGAAAAAACCATTACTTGGTTGGTCTATCTTGCACTTAATCTATGGTTTAGCATAGTTTTTATTTATTTATTTATTTGGTGAGGAAGATTCACTCTGAGCTAACATCTGTTGCCAATTTTGCTTTTTATTTTTTTTTGCTTGAGGAAGATTAGCCCTGAGCTAACATCTGTGCCAGTCTTCCTCTATTTTTGCATGTGGGATGCTGCCACAGCCTGGCTTGATGAGTGGTGTAAGTGCGCACCCAGGATCTGAACCTGTGAACCCAGGCCACCAAAGCAGAGTGTGACAGACTTAACCACTACGCCACACAGCTGGCCCCATAGTTTTTATTTTTAATTACATGTGCTGCAAGTGGGGGGAAGCACCATCATCTTTCTGAGGCCTAGACCTTGGCAGGTTTTCACTCTCCCAGTAGCAATGGGAATAATTCCTGGTGCTCTCCCAGTGGAGGTGACAGGAACTAAGTTAAACGTGTTAAGCTCGTAATGCAGTGCCTGGCACGTAGACAAATGTACCCAGAATGCCACCTCTCACTGTTACCACTGAGCTGACCTCCCCTTTCCCAGTTAATTTCCAGCTACCAACCATTTTTTCCAGAATTATAAATATCCACGGGAAATGGGGATCAGCTGGGGCCCCCCCCCCCCCCCCCCCCCCCCCCCGTTGTAAGGTTGAGGAAAAAAGAGGCCCACCGGAAAGGAAAGGATGGTGCCACAGATCTGGTTGGCTGTACAACCAGGATGCCACCAGCCTCCTCTGACCCTCCGAGGTGCTTCCCACTGCCCCACCTCGCCAGTCTGCCCACTGCACACCACTGCCTTGCCAAATACTCATGGCTTTGACATTCCTCTAGTCTCAGAAGAAAAGACAGTGCCACGGGGACATACAGTGAGCGGCTTTCCTTCTTCCCTTGGCTGTTTCTCCTCTCGAGTCTATTTAATGACCCATTAGGCTGTGGCCTGGACAGACACCGAAATGAAGCCCTCCGTTTCCTGAGCAGAGTGTTAAGTTTAGGCCTTTGGTCACTGTACCCTCAGTGACATCATAGAGCCACCACCATCATGAGGGTCACCATCAGAGCTTGGAGGAGTCTGGGGTCACAGATCTCAAGACAGTGGGATAAAACTAAATCCTGTGGCAATCCTAGTTTTGCAAGTCTTTGGACCCAACTTGAAGTGTCATCCCCCACCCCAAGCTTCTCTTCCAGAATAAGATGGGGCCACTCAACATAGCATCCCGATTTTAGCAGGCATTTCCCAGCCTGAGATTACATGAAGATGACAAGAAAAGTCCTGTCCCCAGACTAGAGGGCCATGCCTTGGCTGGCTCCTGTGCCTCTCCAGCCTTCTGCCATTATCCACCATTGACCACCATGCTCCAGTCCCACGGGCCTAGTCTTCTATTCCTGGAACTTATCTTACTCTGCCAGCCACTGGGCATTTGCACATGTTACTCCCTCTGCCTGGAAAGGTCTCATCTCTGCCCCATCTCAAGTTACGGCCCAATCACTCCTCTAACCTCATGCCTCAGGACGCCTGCCCTGACTCCCATCCAGTCTAGAGGACGCCCTGGGCTTCTCCTTCCGAGCCCTCACCACAGTGTGTAGCCAGGTGCCACGCTGTTCCCGAGGACAGGAGCGGTCGTTCTGCTCACCATTGCATCCTCTACACAAGGCACGGGGCCGAGTAGGTACGTTACACACCAGGTGCTAACCACCGCGGAATGAATGCGTGCCTGGGGGCCGGCAACACCGTGGGTGGTCCCTCTTCCTCCTGCGAAGAGCTGGAGGCCAAGGGAAGGGGAGGTCAGAGGGAGAGCCGCTGCCCCGGCTTGTCCTCCAGGCTCCAGATTTCTCCTCGGCCTCGGCTGGGCCCTCGGAGTCCGGCCCCACGGGCGCAGGCTGGGAGGCCATCCTAGAAGCGGCCGCGGTGCAGCGGCGCTCAGGCCTCGGCGGCGTCCCCGGCCCGCCTGGCCGGAAGGGGCTCCGTCCCCGCGTCGCGGGCCTCGGGGACGCGGGGGCGAGGCCCGCTCGGCCGAAACTCCTCTGTCTCACCGGCGCGGCCCTGCGCTTCCCGGCGGGGACAGGAGCGCAGCCCCCGGTGGGTCTGTGCGGCTCCCGAGACAAGCAGGACCCTCCGACGGGGCCGCCCTCGGCGCACAGAACAGCCGCAGGGCCCGGAGAGCGCGGCGCCCGCCGCCGGGTCCTCCAGGGAAGCTGGCCGTGGGGGCCGCCCCGCCCGCCACCGTCCCTGCCGCGTCCCCCGGGCGCCCCCGGCCCGCGCCGCCGCCCGCGGACCTCGTCCTGGGCCCTGGGGCTGCAGCCGTCTTCGGAGCCAACTAAACATCCATCTAATGCTCTGCTGGGCGACACAGATAGCGTGCTCCACAAAACGGTGCAAAGCTGGTATTTGTAGGAGGTGGCGGACGTGTCTTGTGATGAGCCAGGTCGCAGGTCTGGAAGAATGTTTTGTGTCCCAAAGAAAAGTAGAAGCCAGGCTCCCGGGCAGCGGCGGGCTGGCCTCGCGGGGCGGGCAGGTGGGCCCAGGCTGGCCCTGCCCCGGGGTCGTGTCACCACCGTTCACGAAGCGCCTCCCGTGTGCGAGCCGCCAGGCCGCGGCTGTCACCGCAAACCTGGCCGAGACGCGCACCAACGCCGAGTGACAGAAAGGGACTTCCCATCACCCAGACGGGCGGGAAGGTTCCGCGGCCCCGCGCGAAACGGCCCCAGCTGGAGCCGGGCGAACGCAGGGAACCGACACGCGACGGCGCGCGGGACTGGAAGCAGCCGTTCCCAGAAAGCACGGAAACACCCCAAACCCGAGAGGCCCGAAGTCAGAGGGCGTTCTCCCGGGGAGGGGCTGGGAGGGGCTCCTGGGTGCTGATCCTGTCGCGTTTCTCCAGCCAGGTGCTGGCTACGGGGGTTTGTTCCGTTTGGGGAATTTTGTAGAGCTGCACATTTAGGATTTGTTAGACTTTTCTCTAAAAACGTGTATTTGAAAAATAAGTAGATAAAAGCAACGTGCCCGAGGTCCCACAGCTGGAAACGGCCGGCGAGCCCAGCCCTGGCGTGGTCCCCAAAGCCCAGCTCTGACCCCTCGAACCAGAGCCCGACTGGGCGGCCGGGACTCAGCGCCCGCTCTGGTCCGCCGGGTCTGGCTGCCACCCACAGCCCCAGCTGACTGACACCGGCGGGCGCCCGGAGCCCGCTCCGCCTGGGAGGCCGCAGCCCCGTCGGGAGCAGCCGTCCCCCAGGCCGCCGGCAGCTGGTTTAGACGCCGCAGCTCCCGCGCCCCGGGACGGGTCCCGAGCACTGCTGTGGACCGGCTGAGCCCCGACTGTCCAGCGCAGTGACCACTCCGTGGTTGACCCTGAATCGCCCGCCTTCCTTGCCGGATCTCACGTCCCCGCTCCCTGACCGATCGGCGTTTCCTGGGACCGCCTCCCAGGTAAACCGCTGCCACCGGAGGCTTCGCCTGGGTCCGCTGCCGCTGCCGCAGGATCAAGTTCAGGCGGCCCCTTCTCAGAGAGGCCTCCCCTGGCGCCCAGTCCCCCTCGGCCGCACTCCCCGGGTGCTTCCTTCCGTCAGTACTCGCTTGCTGATCATCTTGTTTGGTTATTTCTTTACTGTTTATTGTTTGTCTCTGCACCATCCACACACACCTCCTTTCTGAAAATAAAAGCTCCGGGAGAGGAGGGACCTGAGCTTCTTGCCACTGTCGCCCCAGCACCTAGAACCAGCAGTGATTTCCAGAACCTTTAATAATGAGTACGGAAAATAAGAAGCCCATGAGAGCAGGTCCAACCAACCGGGAGGAATCCTGGCCTGTAAATCACTGGTCCCTGGCAGCTTACTATCATTCATGCCTCACACATGAGAGAGGCTCAATATTTGTTAGATGAATGGGCCAATCAGTCAGTCAATGAACAAATGAAATCTGACAGCTCACTGCTAAAAATCCGAAATCTTCCCTAACTTAACCCCTCCAGAATAGAAACCCTGCCCCCACGGCCCGTGCTCTCCTGGATCTCGTGCCTAAACACACATGAAGGAATCTGCTGTGGGAGGTGAGACTGCCCTGTCCCGTGTGAGGACCAGAGAATCAGCTGCGGGACCGGAGGGCCCTGACAGTGCCCCGGGCTCCAGGACCTCAGTCTGGTCTTGGCCAGGCATGGGCTCTTCAGAGAACCTTCCTCAGGCAGTGAGCGTTTGCTGCCTCCCTGCTCGGGCCTGGTGCATGTCCAGGCCTTTTCCAAGCTGAAGGCGGAGGCAGCCCCAGGGGGGCTCTTCAGCCCACACTCAGCCCTCACTTCTTCCTAACCAAGGCATGCTGTTAGCCTCTCCGAGCTCCAGATTCCTGCCGGAAGTGTTGTCTTCCAACAGGGTGTCGTCTCCTTGGGTCCAGAGGAAGTGCTTCATTTACCGTTGCATCTCAATACTTAGCACAGGGGCTGCTCATAGAAGATGCTCAATAAATATTTGCTAAGTGAATGAGCTGTTCAGTCGATGAACTGGTAACATTTCAATACTAGATCGTATTACGTTCTTATGGCACATGGACCTTGCACTCAACACTTCCCAGGCACTATCGGCTGAGTCAGAACGATGGAAGTCCCTTGAAAGGTGTAAAGCAGGCTACGAATAGAGGATGAAGAGCTATTTTCCATGGATGCCCTGCATATGAGCTGGCACCCACACCTCGGCGCTGTCCCCTGGAAAGAGACCCTCACTTCAGCACCAGGTGTAGAAAACAGAAAAACTGGCATGTGTGGGTTTCACTAACACCCACATAAATCTGGCGAGGGGGCAGTCTCCCAGGAGAGAGTTTCCTGTGCCTCTAACAGAAAAATCCTTCATCAGAATATAATTTCTGCCTCCTTTTGTGCTGCAGGCAAATGAATGGAATCTTCCTGGCTGCGAGGAAACTCAGGATTCCTGGTAGTGGACCCAGGACCCACCTGAGCGCCTCCCTCTCTCCTGCTCCAGTGTCCACCAGTTGCAGAAGTTCCCAATTCTGCAGTGCCATCTGTTGATTCCTGCTCTAGAGCTAAGCCTCTTGCTCAGTTATCAGACAGTCCTTAGGGTCCCAGAGAGAAAGGGCCCAGTGCCTGGCCGGGTCTTTCCAGCATCCTCTGTGTGGGCCCCTCACGCCAGACACTCTCTGTTGGGCCTTGGGCAGAGGGGAGCCCAGAAGGAGGAGAAGCCATGGGCACAGACACCCCCCAGCTCCACCCACGGTTCTGGGACACTGAGGATTGGCAGGACCACTCTCATAGTGAGGGGAAACAACTCCCACCTCCAAGGAAGGGGGTTCACTTTGCACCCTTCACTTGTAAAGCAGCCCATTGTGAGAGTCTCCCCAAAGGACACAGGCAAATGTGAGAAAAATTTCAGTTGGGTAAGTCTGACCTTTGACCCTTCAGCAGGGTGTTCTTTGAAGAAGAAGACTGTGTAAACTTTTGGAATAAGCTAAAATGCAAGGCGGAGAATAGCATCTGTGGTCAGCTCCATTCCTGTAAAAGCAAAAAGCGAGATGTGGAAATGTACATGGGGCTTGTGTGTCCATATCTGGAAGGACACACAAGAAGCTGGTAACTGTGGGTGCTTTTTGATATAAAAATAGAAGGGGGTCAGGAGAAGAATGAAGAACTGAATTTTTTCTTTACACCCTTTTGTACTATTTGGATTTTTTTTCCATGTGCATGTTTTCAAAAAACCTTTAGGAGTCTGTTTATTCATTCAACAAACCTTTATAAAGTGTACTGTGGGTGTTAGGCGTTGAGAGAATAAAGCCCTGACCGACGCCTGCTCTCAGGAGCGTCTCAGCTCTAGGAGGCGCACAGGTTGGCCCTGGGGCCTGTCACCAAACTGAGACCCTTCTGAGGAAGGAAGGAGGCCCCCCTGACTGAACATCCAGACAGCAGTGTAAAATGAGACAGTCCTGGGCAAACTAAGACGTTAGGTTGGCCCAGAGAGGATGGCACACGCCCATTGTCAGAACACAAAGCTGGAAAAAGGGGGGCACGAGCACTGGGGGAGAGGAAGATGACAACCGGATCTGGGTGGCTTCATGGAGGAGGATCTTGTAGGGTGGGTGGGATTTAGTTGGGAGATTCAGGGGGAAGGTAGGCAGAATATGGCCCCCAAGAAGATTCTACACACCAGTCCCCAGGACTGTGAATATGATGATATATCACACCCCTGAATACACGGCCTGTCTCAGTCAGCTCCAGCTGCTGTAACAAAATGCCTAGACTGGGTGCCTTAAACAACAGGCATTTATTTCTCCAGTTCTGGAAGGTGGAAGTCTGAGATCAGGGTGCCAGCATGGTCAGGTTGTGGTGAGAGCTCTCCTCCAGGCTGGAGATGGTGCCTTCTTGCTGTATCCTCACATGGTGGAGAAAGAGAGAGCTCCTAAGAGTTTGGGTAGGAGTTAGGCATAATCATTCAGTCCATAGCATTACCTTACATGGCAAAAGGGACTTTGCAGATATAATTAAGATTACTAATCAATTGATGTTAAAATAGGGAGATTATCTTGGATTATCTGGGTAAGCCCAATGTCATCACTCAAGTCCTTTAAAGTAGAGGCAAAAGATGAAGGCAGAAGAGTTCAGAAAGATTTGAAGCCCAAGAGGGACCCGATGTGCCATTGCTGCCTTTGCAGACAGAGGAGCCATGTGACTAGGAATGTGGGCAGCCTTCAGGAGCTGAGAGAGCATCCTTGGCTGACAACCATTGAGAACATAGAGACCTCAGTCCCACAACCACAGGGAACTGAAATAGGCCACAACCCGCATGAGCTTGGAGCAGATTCTTCCCCCAGCTCCCCAGATGAGAGCCCAGCCAGGCCCACACCTTGACTTCAGCCTGAGATGAGGTTGAAACCAAGAACCCAGCTGAGCCCACCAGGACTCCTGACCTGCAGAAATGGGGAGACGATAAACAGGTGCCGTTTTAAGCTGCTAAGTTTGTGGTAATTCGTTACACAGCAACAGAAAACTAACCCCGGGCATTTCAGTTAGGGGGAGAGTAAGAGCACGTGTGGTGGGGAGCTGCAGGCACGGATGCAAGCACCTGTGGGGGCCGGCAAAACAGGCCCCGCTGGAGGAAACAGCCGTGTAAGCTCAGTGACAGAGGGCCGCCAAAACCCAGCCTGGAGGCTGGGGCTCAGGCCTGTCTGGAGAGCCACCCCACTCCCCGTCCCCCAAGCATTTCCATGCAGGAATATGGGCTCACTGTGAAAAATAATCCAATTTTTCAGAATTCAGAAATCCTATTCTTATACAAAATGTCCTCCTTCAAACTTCAAAAACACTGTGCTGGCCAACCCTGTGCAGACCGAGAAACATACAGATGTGTGTTTTGAGCCAGATGTGAACTTGTAGGACACCAACTGAGTGTGAGACGAAGCAGAGGTCCCTGGAACCAAGCGTGAAAGCTGGAGTGTGGACTTTTTCAGGAGGCAATAGGGAGCCAGTGAAAGTGCCCCCTTTCCTCTCATCCAGAAGGGAACTCACCAGCATGGAAAACCCAGCTGGGCCGGTGACTATGCTGGGCATGACCTACTCAGGGCTCCCCAACAACCTGATGTCGTAAGGCTGCTGGCCCCATTTCTGGACGAGGCAGCTGAGGCACAGAGTGGTCCAATAATTACCTTGATTACAAGGACATGAAGTGGTCACCTGGGCTCGGAACTACCTTTCTGATTCCGTAATCCAAGTCCTTCCAGCTGCTCCACCTGGCATCCCAGTGTCGAGCAATTTTGTTTCTTTTGGCTGAAAAGGGGTTTGCTCTCGCGTTTCCCAAAGCCCGAACTCCTCTCTTCAGTTGTCAACCAGCTCTCTCTCCTTATTCAAGGCTTCTGCTCTTCCCACTCTCCAGCTCCTTCCATGGCAGCTGCCAGACTGCCACAGTGCCTCCCTTGCCTCTTCTGCATCCCAGCCTCTCATATTCCATCCCCACTGCTCACCTGTAGCTCAGCCTCCCGGCTTCCCAGTTGCACATTCCTGAGAAAGGAATCTAATTACTTCAGGTCAAGATTTTGTTCCAATTCATAATAGGCTATAGGTCGCTGTCCAGCCTATGGGGTAGGCCTCCCTTTGGTCAGATGCCAGCCCAGGTGTGACCCTCTGTAACACCCCCTCCCTCCCACCCCTCTGCACCCCACGCCTGATCTCTAAGCAACCACATCTCAGGGCCAATCCCTGAGGCTATGACCAACTCAGGGTGTGAGCAGGACCACTCAGGGAACGGACTTGGGCAAGGCATCTCCCTGAAAACAGCATCCCAAACCCTGCCTGGCAGCCTGACGCTCATAAATACTCTCATAAACACGGCTTGAACGGAGGGACCTGGAGCGGGCTAGGTGAGTGCTCACGACAGTGCTCACAGTCAGTCTCCAGCCTCTCAGACACCCACCGCTGCCCCAGGCGGGGGCATCGGCAGGTGCACCACACGGTCACCCACCGAATGACCCAGGCGAGCAAAGAACCAGGAGGTGCTCCACATCCCACTCACACCCCCTTAGCAATTCTGTACCGCAGAGTTGAGCGTCAACCCAAAAAATGTCTCTTCGTTTCCCACCGAGAGAATGAGATTTTGTCAGCAACAAGCCTTCCCTCTGCCTTCTTCTGACATGGAGAGGTCAGAAGGGGCTCTGCAGAGCCATCTAAATCAGAAAGGGGTTGGAAAAGTGGACACACTGCGAGGTCAGAGGATACGTTGTGCCAAGGGAGGGTCGAGTTTTAAATTCCCCTTATAAAGGCTTGGTTTTGAACCGAGGGTGGCAGGTTCTCAAAGCATTCCTGAGCTTATACTGACACATATAAACTGCATGTTTAAGTGTGCACTTGAATGTCTGACCTACAGATACACCTGTGAAGCCATCACTACCGTCAAGGTGATGAATCTATCCATCAGCCCCATTTCCTCGTGGCCATTTGTAATGGCCCCATCCCTCCCCACTCCCCAAGCCTGTCTCTTGGCAACCACTGATATTTTTTTTCTCACTACTGTTTGCATTTCCTAGTATGTTAACAAATAGAACCATACAGAATGCACTTGGTTTTCTCTGGCTTCTTTCATTCAGTGTAATTATTCTGACATTCATCCATGTTGTTGTATGCACATCAATAACTCATTCTTTTTTATTGCTGAGTAATATTGCAGGGAATGACATACAACAATTTGTTCATCCATTCACTTATGGATGGATATTTGGCTTATTTACAGTTTGGGACCATCATAAATACAGCTCCATGAACATTCACATACAAATTTCTGTACTTGTACGTATGCTTTCTTTCCTGTTGGGAAAATACCTAGGAATGGAATGGCTGGATCATTTGGTAGGCACATGCTTGAGCATGGCCGTTTTAATGAAACTTCCATGTGGGTTGCAGAGTGTCCACACTATGTGTATTTAACCTACAAGATAAAGGTACACACAGGGGCCAGCCCTGTGGCGTAGTGGTTAAGTTCACATGCTCTACTTTGGCGGCCTGTGTTCATGGGTTCAGAGCCCAGGCACAGACCTACACTACTCATCAGACATGCTGTGGTGGCAACCCACAGATAAAGTGGAGGAAGATTAGTACAGATGTTGGCTTAGGGCTAAGCTTCCTCAAAAAAAAACAAAAAGAAAGGGGAAGATTGGCAACAGATGTTAGCTCAGGGCTAATCTTCCTCAGGAAAAAAAAAAGTGCACACAGATCACGGTGGAACAAATGACCCATACACTCACTCAAAAGGTCACATCAGGTTGCAGCTGGCTTCATTCCAGTCCTCCCAATGAGTGGAGAGGGCTCCCAGGAGGGAAAATCTCCCAGGATGACCTTAGATTTGGGAAAATGTTCAGTGCACAAACTTCTGACACTTCAGAGATGGCCCACAAGAGGGCTATGTAACTTGTCTCCAGGAGCTCCTTTAAATAATGGCAATACCTTGTTGGTCTAGACTAGAACAGTTATGATCAATAGTGAAAGCCGGGGCATGAACCAGAGCAGGGCTTCTCCGAGGGTGGCCCCATCAGCATCACCTAGGAACTTGTTAGAAACGCACATTCTTCCCAGCCCAGACCTACAGAGTGGAAAGACTGAGGGGGCTCAGCAATTGGGGCTTTCACCAGCCTTCCAGGGGATCTGATGCATGCTCCAGTTTAAGAGCCAGCAGCCTAGAACATCTTTCAAGCCCTTCAACTCTCCTGGAGTTAATTCCATCAGAAGTCATGATACACCAAGAGCTCTTCCCCTTATTCCATCCACACAGCTGTGGACCCACCCTCTTAGAACCCTGCACCCCTGTGTTAAAGTCTTCTCAAAGAACCAAGTTCTGGAATGCAGATCTGCACAATTATGGTTGTTCTTTCCCCAAAGCACCAAACTAAAAGAAAAAAAAACTTCTCAGGAACTCAATCATTGGAGCATTTCAATCCAACTGTCAAAACCATTTCTCTACATGAGGCTTCATGCTAGCATATTACAGCAAAAATGAATCTAAGAAAAGAAAAAGACAAAGATTTTAGGTGATATACTCCAACACTCTTTACTGCTCTAGAACCCTCACTGCAAATTTACAAATCAGCAGGAAAATTAATCAAACTTGAATAGGAAGAATTTGAGTAAAAATATTGGATACTTTTTGTTTTAATCTTCGGTTTAAGCATGATTTCTGCTCAATCTTATAATCAGGGAGAAGTGATGATCATTTCCTTGGTATTTTTGCATGCTTAAAATTTAGCCCAGTCTTTGAAGACCCTCTCCAGCTTCTGGCCAAGCAGAACTTTGCCACTCACTTTGAACTTGCCAGCAAGGAAAGCCTTCTGAGGATTCATTTTGCCCAAAACCAGCTCCATAAAGACAGGCTCTGGGATTGTGAAGACAGTGTCTGCTGGGAGCCTGGCGGATCCTGGATACATGTCCCCAGCGCCATTCTTCAGGTCAATGGTCCACTGCAGAATGGTCTTCCCATCTTTGGTGATGTCCAGCTGAAAGATGGCATTGACTTTCTTTACCAGTTGGGCCCCCATTGCTTTGATGTGATGGCTAATGTCCTCGAACACGAGGAAGCTCTGGGATTCTGACAGCTCCAGAGGGTGCGGCGTAGCGTGTTCCTGAGCTGACCCCAGATCCTCAGGCCCATCCCCCGCTTTGATCTTGGGCTGATGGTCAGTCCTCTTCCACATCTTACTGTACTGGTCCTCCTGACTTTGCTGTCTGGTTTGTGAGCCGCTGTGGTCAGATTAATATCCGCAGGTCAGATTGTGACATCAGAGGTAAGGCCCAAGTGTGTGTGGGGAGTGAAGCCGGTGTGTGTGCTGCAGTCTTATTGGCCAGATAGAGGCTAAAATGTGACATGGGGTGAGACTCAGACAGGTAATTGTGAGGCAGACCCACACCACCAACCCCTAAACCAATCAGGGCTATTGGTCTCGCAAGGCCAGAAAGGTCTGGACCCCATGTGGGAATAAGGGAAACTGGCCCCAGAAGGTTCTTTGGTGACATGACCTCTGTCTTTCCAATGCAGGCATCTCTCAGTAGCAGTTATTCTGATCCCTTTAAAAGCAGATAATCATCAAGGCATAGATCCTGGTGCTGAATTTGGCTTTACCTGGCTGCTCGTGGAGGGCGAAATGCTTTTATAGCAAAATAGCTGGTTGGAGAAGAAATTGGCACAAGGGCCTGCATCAGAAAGCTTCTGGAAGTACAGTGAATGGGAAAAAATAAGTAAATAAATATCTCTAAGATCAACAGAAGATGCTTCCGGTCTCAGATGATAATTTCATGTAATCGTATAGCCCTTACTTGAACCAAGACACTGTCTGGGCCCTGTACATGTATTTACACATTCAATCCTCACTACAATGCTCTGAGATAGGTACTTTTTTTTTTTTTTTTGCTAAGGAAGGTTGTCCCTGAGCTAACATCTGTGCCAATCTTCCCCTATTTTGTTTGTGGAATACCACCACCGCATGGCTTGATGAGCCATGCGTAGGTCTGCACCCAGGATCCAAACCTGTGAACCACCAAAGCAGGGCGTTCAAACTTAACCACTACCCCACCAGGCCAGCCCCGGTAAGTACTATTTTTATCCCCATTTTACAGATTAGGAAACTGTGGCAAGGAGAAATGAAGTGACTTACACAAAGTCACAGAGACAGAAAGTAGGGTAGCCAGGTTTGAACAGAGGTAAAAATGACCCCAGAACCCACTTTTAGTCTGTCTGATGTTTCCTCATGATTAGGTTGAGGTTTTTTGGCAGGACACCACAGAAGCACTCTGGTGCCCTTCTCTGAGCATTGTATTGGGGTATGCAGTGTCAATATGTCCCATTACTGGGTAGTTGACCTTGATCGCTTGATGAGGTGGTATCACCAGGTTTCTCCACTGCAGAGATACTGTTTTTCCCTTTGTGGTGAATAAGTATCTTGTGGGGACTTTGAGACTGCAAATATCCCGTTTCAGATCATACTTCAGCCCACTCCTTTTTGCATCCATCCGTGGTCCATCCGAGTGATGTGTGCTAAGTGGTCATTTTCTACTCGCATCGCTCCCTTTAGATTGAACGATTGGAATTCTGCTGTAAGGAAGAGCCTGTCCCTTCTCCCTCATTTCTTTATTTGTTCAATTATTTATTTATCTCAGTATGGACTTGTGGATATTTATTTCATCCTATGGGTCATAATCTATTATTATCATTATCTATTTTCTCAACCTGACCCAGATTGGGCCATTGTTTGCTCCGTCTAGTTGGTGCCTGTGTCCACTCCTGACCCCACTGCTCTTATGTGTAAGTGAAGCTACATTAAACGGAGTTGCTGGTAGCTTTGTTCTCTGTGGTAGGAATGCAGAAAGTAAAAAAAGGCTTCAATACACTTTCTTTGGTACATGATGAATGCACTGGTATTATCAACATGCAGCAGTTAAACAAAACCCAACAACCATCAAAACCAAGTCTTTATTCTGAGGCGCCCGATGTGGACAAGTCAGCTTGGAGAATGTAAAATGACGAGGCAGGCAATTCTCCAGTAAGCTCGCTGGGAGCCACCAGCAGAGAACTGAGCCCCATCGCCACCAGTATCTGCTCTTCCTCAAGGGTGGGGGTGTCCCCTCTGAATTCTTCAGATGGGTCCCCAGCTGGGCTGTTGTTCCTGCCTTAGTGTTCAGAGGAGAATGCAGTTCCACAGCCCATACATGTCCCCTTCATGAGTTTCTATCTTTTATGGGTATTTCTACCATTGAGGAATCCCAGTATGAATGGCCAGTATGCACAGGGAAAGGTGCTCAACATCATTAGTCACTGGGGACAGGCAAATGAAAACTACAATGGCTCATCACACACACAAAAAAATTGTAACCATGTATGGTGACTGATGTTATCTAGACTTATTGTGAGGCTCGTTTCACAATATATACAAATATCAAATCATTATGTTGTACACCTGAAACTAATATAATGTTATACGTCGATTGTAGCTCAATTAAAAAAAAAGATAAGCAAAGGTGCTGAATGATTGAGGTGAGGAGAAATATCACCAGCCGGTGATCCCCACCTCTCCAGACTTTTCTCTCCTGTCCCTGCAGGAGCCCTGCAGACCAGCGGGTCTTACACTCCTTTCCTGAACGTTCCTTGAGTTTCCCACCTAGGTTTTTGCATCCCATCCTCTATTTCTATTCAAACTCTGCCCTGCCTTCAAACGTCAGTTTAAACTGCGTCAGCCTCTATCAAGCCCACCACCGCCATGCAGTAGGATCCACGCAACATCTAGCCGGATGCGCTTTTGACTTTGAGGGTCAGACACAAGCTAAGCTGGGACAGGTGCATAAATGCACCCTGAATCAAGCACGGGGCAGCCTCAGAAAACAATTTACCAAGACTATGGGGTCTGTGGGAACATTCAATAAACAGCATTTTTCTTCCCTACCTGAATTCTAAAGAAATTGAGAAATAAGACAAGGAAAGGCAGGTAGCAAGCAAAATTTTGCCTTTCTCACTGATAGAAGCAAAATTGAGGGAAAGGAGTTAGTGTGAGGCCCCAGTGGGCCTGCCCTCTAAACCCTACAATGCAAGGCCAGAGTTACCCACCTACCTATCGGCCACCCTCCATGGAAGCCTCTGCATGTGAGGCTGGTAGTGAGGGGCACACCCAGGGAAAGTTCTGGACATGGAGGAGCTCAGTTCATACTTCCCAGATTCACCACTCAAAAAAGTCGCCTCATCCAAGTGAGTAAAGGGATGAAGAGAGGCGAGGAGTGGCTTTGGGAGAAATTACTTTGGGGACAGTCCCTCCTTGAAAAAAACAGATTGTGGAGGTGGGCCCTGTGCTCCAGTCAATGCCAGCTCAAGCTGGGGTGGGGGCAGGAGGACAAGTTCAGGGGAACCTGGCCTTAAAGCATGATTTTGCCCAATATTCTCTTTTTGTGCTTCGTTTTCTGCTCCCCCGCTCCCCTGCCCCTGAGGTTTTGTTGGGTTTTCACAACTCAAACTGAGGGTTCTCTCAGCTGCCCTCACTCCCTCCCAAGCCTCATCCGCCCTGACAGAGTGGATACTCCCTCTGTCGGTACCTAGAAATAAATAAAGAGTCCACTTTAATGGTCAGCTTTGTGACCTGTAAACAAAGAGAATATTTAACATTGTAGGTGTCAAAACACGCTAGTTTGAGTTTTATAAAATAATCTAGATAACAGTAACTCATTTTTCCCATAGGGAGCAGAGTGAAGGGCTGTCAGAATGAAATGGTCAGCAGAAACTAGAAGTTTACAGAGAAAACATTCTATAAATAAGAAATTTGAACACGAACATGGAGCCCAGAAGTGGCCAATAGAGTTTTCTGAGATAATGAAAACGTTCTGTATCTGCACTGTCCAAAGCGGGAGCCACTAGCCATCCGTGGCTGTCGAGCACTTGACATATGGCTGGTACGACTGAGGAGCTGAGTTAATTTCATTTAGTTACAACTAATTTAAATTTAAATAGTCACACGAGATTTCCCATCAGCATCCGGGGAAACAACCCCAACATCGTCCTAATCGCCACAAGGAAGTTACTTGGGCATCTAATGGATGCTGCCCCTGTCTGTAATCACTGAATTACACCAAACATACAAAATCCATTCCTAAAACCCCCCAAAACTCACCTGAGACTATTACACATGTGGAACAGAGACCAGCTCCCATTGGTGGTATCTGGGCCATGTGAGGGCACTCCATTTTTGGACAAAGCTAAAGGCCTAAAGATACACACGTACAATGGTACTGTTACATTTATCTTTAAATAGGACATAAGCATGCCCAAGTGGGTGATTATTGGATAACTTCTGAGCTCAATTGTGTAAGGTGTGACTGCCTGTAAAGTGAACACATTTAACTCCTTCTTACAGCCCATCCAGATTGTCCCTGATGGGTAAAAGTCGCCTTAGTCATCAATCACTGCAGTACTGCTGCCTGACAAACCACCGCCAAATTCACTGGCTTCAACCAATAGACAGTTCTTTAGCTCCTGAGTTAATGGACTGGTATTTTAGGCTGGGCTCAGCTGGAGGATTCTTCTGGCCTCCTCTGGGCTCACTCACATGTCTGGCAGTTGTCTGATTATCGGCTGGTGTGCCTGGGCCATGTGACACATCCTCCCACTGGCGAACCTAGGCACATTGTCACGGTGGGGGCAGAGCATGAGCAAACACTCCCAACTATGTGAGCGCTGTTGCAGCCTCTGCTTGCCCCTGCTGGCCAGGGAACATCACATGGGCAATCCCAGGGTCATGGTGGGAGGGCACTACCAGGCTACATGCAAAGGGTGTTGTTATTGACTGAATGTTTGTGTCCCCCCAAAACTCATCTCATGAACCTCTACCCCTGCCCTGCACCCCCTCCACACACACACACAATGTGATGGTATCAGGAAGTGGGGCCTTTGGGAGGTGATTAGGATCAGACGAGGTCATGAGGGTGGGGCCCCCATGATGGGATTAGTGTCCTTATAAGAGTAATAAGAGAGCTTGTTTCCTCTCTCTGCTCTCGACCACATGAGATGCAATGAGCAGGTGGCACCCTGTAACCCAGAAGAGGGCCCTTGCCAGAACCCAAGCAGTTGGCACCCTGATCTGGGATTTCCAGTCTCCAGAATTGAGAAAAGTGATTTCTGTTGTTTATAAGCCACTCAGTCTATGGCATTTTTGTTATAGTAGCCCAAGCTAAGAGAGAAAATTGGTGCTGAGATGTGGGGGTGCTGCTATATAAATACCTAAAAATGTGGAAGCAGCTTTGGAACTGAGTAATAGGTAGAGGCTGCAAGAGTTTAGGTGTACACTAAAAAAGTCCACATTGCTGTGACCAGACCTTTAAAGGTGACATGCAAAGAAAAGAAGAGAGCTGTAGAGAAAGGCTCAGCCTTCTCAGAGAATACCTAAGTAATCATGAACAGGATGTTAGTAGAAATGTGGACAGTAAAGGCCATTCCGATGAGGTCTCAGACAGAATTTAGGAACATGTTATTGGAAACCGGAGAAAGGAAAATCCTTGTTATAAAGCAGCAAAAAACTTGGCTGAATCATGTTCATGTTCTAGTGTTTTGGAGAAGGTAGAACTTGCAAGAGATGAAATTGGATATTTAGCTGAATGATCTCTAAGCAAAGTGTCAGAGGTGTAACTTGGCCCCTCTTGACTGGTCAGAGTAAAATATAAGACAGAAATGACTTAAAGACAGAATTGTTAAGCCAAAAGGAAGCACAACTTAAAGATTTGGAAAATTCTCAGCCTATTTATACTGCAAAATATGAGAACACTAAGGGTGTGGCCAATGACTGTTTGATAGGGAAATTTGTATGAGTGTGAACGACAGACTTAATCAGCCACCCCAGAAGGAAAACCACCAGTGGGAACTGAAAGAAAATGAGATGGGAAGGAATGGAGGAAGGCCCTCAGATTTCCTGGATTTTGTAGGATGGAACTATAGAACTATTTGGCTGAGAACACGTCCCATTCTTAAAGACAAGGGAAGAATGATCCCACAGGCAGTTCAGAGATCAGGGCTGCCTCCTTGGTTTCAAAAGTGGGATGATTGCATTGCTTTCAACAAGTCAGATGGCATCTGCCCAAAGCCTTGGGGCTGGGGCCGCCCAGCAGAGCCCTGGGAATGACACCCCTGCCAGTTACAGCTATTGGGGGCAGTACCTCTGCCCCAGAAGGTCCGGAAGGCAGGACTGCCACCCCAGTGGGCCTGAAGGGCAGAGCACAGAGCCAAAGAGCATTATGCTCAAGCCTTAAGATCTCAGAGTTTGCCTTGCTAGGTTTTGGAATTCCTTAGGACCCATCTCCCTTTCCTTCTTCCCTATTTCTCCCTTTTGCAACGAAAGTATCTATCCTATGCCTGTCCCACCATTGTATTTTGGAAGTGTATAACTTGTTTGGTTTCACATGTTCACAGCTGGTGAGGAATTCTGACTCAGGATGCATCATACCTTGAGTCTCACCCATAGCTGATTTAGATGATATTTAGATGAGACTTCAGACTTTAGATGTTAGAGTTGATGCTGGAATAAATCAAGATTTTAGGGGTTTGGGGGATGGGATGAATGTATTTTGCATGTGAGAAGGACATGAATTTTGGGAAGCCAGAAGCAGAATGTTATGGATTGAACGTATAACCCCATTCATATGTTGAAACCCTGCCTGCCTCTCCACAGATGATATTAGGAAGTGGGGCCTTTGGGAGGTAATTAGCATTATATGAGGTCATGAGGGTGGAGCCCCCATGAATGCCCTTGTAAGGGTCATGAGAGACCTTACTTCCCCTCTCTACTCTCCACCACGTGAGGATACAATGAGAAGCTGATGGCCTGCAGCTGGGAATAGGGCTCTCACCAGAAACCAACACTCCTGGCACCCTGGTCTCAGACATCCAGCCTCCAGAACTGTGAGAAATAAATTTTTATTGTTTATAAGCCACAGAATCCATGGTATTTTCGTTATAGCAGCCCAGGCTAAGCCAGGTGTAGATCCAGGAAAGGGCAAAGGTCAATAATGTAATTAATCTACTACACCCACAGAGAGACAGTGTCAAGCCCTGGAAGCCTTTCTTTCTGGAAAAATCACTTAACTACACCAAACTCACGTACAATATATTCTAAAAGTCCCAGTAACTTAAGTGAGACTTTTAAACATATAGAACAGAGATCGCCCCTTCCCTCCCCTCCCAAAGGCCATCAGTGGCCCACGGCAGGGTGCTCCTACTTCAAGACAAGCTAAAGAAAGGCCCAGAGACATGCAGATACCTAAACCAGAACCGTTATCTTTCCATATGTCATACGCACGCCCAAGTGGTAACTTTTTAAAAATTAGGTAGAATGTATGTTATGCTTGTCCATAAATGAAACTCATTTTGAACAAACAAAATTGACACACAGTTTCTAAGATAAGTGATGCACTTTTCCAATGATGTTGACATTACTCAAAACATTTTTTAGAATACCTCTTTTAAAACTGCTGTCAGAAACAAAAGCTGTGTTCTTTCAGGGCCCCATACCATTCAGAATGTGCTCAGCTACCAGCTCCAAAAAGAGCCACAACTCAAACAGCTTAACAGTAAAGGGAATTATCTCCCATTAAGGCAGGGCTAGAGTGATGGACCATCCGGCATGCTCAGGGCTGAGGGGCTGCCCCGGACACTGGACCTTCAGTGCTAAAACCAGGAAAGTCCCAGGCAAACAGGGACGAGTTGGCTAGCCCAAGGTTGGCGCCTTGAGCAGCTCAACGAGTCTTCAAGGACCCTAGGTCCTCCTTCCCGCATCTTCCTGCACATGTTCTTCAAAGGCAAGCATCCCTTGTGGCGGCAGCAGTTTGGGGCAACATTCAGTAGAACAATAACAAGGAGCCTTTCCTCCCACGCCTCTCTTTATCTGAAGGGCCTATCCTCCAGAAGTCCTTCAGTGACCAGGACTGCATCCAGTACCCTTACCGGGACTGGCTTAGGTTCTTCAAGTCACCTTTGAGGCTGGGCTCAGCCGCCTTCCCTGGCTCCCGGCTGAGTGGAGGAGTGTGGATCTCGGTACCAGGTCGGGTATTGGGGAGGAAAACGCAGTGCGTGGGGCACATCTTGCGTGGCAGGAAACGTTCATCGCTGAGTGTATCCACTCAGGATTTAGTCAGAGAGACAGAAGCATCAACAGTGACACAGCAGTGGGATCTGTTACGGGGATGTGACTCGACATCTGAGGGAGGGCGCTGGGTACACGGCCTGTGTATGGCCGGTGCTTCTGTGTCTGGTGCTGGGCCTGCGGAAGCGGAGGAGGCGGTGACGGTGCTGCTGGCCCGCCAGCCGCCCAGGAGTCAGCAGGGCTGGAGGAGGCGCGGCCGCCAAGCCGCTGCAGGCCCAAAGGCGAGGGCGAGCGTGCCGGGACGACCCCAGGCGCCGCCTCCCACCCAGCGCCCGCGCTCACCTTCCAGGGGTAGAAAGGCCACAGTATGGCGTCACTTCCGCCTTCCCAGGTTCGCGCGAGTTCAGTGCTCCAGGTAATCCCGGAGGTCTGAAAGGAAGGGAATTCTGGGAAACGGAAATTCCACCTTTGCCAAATTGACACGGATCAAAGCCAGGAGCCGGGCTGACTGTGGCGTTGATTTTTAGAAACCACCTAGTTAAAACCTCAAGCTAAGTCTAAGGGATAAAGTGGCCAAATAGGCTGAGCACCTGCACATTGTGGAGGAAAATGTTACTTCATTCTTATTTTCTTATTTTTTTCCACTCACTGCTATGGATTCTTGTCGCCCAGCCAGAGAAAAGTAAGAGGACAGCTTGCCAAGTCTTTGCATCCTTCCCACTAACCCACAGTTTGGACACACTGTTGTGAGGCCTGTGAAGAATTAACTGCTGACGACCCCTTGGGGAAAAGTCAGATGCAATTAATCCTAAGAGCTTGGTCAGCCCCTACCTTTTACTAAACTCAGTAAATCAAAAGCACTGTGCCCATGAGACAAATCTCGATAAATTCCCTCAGCAGTTCTGAAAGATTTATCAACCCCAAAAAGGGGTAGGGGGTGGGGTAAAAACCAGAGGACAAGATTTCTGACAGACCAGCAGGAGAGATGCCTGTTTCGGAAGGATGTTTGGCTCAAGTGTGTTATTTAACACTGTAACTGAATACACATGATAGAAGCCCAAACTTTTAAGGTAAAGAGAGTCAGCAAAGATCTTGCCTATTTATTTAAAAATGAAAGCCCTTACTGATAGACATAGCAACATGGGTGAATATAAAAAAAATATGCCAAATAGAAGAAGCTGGAGAGAAAAGACTACATAGTGTATAATTCCATTTATACAAAGTTCTAAAACTGGCAAAACTAATCTGTAATGGAAAACAAATCAAAATAGTCTTTACCCTGGGGTGTGGGGGTGGGATTAACCGGAAAGGGGCATGAGGAAACTTCCAGGGGTGATGGATATATGCGTTTGTCAGAATTCATCATAGGGGTGAAGTATACTGACATCTGCAGTTTGTGTTGAAATGCATCAAAAATTAAGATAGACTATGCACCCCTATATTCATTGCAGCATTATTCATAATAGCCAAGGGGCCGGCCCATGGCCGAGTCATTAAGTTCGTGCACTCCACTTTGGCAGCTCAGGGTTTTGCTGGTTCGGATCCTGGTTGTGGACATGGCACCGCTCATCAGGCCATGCTGAGGTGGCGTCCCACATAGCAAAACTAGAAGGACCTACAATTAGAATGTACAACTATGGACTGGGGGACTTTGGGGAGAAGAAGAAAAAAAGAAAAGATTGGCAACAGATGTTAGCTCAGGGTCAATCTTTAAAAAACAAACAAACAATAGCCAAGATGTGGAAGCAACCCAAATGCCCATCAACGGATGAATGGATAGAGAAGATGTGGTATTTTCTACAATGGAATACTACTCAGCCATGAAAAAGACAGAATTGTGCCATTTTCGACAACATGGGTGTACCTTGAGGGTATTATGCTAAGTGAAATAAGTCACACAGAGAAAGACAAATACCATATGATTTCCCTCATATGTGGAAGATAAACAAGCACATAGATAAGGAGAAGAGATTAATGGTTACCAGAGGAAAAAGGGGTGAGGGGAGGGTGACTGGGGTAGAGGGACACAAGTATGGTGATAGATAAAAACTAGACTATTGGTGGTGAGCACGATGCAGTCTATACAGAAAGTGACATATAGTAATATATACCTTAAATTACACAATATTAAAAGCCAATTTGACCTAAATAAAATTTTTTAAAAGAATTTTTAAAAATTTATACATAAAAAATATAAGATAGATTGATGGATGGATAGGAGGATTGATAGATAGACATGTAACAAAATAAATACAGCAAAATGTAAATAGTAGAATCTAGGTGGTGGGTATATAGGTGTTGATGGTTCAGCCTATGACTGAGTTATGGATAGATGTCAACATACTGACTGGGGAAGAGATGAGAAAGAAACCATTAGAAAGGGCTTCATAAAAGTTACAGTTAATTAGGAAAAAGATATTAACAGGGAGGCCAGACATTCAGGATATGTAGTGTGGTTCACTCTGTTCTTTTTAAATATATGAAATACAGTCACCCCGTTGAATTCAGTTCCTCTCACAGTTACTCAGTGCTTCCTATATGACTACCCCAAGCTGAGCATTTTTGCAAATTTGGTCCGTAGAACACTCAGAATCTGTCTCTCCCTCTTCTCCTTTCGGGGTCCTGTACCAGTCAGCTATGTCATGATGTGCCGCATTACAACCCACCACAAAACGGCGGCTCACGACAATGAGCAATCATTTCTTGCAGAGAAATATGTTTGTGGTGAGGCAGCGATTGGCTGATCTGGGCTGGGTTCATTTGGGCTGGGCTCCAGGCTCCCTGTGTCTTTCATCCTCCTGGACCAGCAGGCTCCCTGGGGCATATTCTTCTCGTGATGACTGCAACTCAAGAAGGCAAGCCCGCCGGCACAAGAACATTTCAAGACTTTGCTCACATCGTGGCTAAAATTCCATTAGCCAAAGCAAGTCACACAGTTAATCTGAACAATCACAGGCCCCCCACACCACCAGAGCTGGAAACAGAGTGTTCACCTCCAGCTCTTTATTATCACTGCAAGAGATTCTGGGGCTGCTTTGGTCCAGGGTCTAGTGACGTGAACTAGAAGCCTCTTCCTGAGACCTGTCTGCGTGGATGGGCCCTCCATGTCTTCCACCACACAGAAAAAACAAATCTTGAGTGTGTAACTACACCAGTTCAAGTAAACTGTTCTATTTTACCTCTTCCCTCAAGGTGGAATCCCGAGAGGACAATTACAAACATCTGGCCACGAGAAGGAATACAGGGCACTTGTTTTTCTGCTTTAGGAGAAGTCAATTAGAGTTTCAATTTCCACTGTTAAATGTCACCTTTTTACAACATCCTGGAGGGAGAGTTGGCAGCCCTGTCGTTAGGGGGAGAAAAGCTCTTTCAAGGAAAGACATTATTTAAAAAGACACAGAAGGGTCCAGAGATTAAAGGACCCTCTCAGGCTGTCTGCTTTCCCAGAGCTCCCAGTTTCTATTTTGAGCTGAACATTCAGCTTCCCTTGTAGCCTTGAGTGAGTCCTTTTAGCCTCCCTGCACCACTTTTCTACCTTTGCAAAAAGGCATGATAAGACCTGCTGCCGGGGGTGGCATATCAAGTGCTCTGAGGAGCTGGAGGGAAGGAGGCTTCTTGAGGGGAAAGCTGTCAGCATCTTTTCTTCTGATCTCCAGATATTTTCTGTGTCTGGTACCCCTCATTAGAGCATCTGGTCCTTTCTCAGAGAAGTTAGATGAAAGCCAGAATAAATGGAGCACAGAGGATCCCTTCTCTTGCCTCTGCTCCAAAAGAGATATGTCAAGTTGAGTGATGAACGATTACTATTCTTCACTTGCTAACACTTTGTACCCTATTTTCAAATTAAGGAGTACATTGTTGGTATGCCTGAAAGGTTAAACCTTCCCGCTTCATCACTGCAGTCACTAATTGGGTCTTTATCACAAATTCTGGGGAGGGAACGTTTTGTCCCCGAACCCTTCCTCCCCCGGGCTGGGTGAGACTTTGAGAGCGTCTCAAGTTTCTAAAGTTAAATCATAAATCACTGCATGTGGGGTAGTGTTGCACCTAAAAAGACCCCATCTGTCAATTGTCTGCAACTTATTTTGAAATGCGTCAAAAAAATAAGATGGATTAATGTATTTAAGAAACATTTTTTAATTCTTTTAAAAATTCTTCCCTTTTCAATTATAGGGTCTCGTTTTCTCCGTCTTCTGGTATTTCACCCTCATCTATAGAAGGGAAACTTCTGTCTTTTCTAAAGTATTAGGAGGCAAGGAAGTGGGCAGCTGGAGCTCTCATAATGCTGCCAGCAGGAATGTCAAATGGTTCCACTTTGGACAACAATTTTCAGTACCTAAAATCGCTAGACATTTTTGTTGGATCTATCTCTAGAAGTGGAATCACTGGGCCCCAGGGGATATTTCTAGAGACGTATTAACCAGAAATTTTCACAAAAGGCACAGATTAGAATGTTTTTAGTTAGCCAAATCTGGCAACTGCACATAAGCCTATCGACAGTAGAATGGATAAATAAATTACAGGGTATTCACAGAGTAGGATACTCTACAAGAATGAGAATCTACATCTATACACAACGTAGTGAACCTCATAATTTTGAGCAAAAGAAGCCAGACAAAAAAAAAGAGTCCATATAGCTTCTGGGGAGCTGGTAATTTTCTGATTCTTGACCCAGGTGCTGGTTACATGAGTGTTTTTAATTTGCGAAAAAGTATCGAGCCATATACTCATGATGTGTGCTCTTCTCTATCAGTATATTGTGCTTCAACAAGAAGCTAAGAAAATATATGCATACAGAAAAATTTCAAAAAAGTCAGACTAGAAATAGTTAGGGGAAAGCTACCACCTACCCTTCCAACCTCCCCCCCGCCCCCCGCTCCTCTCCCTGGCAGTGAGGAGAGAGAAGGAGACGCAGCCACACATAGCCTGGGTGGCCCCTTTTCTCCCTGTTCTCAAGTGCTGCCCTGATCCCTCTGTCTTGACGGCCATGACCTAAAAGTGAGAGGCAACGATTCCCCCTTTGTCTGGTCAGGCCAGTGGACCTACCCTGCAGACCCAGGCTCCCCTCCATGGGCATCCCAAATCTGTCCTTAGTGGAAGAAGCAGGAAGCCCTGTCTAGGTGTAGCCCAAGGCATATTCTCTTGTCCAGTCCTGCCAGCAATGGAGGTGCTATTTTGATCTCGAATTTCCATTGCTTGCATCTATTTCTCAAGTGATTCCAAAGACGGAAGAGGCATGATTAATTATCACCCCTTAAACCTCGACAATGTCTTTCTCAGCAGTTAAGAAATGAGGACAAGAATAAATGTACAGCTTTTCTTTTATGGAGCATTAAGACCAGAGACTGTGAGTTCCTTATGGGGTCTGAGAAGATGATGACTGTCCCTTTGGAGCAAGGCCAAGTGGGTAATTAGAAAAGAAGAATGAGATTATCTAGTCTCCTTCCTATAATATTTCCCTGCACCACTGAAGAAACCACTTTCCTGGGTGCCCCCTGGGTGGGGATCTAGAGCAGTTTAATGTAATGTCAGAGATTACTCCTTTGCTGAGTTAGACATCACAGTCACCAGTTGCTATAGATAGGGAAAATATAGTCACAATATTTTGCATCTCCTCCCATCAAGAATGGAGTCCATTTCTCTATCCATTCAATCTGGGCCTGGCCATGTACTTGCTTTAGACAATGAGGTGTACCAAACATGAGATAAGCAGAGGTTTGAAAAGTGATGCACCACTGGACATGCCCTCTCTTGCTATTGGGAATGCTCTCATCACCATGTGAAGAAGCCTGGGCTAGCCTGCTGGAGGATGAGAGACCACAGGGAGTGAGGCCCCAGCTATGCTAGCCAAGGCTCCAGAAATAGAAGTGAGATCATCCTAGACCTCCCAGCCCCAGCTGAGCAGCCCATGTGAGAAGAGCCATTTGGACAATCCATAGAGTCTTGAGAAACAAAAAATATGTTACCACTGCATACATGTCAGAATGGCCAAAATCCAAAGCACTGACAGCACCAAATGTTGGCAAGGAAGTGGAGCAACAGGAACTCTCATTCACTGCTGATGGAAATGCAAAATGGTACAGCCAGTTTGGAAGACAGTTTGACAGTTTCTTGACAAAATTAAACATACTCCTATCATACAATCCAGCAATTGCACTCGTTGATATTTACCCAAATGAGTTGGAAACTTAAGGTCCACACAAAACCTGAACACAAATGTTTATAGCAACTTTATTCATAATTGCCACAAATTGGAAGCAACCAAAATGTCCTTTAGTAGGTGAATGGATAAATAAACTGTGGTATGTCTAAATAATGGAATTATTCAGCACTAAAAAGAAATGAGCTATAGGCCATGAAAAGACATGGAGGAACCCTAAATGCACCTTATTAAGTGAAAGAAGCCAATCTGAAAAGGCTACACACTGTATGATTCCAAGTATATGACAATCTAGAAAAGACAAAACTATGGAGACAGTGAAAAGATCAGTGGTTGTCAGGAGTTAGGGAGAAGGGAGGGCGGGATGAATAGGCACTGCACAGATGATTGTTAGGGCAGTGAAACTATTCTGTATGATACGATAATGGTGGTAAGCATGTCATTATACATTTGTCAAAACCCATCAGATGTGTAACGCCAAGAGTGAATCCTAATGTAAAGTATGGACTTTGGATGGTAATGATATCTCTCCGTAGGTTCAACAATTGTAACAAATGTACTGGTTTGGTAGGGGATACTGATAGTGGAGGAGGCCATGCATGTGTGAGGATAGAGGGTACAGGGAGCTCTCTGGACTTTCCACTCAATTTTCCTGTGAGCCTAAAACTACTCTAAAAAATAAAGTCTACTAAAAATAATGTGTGTTTTGCTAAGCCACTAAGTTTTGGGGTTACATAGCAAAAACTAACAATACACTGAGTCAAACATTGGGTGGGGAAGGGAATCAAAGGGAAATCAAATCTGTCACCTCAGAATCCTATATATAATGAGAAAATATACAGTAAGACAGCAGTCATGGAATTCCAGAGTGAGTTACAGCCATTCCTATAGGTTGCCATGTTAGTTAAAACCAGGCGACAGGCTGAGTGTGACATTCTACAAGAAAGACTTGTGTGCTGTTCTAATTTCTTCCTTATTGTTAGGGGAAGGGATTCCTTGCACTGAGAGGGACCTGACAGCAGAATTCCTATTTCTGGAAGCCTCAAAAGTGGAGCACAAGACACAATGCAATTCCTATGTCTACTTTTAAAGAGGCAGAGTGTGTGAGATGCTTCTACGAGAGCGGGTCAGCATGTACCTGTCCTGCTCCAGTCACCGGATCCCATGGAGTCTGTCGTCAGCACCAAAGAGGAAGGAAAAGACAACAGGAAATGTTGAAATGGCAGATTATCAAGAAGTAATTTACATGATTCTTTGGGATGAATTCAATGAATCACCCCCCTCTGCCTCCCTCCCCACCCACCTTGCTTTCTGGCTTCCCCCCCAAAACACACACACATGTACACACTGGTAAACACGACACAACATTGGGCCCTAGTCTCTTTGTAAAAGACCTTGATACCAATAACCAAGGATTTCTCCTTGGAATGTCAGGAACCATGCTGAGAACATTGCCTTGGAAGGTGAAACAAGAAAATTCCCTATAGATGAAAAACTGAAGTCGGAGTCCTGAGGTCGGATTCCAGCCCCAGCAAGGTTTGGGTCTTGGCTGGTGTGCAAGTAAGAATCCTCAGCTGGCTCTGCAACAGACTTTGGGAGTCAGGGAGGAAGCTCGGGGGAAGGGTGGGGAGAATAGAGCATAGCTTATTAAGAGAGAGAGCTGGCAATGGTTTCAAATTAGCACAGTCTCCTGAATTGATAAGAATTCTATCAAGGCTGTTAATTCGCTGCTAACCATATGCCTCTTGACTTTGAATGAACCTTCTAATTCAACATGAAAATGATGACTAAGTTACACACTGGCCCTGGGATTGAACTTCTATACCTAAGTCATTTTATTCAGTCTCCTCCTCTCTTCAAAGGATAATTCATGGACGTGAAGAAGTGTCCTGAATTCGTGACGAGACAGTTCTGTTCACAGTCCACTCACACACCCAACAAGAAGACAGGAACAATTAGGGAAGCTCTGTCTATAGATTTGGAGAGGTTTTTTCTAGTTTAAATCAAACAATACCTTGAAGACTTCCCTAAATTCTTCATCTGTGACAATATAGGGCAACAAAGTGAGGAGTTGGACTCAAAAGACCTAGCTACTGTTAATAACAAACATGCTTTTTTTTTTTTTACTGCAATGCAAGTTTTTAAAATATGTGTGTGGGGGGGGGTGGGTGTGTGTGGGTGTGTGTGTTAGTATCTTGTCCTCCACCCAAAGTCACGTTATGATAGTGGAACATTTTTTTAAACTATATTGTTTCTTTTACCAACATCAATAAAGTGCTGACACAACCAGGCACCAGCAAGAAGACAAAGCAGTTGGAACTCTCATACACTGCTGGTAGAAGTGCAAAATGGTACAGGGCTCTTTTTTTGTAGGGGACAAAGAGTCTATTCAACATTTATACTACAGAACTGGGTGAGCTAGTGAGTGTTTATATCAGGCAGCATTCTTAGTTGCAGACAACAGAATCCACTCTAACAAGTTTAAGCAAAAAAGGCTTATTCCATTAGGTATCTCACAAAATTTCTCTAGGGCCAAGAACCAAGCTTGGGTGCTACATGGCCAGGAGCAATGCGGCCAGGAGATATGTCCAACCTCTCCACAGGAATGTTCTAGCAGAAACCCTACAGCCGCCACTACCGACAGCCTGTGACTTTAGAGGGCTGGACAGTAGAAGCTTCCATGCTGCCCCAGAAGAACGGAATGCCTCTGACACGAGACGCAGCGTCGACATGGCCATCCACGTAGCTGCCATAGAGCTCCCATCACCTCCCATCACTCACTTCCCCTTCCATGTCTCCCGTGGGTGGGCCTGCTTGGTGGAAGTCAATCAAGCATGGCTCCCCAGCTGCACAGGAGTTTGAGAAATGTCATTTCTATCTTTCCAGTCTCTACAGTACAGGGAGATATGCATAAGGGGGTTGAAGTTGACGCAGAGAGAGCCAGTATGTGGTAGCTGCCGCAGCATATTTTGGGAGGGAGAGCAGGTTGAGTCTAATGGGTTTGGGCGGAGGATTCTCACAGGAAGTTAGAAATGGTCCGTACCAGACTTAGACGAAGAAGTGAGGACTGATATCATGTTAGGGGTTGAAGTGGCTCAGAGAGGATGGTGAGTGCAACACAGAGTGAATGATAGGAACTTTGGGAACACTTGCACTTAAGAAGTTAGGTCTGATGGGACAAAAGTTAATCTAAGATTACATTTTGCATGAAAGAAGGAAAAAAAGATTTTTAATGATTGTTTTCATTCTTAGGGCACGGGGGTGGAGGGTTGGAAGCAGAGGCATTGAGACAGAATGATGCTGTTCACATATAAGTGACTATCAGGCCCAAAGGTCCACATAAGCTCCCACCGGACGTGGTTAGAATCAGTAGGCAACTGACATTTTGGCCTACCTAGCAGCTCTCCCACTTTTTACACAGTACCTCACTTCTCCTCTGGGACACCACCCCATCCCCATTCCATGAGGTCCAATCAATCAAGTTGCCCTGCCCCCACTACCCACCCAAGCAGTGGGAACACGTGCCAAGGCAGCTCCCCAAGGAATCTGAATCTTGAGCCAAATGACACAAAGACCAAAAAAAAAAAAAAAAAAATCAGCTGAAACTAAGTCATGCCAGTGGTAGTTCCCCACAAAGGCTATCAATCCCTGCTTCAGAGATCCCCAGAGCTGGCCTCTTCCGATCACTTTTGGGGTCTCATTGCCAAATCCTTCCATCAACTCTGCAAGCTCTCTGATGCCCTTCTAACACGTGACTGTTCTGTTAAGTTCACTGAAGTCTGTTTCTGTTGTTTACCACCAAAGAACACTAGCTGAGGCAGAAGTGCTATAGTAAGAAGAGGCTTGCTTATTCCTATTAGGGGCATGTTTTGGCTAATCCTTGTTCACCAGGTCATGGTTTACAGTAGGTCATTACAATAATGGTCCCAAATTAGTCCATGCCTCTTTGCAATGGGACACTGCTGCCCCTCCCATCAAGACTCCATCCTTGGAGTCTATTTCTCACCCTTCTTGAATCTGGGCTGGCTTTCTAACTTATTTTGACCAATATAATATGGTGGATGTGATGTTGTTGGTTTCATGAGTCTAGGCCTTAAGGGGCCTTGCGGCTTCCACCTCCACCTTCCTGGAACCCTGAGACCACCACGCTATGAGGAAGCCACACTGTGAGGAAGCCCAGGCTAGCCTACTGAAGGATCGGAGGCCACCTGGAGAATGGAGGTGTCCCACCAACATCCAGACATAAGAATGAGGGCATCCTGGGCTCTTCAGCTCCAGCCTCGCTGTCAGATGATCACCACCATGTGCCTGAACCCAGGAAGAGACTGGCAGAAAAACTGCCCAGATTGCTGACCCATGGAAGTGTGAGAAATAATAAATGGTTATTGTTTTAAGCCACTATGGTTTGGAGTGGTAGGCAACAGATCAATGAGGGAAGAAATGGAATGCAGGACCCTGCAGCCTTTGAAACATTCTGGTAACAACATCATGTACAACAACATTCTGTAACAACATCATGTGTGGCCTCAGAGGGGGTTTGTGTGTGCATGTATGAAAGGAAGACTGAAGTTGAAATGGACTCCAGCTACAAGGAGCAGTCAAACATTTCCTTCTCGCATCTGCCACTGGAAGAGGGGGGCAGGTGACTGATACTACAACCTGGCTCAGCATGGAAGGTGGCAGGACAAAGGCCAGAGGCCCTGGTCATGCCTGAAAGTGTGAGACTTGGATTCCAGTCCTGGCCCTGCTGCTGCCTGGCTTGGAGAATCCACTTAACCTCTCCAATTCCAGTTTCCTCATCCTCCAAATGGGCATGATAATACCTTCTCTGCCTACTTCACAAGCTTGTAAGAGTGAATGAGATAACGAATGTAAAAGTCCTAAATAAACTTAAGGGCCAGCTTCCTATGGCCAGCGAGGCATGCAACAGCCAGAAACCACTGGGCCCTAATTTATTCTCAGAATACTAGAAGACATGGGAACAATAGCCAACCACACCATTTGAAGGGCTTCTGTCAACATATGGGATGCCAATTCTATCTCTTGGGGATGCTCCATGGCAAAAACATGACCTTGGTATATATTTATAACCAGCTCCCTCCCTCACAGTACCTGGAAAATGTCTCATCTCCACGTTTCTCGCAAGTTAGCCTTGAAATTTCTATTTTGCTTCTCCCAAGCCAGGAGCAACACCCTAGCCCCATTGTTCCTGAGACCTTACTGAGGGTCTCTAAATCTCTTCCTCATTTAATAGCTAGCCATGGCCTCCAATGCATTCCTTCCTCTCCCTTCCCATCCCCAAAACTATAGTTTCCCTTTATGACCTCTTGTTAGCTATTGACAGATCTGACTTTCTCTTCCAATCCATTCCAACTTCTCTTCAGCCTTCTTTGAATATTGTCTTTTCCTGCTCCTGGCCTCATGGTCTGCTCAGCCTGATGGGAGCCTCATCTTCTTTAGGACCCAACAAGTGACCACACCTTATTCACAATCTTCTTCACTCTTCTTTCTGCCCTACCCCAACAGGGTGCAGTTATATGATTTTCTCAGTTTCTCCTCTCAGTGTTGGAATGGATCTCAAATGTTAGGCAGGAGATAAAGATGGCATCCAAATGGCCAGCTCATAGTTCTTTAATAACACTCCATCACACCACCACCATCACTGCCACATATCAATTATTTGGAATTGAAATCTCTGGCCTCTGAAGTCTGGTTAAAAATTTCACTCAGCCTGGCCTGTGTACATGTATCTGGGTGAGGTCTCTCCAACCTCCAGATGAGAAAACACTACATTTAAATTTATGTCACTTTCTACCAGGTAAATGAAACTACTCCCCCATTTGCAAATATGATGGTTTTAAAATATGGCTCTAAAATTCTCTGACACTCCCTTCATGGAGAGTGGGGACTATTTTCCCTTCCTTTGAATCTGGATGGGCTGTGACTGTTTGGAGTAATAGACAGCAGAAATTAAGCTATGTGATTTCCAAGGCTGGATCCCAAAAAAGGCCATGCATCTTCTGCCTTGTTCACTGGACCATCAACACTGGGAGCCTGAGCTGCCCTGTGAGAAGTTCAACGACATGGAAGCCGCCATGTTGTGAGAAGGCCCAGCGACATGGAGAAGCCATGGGTGAGTGCTCTGGTTCTAGTCTTCAAGTCTTCTCATCTCAGACACTAGACACGAGAGTGGAGGAGCCTTCAGATGATTCCAACCCCCAACTGTTGCATCACCCCTCGCATTGAGACCTTCCCAGGTAAGACCTTAGAAACTGGGGGGCAAAGACAAGTCATCCCTGGCATGCTCTGCCTGGATTCCTGACCAACTGAATCCATTAAGCACAACAAAATGACTGTTTTAAGTGGATAAGTTTTGGGGTAATTTGTTAAGGAGTAAGTGGAATGGCAGTATTAGCTGGAATGGCATAAACAAGCACGTATACAGCAGGGTGGTCATTTTGAAGCTGCTCTTGCACTGCAGGCAGAGTCTTTGGGGCCCCTCCTGGGGGAAGGAATCTGTGGCCCCTCTTTTGCAACATCTGAACTGTGACGGGGGTTGGGCTTGGGCCTCAGCGCCTAAAAAGAAAGATGGCAGTCCTGCTCTGGCTTGTACTGCCCAGTAAGACCATCAATACACCCAAAATAAGAGTCAGCGTGACAGCGTTTTCAGATCACCAGGGGAGCCCACGTTGATGGTTTGGCTCTGACACTTGGTAGGGCAATGGGAGGAGACCCCATCTGGTTCTGTTTTTCAAGGTCTCTTTTATTCTGAACCATCAAACATAAAATTCAAAAATCTCTAGAGAAAAGACTACTTTGTACTTTGTAGAGAGTTCAAACATTCTGGACTTCTCTTAAGGTGAAAAATGCTACAAGAACTGGCAGCTTCCCCTTTAATTATAGATAATGTTTGGGGCTAAAAAAATCTGGTAAAAAATGACACGTAAAACATGGTTTGGGCATTTATGATATGATAAAAAAATTCAAATTCATTTATACAAGGAAAATCAACTAAAGAGGTAGTAATTGTACAGACAACTGAGGCCACTAGCTACTTGGCACAATTACTCAGATGGTAGACTTGTAGCAAGAGTGTTTCCGCAGGCTGCCTCCTCCGGGTAATTGTTCCAGTAGCCAATTTTGCTCTCACATAGCTGGTTCAAACTGGATCTGAATTCTTAGAGTAGCTTAAACCATAGTTATTATTCGGTCCTAATATATCAGTGGGGTTCAAGGGCACCCGATGGGCTCTGGTAACACCACTTCCTCCCTTTTCCCCTACAAGTCTGCAGGAGGTAACGGCTTCCCACTGTTGCGGGTCTCTGGGTGCCTGGCTATCTTGCGTTTGAATTCTTGACTCTCCCTCACCTCTGTAAGGAGCCCTTTTGTTAAAGTCTCTTGAATCAGCTAAGATGGATTCCATTTCCTGACTGTTTCTGTTGATGAACCAATTCTTTGGTCGGAGCAGGGTTTAGAGAACCGGATGGTCTTTCTGACAAGATTCCCCATGAGGGACCGGCCCCGTGGCCGAGTAGTTGGGTTCACGCACTCTGCTTCGGTTGCCCAGGGATTCACCAGTTCGGATCCTGAGCACAGACATGGCACCGCTCATCAGGCCACGCTGAGGTGGCATCCCACATGCCACAACTAGAAAGACCCACAACTAAAAATGTACAACTGTGTGCCAGGGGGCTTTGGGAAGAAAAAGGAAAGATAAAATCTTAAAAAAAAAAAATGATTCCCCATGAGCTTTGACATCACTGAGTCACCTGGAGCTTGAAGAAAAAATGTCCTGTGGATTGGACCATTTATCATTTAGGTATTGCATTTAGCTGCAAGTAGGAAAAAAAAAGCAATGGCTTAGATAAAGGGTTGGCAAACTTTCTCAAAGGGCCAGATAAGATAGTAAATGTTTTAGGCTGTGGGCCACACAATCTCTGTCACAACTACTCATCTCTGCCACTAGAACGTGAAAGCAGCCATAAACAATACTTAAATGACTGTGATTGTGTTCCAATAAAACTTTACCTACAAAAAACAGGCAGCCAGCCTATGCATTATTGTCTGGCACCCTCCTGGCTTAGACAAATTAGTGGCTTATTTTTCTCACGTAATAAGAAGGCCTGAGGTGTGTGGCTATGGTGATAGCTCAGCAAGTTGCGAGCTGGGGCTCCAGGCATCTGAAGGCTCAGCTGGGGCTGGAGGATCCATTTCCAAGGCAGTTCATTCACATGAATGGCACGGTGGCACTATAGTTGGTTCCTTTCTTTGTGGGGCTCCCCATGGGGCTGCTTGAGTGTTGTTGTAACATGGCGCCTGGCTTCCCCCAGAGAAAGCATCCAAGAAAACGAGGTTGAAGCTGCAATGCCTTTTCTGACCAACGCTTTTAGTCCCACATCATTAATTTTGCTGTGTTCTACTGATCACACAGGTCAGCCCTGATTCAATGAAGTGGGACACAAGAGCCTGTATACCAAGAAGTGACAATTCAGGGGGGCCATCATAGAGGCTAGCTACCATATCACCTGAAAAGGCTGCATGGCTACAGTACATGCCTCATACATTGACACAAGAAAAGGAAAAGGCAGGAAGAGATTCAACATCTTTGGAGGGGGGTGCCTACTGTGTGTCAGCTCCCTCGAGATACTCAAGATATTCAACCACCATTGTTATCCCCAAAACCTAGTCTCTTGACATCCCTAATGAAAGCTGGGAAAGCCCAGAACCGAGCAAGATCCTCCTACCAGGTGAAATTGACCAAAGTCAAGAGCTCTCTGAAGGCCCAAGACGAAAGTGAAGTAAGAGCTTTTCGAGGCATCTTTGCACAGAGATTGCTAATGTTCGGTTGGCCTCAGGTCTCTCTGTGAACCAGGCTGACTCTGGAAGGCCTGGCTCCTCATGCTCTCTGCACTTTGATGCTCAGAACCACGTTGACTTCACTCCTGGGACAAGTAACAATTCTCAATCCCGCTACCATTCTGAACACCTCGCTTTTAAGCATTCTCAGTCCCTCATCTCAGCCCTGACCTACTGTATCAGCATCTCTGGGGCTGGGGCTCAGACATTTTCAATAACTTTTAAATGATTCTGATGCAGTATCCAGCCGGAGAGCCTCTAGCACAAACACCAGGTCCCTTTCAGTGAGGCTGGAGACAGAGCCAGAAGTTTTGGCAGCTACATCATACTTGCAACTCATTTGTAGCTTGTGGTTTGCTAAACCCCAAGTTCATTTTCGCAGAAACTTCTCTTTACTGGATCCTGCCTAGTCTATATTTTGCAAGTTTTGTTTCAGCCAAAGAATCTTGTTTAATTGTATTTTATTGGAAGTGTGCTCTAGATTCCAGCATCACTCAAGGCTCTCCTTTCAGCTTTCAGAATCAGTCCACTTGATGAGGTTAACTTCATCCTCATTGATAAATGTGCTGTCTGGAGCACAGCCCTGTGGCATTACCCTAGCAAATTCCTGTGTAGAATTTATCTGCCACAAACCTCCTGGCAGCATTCCTATCCTCGATGATTTCTCAAACACTAAGAACAGGTTCCCTAGGGTCATAAGAGCATCTGTATTTCTTGCACACCCTGTGATGGCATCTTAGGCCACCCCTTCTATCCTTCACATGTTCCTAATATATATATATATATATATATATTGTTCTAGAAGATCAGTCACTGTTCTTCTGGAGAAGACACAGAACAGGAACAGAGTGGTTCTGCCTCTTCTGGAGCCAGACCGGCTCATTTAAATACTGGCTCCTCCCCTTGGTAGTTGTGTGCCCTTGGGCAAGTTACTTAATGGCTCTGTGCCTCAGTGTCTCATCTGTGAAATGGGGATTCTAGCAGTACTTTCCTCACAGAGTTATTGTAAGCATTAAATGGTGAGTACATGAGAACTACTTAGAACAGCAGCTGGCACATAAAGAGCACAATGGAAATATTAGCCATCATCATGGTCAACTTCATTATCGTTGATGTCATTATGACTATTATTATCACAATTATTTCTCCAAGCAGTGGAGCTCCCTCTTATTTATATCTTTTTTTGAAGGAGTATATTTTTAATTTCTTTTCTTCTACTTGCCTTAAGTTTAAGATACTCTTCCTTCTTTAGTTTCCTAAGATGGAAGCTGAGGTTAGTAATTTTAGCTCTCTCTTCTGTCCTGATATATGCATTTAATGACACAAATTTCCCCCTAAGCCCTGCTTTTGCTTCACCCTACAAATTTTAATAAACTATATGTTCATTTTCCTTTAGTTAAAATATTTTTAAATTTCTGTCAAGACTTCTTATTTGATCCATGCATTATTTAGAAGCATGTTGTTTAATCTCCAAATATTGGGGATTTTCCAAATATTTTTCTGTTATTGATTCCTAGTTTAGTTCCATTGTGGCTGGAGAACTAACTTTGTACGATTGCTAGTCTTTTAAATTTGTTAAGGTGTGTCTTATGACCCAGAATGTGGTCTATCTTGGTGAATGTTCTATGCAAGCTCAAGAAAAATACGTATTCTGCTGTTGGTGCGTGGAGCATTCTATGAATGTCAATTAGATCAAGTTGATTGATAGTGCTGTTCAGGTCAACTCCATTCTTACTGATTTTCTGCCTGGTTGATCTGTCAATTACTTCAGGGCGATGCTGAAATCTCCAACAACAATAGTGGATTTTTCTTTTTAGCTCTATCGATTTTTGCCTCACATATTTTGACAGTCTGTTGTTACACACATACATTCTTATCTCTTTTTGGAGAACTGACCCATTTATCATGATGTAGTACTCCTTTTTATCCGTAATAATTTTCCTCACTCTGATGTCTGCTGTGTCTGAAACTAATATAGCTACTCCAGGTTTCTTTCGATTAGTGTTAACATGGTATATCTTTCTCTACCCCTTTACTTTTAACCTATCACAGTCTTTCTATTTAAACTGGGTTTCTTGTAGAAAACATATTGCGGTTTCCCTAGAGTTTAAAATATACATCTGATCAAATCTAAGTCCACCTTTAAATAACAGTGTACCTCTTCACATGTCGTGCAGGTCCCTTAGAAGAGAGTATTCCCGATTCCTCCCTCTCGCACCTTGTGACATCTTGTCATTCGTCTCACTTATCCATACGCTACAATCACCAAATTCATTGCTGCTACTATTACTTTAAACAGTCACCTTTGAGATATCTTGGAGCCCAGGGCAGAGTCTTTAGATTTGCTTCCAGTGCCAGCAGTCCTGTTTTAGAGAGGAAGGTGAGACATAAGCTTCCTGAAATAGAAAGCTACTCTCAATCCCTCTAGAAACCAGGACTTCAATTAAACATCTAAAAAGCACCTAACATGTAAAACACTGTGCTGGGCATCGCAGGCCATCAAATAATCACAGAACTCAAGATGTCAGCCACTCTTGACACAGGAACCAGCCTAACGAGACAGGGTCATCCGCAGGGTGCCTGGCCTAACAAGACAAGGCCTCTAACCAAAGGGCAGGCTAGGAGAATCAGATAGAGACCACCAAGATCCACATTCCACAGCTTCAGGGCTTTCCCGGGCTTACACATGTGCCCTGGCACCCAAGAGTGCACTGAAGCATAATAAAGCATAGCCCCATTAGCATAGTAAAAATCACACCCAGGGGTGGAGAGCTAGCATGCTAATGATACATGCAACGCACGATGAACAACAGCACAGGCACAAGCACAACCCCACCTCTACACACCATGACAAGGCCCTCCTCCCCAGCCTTTGCCTAATAAAAGCCCTACAATCCTGCTCCCTAATGAGCTGTTCACCTGCCCCTTTCCTTTCCACACCAGCTCCCTTGTGCCCCTCCTGTGCACAAGCTAATAAACTTTTACTTTTCTACTCCTGTTTGTTGTCTCTCTTGATTTCTATCCAGCGGACAATAAGAACCCAACGTGCCAGGAACACTCTGACCCCTGCATCTTACAGATGAGGAAACCACAGCCCATGGCAGGGAAGTGACCACTCATGGGCTAATCTGGAAGTAAAAGAAGCCGCAGAAAGGCAGCTTGATCCCACACTGAATCCTGTCCTGAAGGTTAAAAAAGTAGCAACAAAGGATGTGTCATTGTGATTTACAATAAGAAATATTTAGTCTTCAGCACAAGCTCCCAAAACCTTTGGAATTTCCTAAGTGATGACAGCAACAAAGGTGTCTTTTGTTATGTTAATAAGATGGCTTTTGGATTCCACCTAAAGATGGGGGCTGGTAGCCTGGGGAACCAACCACCCCACCCCTACTTCTGGGGAGGGGAGAGGGGCTGAAGACTGAATCAATTGCCAATGACTTAATCAATTATGCCTAAGTAATGAAGCCTCCATACAAACCTAAAGGACAGGGTTCAGAGAGCTTCCGGGTCGGTGAACACACGGAGATTTGGGGAGAGTGGTGCTCGAGGAGAGGGCATGGAAGCTCCAATCCTTTCCCCACACCTTGCCCTGTGCATCTCTTCCATGTGGATGTTCCTGAGTTAGATCTTTTCATAATAAACTGGTAATCGAGTCAGTAAAATGTTTCTCTGAGTTCTGTGAGCTGCTTTAGCAAATTAATCGAACCCAAGGAGGGGATTGTTGAAACCGCCAATCTCTAGCCAGTCGGTCAGAAGCACAGGTGACAAGCTGGACTTGCAACTGGCATCTGAAGTTGAGGGAATGGAATCTCATGCTAATGAAGCCAGGTACCTGAGGGTTACTGTAGATACTCAATAACAATATGATTACCAGTCAGCCTTGTTCCCAACACAGACACAGATGAAAAGAAGTTAATCTTGTTGTTGTTGTTTTTTGTTCTTTTTTTTTTTTGAGGAAGATTAGCCCTGGCTAACATCTGCCAATCCTCCTTTTACTGAGGAAGACTGGCCCTGAGCTAACATCCGTGCCCATCTTCCTCTACTTTATATGTGGGACACTTACCACAGCGTGGCTTGCCAAGCGGCACCATGTCCACACACAGGATCCGAACCGGTGAACCTCAGGCCAACGAAGCGGAAAGTGCGAACTTAACCACTGCACCACCAGGCCCGGCCCCAGAAGTTAATCTTGTTAATTGACTGTTTTCTTGTTTAATCGAGGAGTGACTCAAGGGTAACAAGGATTTACGAGCTTGTTTTGCAGAAGAAAAAGAATGTCTTCAAGGAAGTTACTATCACCAGATAACCAGCCCCCAGCTGCCCTTGATGCCTTACCTGGAGTGAAAGAAACATGATCTGCCCTTTGTTTCTCTGAAACCCCTGCTCCCAAGCCCCTTAGCTCTATGAAACCCCTGCTTTCTTCTTTCATTAAGGCAGATTTGAGAGAACCTGTCTTCCTGCCTTCTCATTTTTGGCCAATTTTAACAAACCTTTCTCTATCTCCAAGCTCCAGTGTCTCAGTGATTGGCACTTTGTGCATTGGTCACATGAACTTGAGATTAAGAGGTCCGGTGTCCCCATCTCTGGGTAAATAGTGTCAGAATTGAGTTAAATTGTAGGACACCCAGCTGGTGTCTGAGAATTGCTTGTTGGTGTGGGGGAAGCCCACCCCACCCCTACCCAAATCAGAATTGGTGATCAGAATCTTTATTGGGTTAATCAACAAAACTAGAATAAGGACAATAAGTTAGAGAAAAGAGCACTAAAGTTAGTGAGGTTGACAACCGCGCAGTGGTTATGTAAGAGGAGGTCCCCATTCCAGGTGTCGACGAAAATAATCCATAACCAATCTGTAAATGAAAATTTGGGTGAGTTTATTCTGAGCTGAAATCTGAGGACCATGGCCCGGGGCCTTTCTTCCCAAAGGAAGAAAGGGCACTGAAGAAGTGGGGTGCACAGAGTGGTTATATACCCCCAAACAGGATGTTTCACATATGATTGAAATGTCCCTCCCACAATAGTCACAAGATTGCCCTGTTGGCACAGCACTTGATGGACACAGCAGGTAGTGGGTCTGCTATCTTGGTGGGCGTAGCAGGAGGCAAGTCTATTGTCTCGAGCTGGGCAGTCACAGGTGAGCGCAGCAATCAGTTTCTAGCCTAAGGAAAGATGCTTAATCCTTAAGGAGATGCCAACTTTGGGAGGGGGAGGGAAGTTGCACCTTTATCTCAAGGGCCTTTGCTCTTGCCACAGGGAATCTCTAAAGCAGATGTACAATGCATGCTCAACGGCCACGGTCAGGCCCCTTTGGAAAGACAAGGTCAGGCCGAATTAGGTTTATACCAAATGGCTTCCTCATATTCCAATATATCCTATTACTTGCCATTTTTATTTGTCACAGGGAACACACACTGAAGTACTCAGGGGTGAAGGGCTGTGAGGTGCGTAACTTACCCTCAAGTGTGAACGCAATTTGTCCTTGAATTCAGGAAAAAAATATGCACATATATAAAGGGGCTGAGAGGAATGATAAAGCCAAGGGACAAATGTCAGCAATAGGCAAACCTAGATACAGGATATAGGGTATTTTTTGCACTACTCTTGCAACTTTTCTGTGAGTGTGAAATTATTTCCAAATTAAAAGTTTAAAAAGCAATCCTTTAAGCTCTTTATTAGAATAGATTATAATCCTACATTCCTGGAAATCCAGGGATCTTTCCCCATATTTCTAGTGGCTTCATAGCACTGGCCCCCAAATGCCAAAATATAGTTTGTTTTTTGTTAATAGACTTTTTCAGAGAGGAGAGTTTACTAGAATGGGCTATCATCACGTTGGAGAGGGAGAAGCATCTGGAATCTCGTGTGTAAGGGGAAATAACTCCACTCTATTCAGAGGCAAATGTGGCTGGAGTTGGGAGGGTCGTAGTTATGCCCCGAGGCCTTTCTCTCAGAGCACAGCTTGGTTTGGCTCTCTCTGGGATTCCCCCCCCCCCCCCCCCCCCCCCCGCCCCCGACCCCCGCCCCGGGCAGGGAGGGCCTCCTCTTTCCCCGTCCTTATTTAGAAGCATCCCATCTTCAGAAAATAGTGAGAAATGTGGAGGGATCCTTCTTTGCTGTGAGTTATCCACACAGTGTTTCTGTTTTCCTGATGAGCAGCAACACTTACATCAACATGTGCCAGAAAGCAACCTGAAAACTGAAGAGAGATGAGCGGCACATCTCCCAACGCCCAGCAGGCCTCTCTCCCTGATCTGATCCCAGCCCACAACTCAGGAATACAATTCTGGGGGCCAGGGGTTTGCAGGGGAAGCAGGCATAATGATCAGTGCTCTGCTTCCAACCCCTCCCTCCCCTCCCCAGCAGACACAGTGTTGGCTGAGCAGCCACCATCTTGCTGTACCTGTCCTTGGGCATTGTCACCCTGAGTCTCACAGCAACCCAACGCAGGAGGCATGGCCACTCAGACAAGAAAGAGACTCAGTGGTCAAAATGATGAGGATTATTTTAGGCTGGTTACTGTTAAAAACTGCAGATGGGAAGGAGGCTCTGAGGAGTGGAATTTGCTTGCCCTTTGATGAGAGACATTTGCATTTGTGAAGGAAGTCTCCATCTGTGGGGGTGTCTCCCTCTCTGCACCAGGAGGAAGGGGGGATGGCCTTATCTCTAGAAACTCTTAATGGTGACAGCAAGGACTTAAGTCTTGTTTATTGTGCTTGTCTGGTGACCTCATGTAGCTGACTCCCCCCACCACCAACATCCTCATGGAAGCATAGGACATCCTGACTTAATCCGGTATGATTCTTATCTCAAGTTATAGGACCACCCAATAACCAGACCCCACCTGCACTGATATCATTTTAACAACTTTTTACGTATTCTTTCCTTTGTCTTGCAAAGAGAAAACTCACATACCTATGCCTTAAATTTAGCCCTACTCTCAACCCATGTTGCTGGGCACACTCAGTTACAGATGAATGTAACTGAGCCCTGACTCCAGGAGGCATAATCTGCTGAGAAGATGGACAGACAGGCAGACAGGTAACCAGAGCAGAGAGCTTCAGTACAGGTAGCAAGAAGGTCCTCTGAAGATGGCCGTGCAAGCATTCCAGAGCATTCGGCGGAAGCAGCACTTGAGGGGAATTTCCAGGGCAGCTTGGTCGGTGGTCTGGGATGTAGGGGATGCTCAGGCAACCGTGGACAGCTCACATGTCCTACTCTCAACCCATGTTTGCAGCAGCTCTTTACTGCCCATGGGTCCTGTCCCCATGCTATTCCACACTATTCTTTAAATAAAAGAGCACTACTACCAGACCTTGAGAGTCCAAGAAATCTTTCTTTCAACTCCCTGGCTGGCCGACCCCACATCAAAAAGGCTTGACAAAGGTCAGACCTCTAAGAACCTCCATAGGACGGGAAGCCAGACCCGGAGCTCTGACCAGATATGTACTTCTCTTTCTGCTCCACTTTCTGCAAATGCCGAGCTCTGGGCCACCATGGGCTTTTCCCATATCCTGTACTGAGGCCCCTCAGGAGGGCACTCTTCCATTATACCAGAAAGAAGGCAAAGCCTGCCTCGGTGCTTGGCCCAGATAAGAGAGAGAAGACCCTGAGACCAAAGCCCACTTCCTCTGAATACCAGCCAAAATGGTCCAGAACTTGGAGTGCTCGTGTTGCCCTCAGGATACTGTCCTGATTTTACTGAATAACCTGCTAATGGACAACAAGAAGATTCAGATGGAAAAGCTTGAAAGGTCTTGAATGGAGCGTTATGTCCAGATATTAAATCTTCCTTGAGGTTCCCAGAATGCCCCATGTTTCTCCAGGTTTGTTCTCTAGGTACACCTTCACGCGAGCTGTCCACGGTTGCCTGAGCATCCCCTACATCCCAGACCACTGACCAAGCTGCCCTGGAAATTCCCCTCAAGTGCTGCTTCCCCCGGATGCTCTGGAATGCTTGCTCGGCCATCTTCAGAGGACCTTCTTGCTGCCTGTACTGAAGCTCTCTGCTCTGGTTACCTGTCTGCCTGTCTGTCCATCTTCTCAGCAGATGATGCCTCCTGGAGTCAGGGCTCAGTTACATTCATCTGTAACTGAGTGTGCCCAGCGACTAGCACAGGAGCTGATACAGACTGCCAAGTGAACGAATGAATGAACGAACGAACAAACGAATGAGGCCCAAGCGTCAGGAGCCTTAGGATCAAGGAACGGCCCAGTCTCTATTCCTTTGATCTCCAGCAAGTCAGTTTCCTTCTTGGTGGTCTGATCTACACGATGGTGATGAATCGTCTCTGGTTACAGCACAGAACTGATCCAGCACAGGGGTCACGTCTGAAAAGCATTTTTAAATGTAAGACACTATCCCCATGCACATCATGTTTACAGGTGAAGGGAAGAAGGGAATGGTTAAGGAACACTGTAAGATATCCTACACTGGTGGTTCTCAGCCTCAGCTGCTCACCAGAATAGCCTGGTGAACTTCACTGGCTTGGGATGCAGCCTGGACCCCGGGACTTTTAAAAACTCCCCAGGTGACTACCACGCAGCTTGGGCTAAGAACCTCTGGTAGATGCAGAGGGGGGATGCTTGTCACTCGATGCATGCCACTCAGTCTCTTGTTTGGAATAGGCAAGGGCAGTGATGCTCAAAGCTTAGCATCAGCATCAACTGGAGGCTGGTGAAAACCCAGACTCTCAGGCCACACCCCTAATTTCTGATTGAGCAGGTCAGGGATGGAGCCCGAGACTCTGCATTTCTAACAAGTGACAAGTGGTGCTAATTCTGATAGTCTGGGGATCCTACTTTGAGAACCACTTGTTTAGAGAAGCAATTCCCAAATCAAAATCACCCATGGGACTTTTTAGACACATCAAGCACCAGCTCAGGGCCACTGAGCCGCACTTTCTGGAATCTGTTTTTAACAAACTCTCCAAGTGACCTTGACCACCAGGTGGATTTGAGAATCTCTCTGGAAGGTGATTCTGTGACCATGTCTGTGCTGCTCCAAGGCTGCAGGGAACACTTTTCCCTGCCCCACAGAAAGAAGAGGACGAGAAGACAGTGGTTCTGTCCTCATCTATTTAATAAAAAGGAGAAGACAGCCCCATAAGCCTCAGATGGCAAACCATTCACACATTCGTTGGAAGTGACGTGTTCAGGGTGTGCCAGGCACCCGCCCAGGAGAAGAGTCTGAGCAGCCTGAAGGGACAGCACACGGCACTCGAGTCAGGCACCTGGAGTGCAACCTGGGAAACAGCACCCTTGTGCAAGCTAAACACAACACCCTCCACCACGACAGAGTGGAGGCCTGGGGAGATCCTCCTGCCACGAAAATATGCTCTCAGTCTTCCACTCTATAGGAATCTAATCGTTAACTAGAAGGATGACAGAGCAAATAGAAATATCCACATGAATTATTCATAGATATGGGGAAATCCTAATGGAATATCATAATAAAAAACTATTTCATTTTTTAAAAAATAGTTCGAGTAATAGAAAATCACCTGTTTCTTCCTTGAGGAGACTAAAAATACTAGTTAAGATGGAAGCTGACTTTCTCAGCAGGTCATCTCCATGTGCATTTATTCATTTGCTCAACAGAGACATGAGCCCTCACCAAGTGCTGGGCCCTGTGCCAGGGGCTGGGGCTTCACAGGGAACAAGACAGATGAACTTTCCCTTGAGGAGCCTGCAGTTCAGTGGGAGAACCCAACAGCAACCAAGCCAACACACCAGGGAGTTGGACTGTCCAACTGCACTAGGTGCCAGCAAGGAAGAGAACACAGTACTCTAAAGAAAGATCATGGGTGTGTGGGGGGTGTTCCTGGACGGGGTGCTCACAAAGGCCTCTTAGAACAATTACAATTAAGTAAAGACCTGAAGCATGAGAGGAGCTAGCCAGAGACAGAACAGGGAGTTGAATTCCAGCAGGGAAACAGCATGTGAAAAGGCCCTGAGGTAGGAAGGAGCTAGGATCAACTGTGGAAAACAAAGGTCAAAGAGACTTAGAGCACAGAGAACAAAGGGGATAGAGGAGGGAGGTGAGGTCTCAGAGCAGTGGGAGGTGATGTAGGGTGACCAACCATCTCTGTTTCCTGGGACATTGGACTTTCAGTGCTAAGACAAGGAAAGAGGGGAACAAACTGGTCACACCAGAAGTGAGGTCAGAGATGAATGGGAGGGGTGGGAGATAAGGCCAGAAAGTTGGGTGGGCACAAAGCACTGAGAACTTAACAGACTTCAATAAGGAACCTGGAGCCAGAAACCCACTGAAGGTTTTAAGTCACGAAGTGGCATGGTATGGTTCACGTCATTCAAAGTATACAGAATGGAAGGGAGGGAGCAGGAAGGGACAGCAAGAAACCTGTTGAAAGTGGTTGTGGTCATCTAGGTGAGAGCAACTTGGACCAGGGTGGCGGTGGAGATGGAGAGGAGGAGGCAGACAGGGCAGAGGCAAAGCTGTAGGGACAAGTGGGCGCCTCCCTCAACCCAAAGGTCCAGGGAAAGCGGGGAGCAGGGAGCAAATGCTGGGTGTTCCCAGAGCGAGAAGGGCAAGCACAAGACAAGTGCTGTCTCCTGCGTCCTGCAGGAACGATGACAGCTCATGAGGGACTTGCACCATGCATCTGGTAGGTGAGCGCTTCAGGGCAGGATGCACAGCAGGTGTGAGAGCAGCCCTGTGCAGGAGGGGCCTCTTCCCAGGAGGAGGATGACAAGGTGAAGAAAGGGAAGTTTCTGGAGCCACATCTCAATGAAAACCCAAAGGACTTTACCCTGGGTGCGGGCACTGTCCCAGTGACCTTCAGAGTTTGTGTTTGTTTAACAATCTTCCTTAAGGTGGCCATGCCTGTGGCTGAGCATATCAGCTGGCCTGATTCTGAGGAGAAAAGGTGGAAAAACACAAGGGAAAATACCATTATCCTCTGAGAGAATAAGGAAGAAGACGGAAGGGAGAGTGACTTCATCAAGTATGTGGAATCGGAGTTTTCTATGTCTTCCTCTCAAGGAACATCGATTTTGACAACCACCCATGGATGAGAGTACCTTTGCGGAAGTCCGGAAGCCTGCTGGAGAAGTTCCAGAACACTGGTGGAACAAAAAAAACCTGAGACTGGACACATTGAGGAGGGTAAGAGGAACAGTTTCGCTTTACCTGCATCACCACTGCCCAAGGTGGCACAGCTCCATGCCGAGAGAGACCCTCTCAGCACACAATTTCTCCCACAGGAGGAAGCGAGAGGGTGTGAGTGAGCACCTGGCTTCCCCGGCTGTGGGACACTGCCAAAGGCTCACTGCGTTCTCACACCACCCAGATTACTGAGGTGTGCTGTGTGACTGTGGTGGGAAGGGCTGGGAGAATGGCAGCCAGGGCTCCTGGAGGGCATTGAAGGGATGTGGATCCTACCAGCTGCTTTGCCCACGGGCCACTAGGGACACTTCGCCTGCAGATCCCCCTGTCTGGCCCATGATACCCTCAATGCTCCACGCACCCCACTCACATACCCCCGCACCCAGTGGCCAGCTCCCTGTGTGCGTCACTGAGGGCAACAAGTGCAAGCCTTTGCAGATAGCTAGTGATCAACACAGAAAGCCGACCCAACTCTGTAGGATTGGGAGCAATCACACAAACTTAGCACTCAGCACTGCCCTAGGGAAAGCAAACAGGAGGCTGTCGGCACCTTGGCTGGCTTTGCAGAATTGAAAGAGATAGACAATCTTAAGAATTTCCCCACAAGAGGGAACAAGAAGCATGGAGCAGGTGTATGCACAGAAAGAGTCTAAGAAGGCCTCAGAATCTCCAGCAGGGCTGAAAGAAGATATTTCTTTCCCAAAACCAATCAGTACAGACTGGAGGGGGGGACTGCTTCTTCAAAAGTGAAGATGGCAACACAAGACCTCAAGGAACAAGAAAAATCAAGGAAACATGACACCACCAAACCAACACAATAATTTTCCAGCAACTGGTCCCAAAGAAATGGAGATCTGCAATTTGTCCAATAAAGAATTCAAAATAGTTGTTTTAAGGAAGATCAGTGAACTATAAGAAAACACAGACAATTCAATGAAATCAGAAAAACAATACATGAACAAAATGAGAATTTTAACAGAGAGATAGGAATCATTTTTTAAAGAAGAAACAGAGCCAGCCCTGATAGTCTAGCAGTTAGAGTTCGGCACTCTCACCGCTTTGGCAGCCTGGGTTTGTTTCCTGGTCGCAGAACCACACCACCATCTGTCAGTAGCCAAGCTGTGGCAGCAGCTCACATAGAAGAACTAGAAGGACTTACAACCAGGATATACAACCACGCATTAGCGCTTTGGGGAGGGAAAAATAAAGAGTAAGACTGGCAACAGATGTTAGTTCAGGGCGAATCTTACTCTGCCATTAAAAAAAAAAAGGTCTGTACTAGATCTGTGACTTTGTACAATTACTAACCTCTTTAAGCCTCATTATTAAGAAAAAAAAGAGAGAAATTCTGGAGCTGAAGAATTAAGTGAATGAAATAAAAAATGCAATCAGCATCAACAGCAAACTTGATCAAGTGAAAGAGAATCTATGAACTGAAAGAGAGATAATTCAAAATTATTCAGTCAGAGGAAAACAAAGAAAAAAGAATGAAAAAAAGTAAGGAAAGGATATGTGCACTATAGGCTACCATCAAGCAAAACAATTTATGCATTATTGAAATGCCAGAAGGAGAAGAGAGGGAGAAAAGGGCAGAAAGCTTATTTAAAGAAATAATGGCTGAGAACTTTCAAAACCTGGGGATGGATTTGGACATCCAAGTTCATGAAGCTCATAGGTCCTGAAACAAATTCAATCCAAAGAGATATTCTCCAAACACATTATAACAAAACTGGCTAAAATCAAAGACAAAGAGAGAATTTTAAAAGCAGAAGGAGAAAAAACCTCTTCACATACAAGGGAACCCCCATAGGCTATCAGCAGATTTCTCAGCAGAAATCTTGCAGACCAGGGGAGAATGGGATGATATATTCAAAGTGATGGAAGAAAAAAATCTGCCAACCAAGAATACTTTACCAGCAAAGCTGTCCTTCAGAAATGAAGGGGAAATAAAGATTTTCCAAGACAAATAAAAGCTGAGGGAGTTCATCACCACTAGACCTTGAAGGAGTTCTTCAAGCAGAAATGAAAGAATGCCAATCAGTAACGTGAAAACAAATGAAAAAATAAAACATATTGGTAAAGGTAAGTATACAGTAATATCCAGAATACTCTAATACTGTAATATAGTAATATGTTACTCACTTGATTCTAGAATAAAGGTTAAAGAACAAAAGTATTAGAACGAACTATGGCTACAATAATTTGTTAATGAATACACAATACCAAAAGACGTAAACTGTAACATCAAAAACATAAAATGCTGTGGTGGGGGAATAAAAGTGTAGAGATTTTGTATGCAACCAAAGTTAAGTTGTTATCAGCATAAAATAGGTGTTATATCTATAAGATGCTTTATGTAAGCCTCAGGGTAACCACAAAACACAAATCTACAGTAGATACACACAAGATAAAGAGAAGGGAATCAGAGTATGCCACTATGGACAATCCTCATCAAATCGCAAAGGAAGACAGCAAGGGAGGAAGAAAGGAACAAAAGAACTATAAAACAGCCAGAAAACAATAAGACGGCACTGGTAAGTCCTTATCTATCAATAATTACTTTAAGTGTAAATTAGTTAAATTCTCCAATCAAAAGGCATAGAGTGGCTGAATGGATAGAAAAGAAAACAAGACTCAAGTATATGCTGCCTATAAGAGACTCACCTCAGCTTTAAGGACACACATAGGCTCAAAGTGAGGGGATGGGAAAAGATATTCCACACAAATAGAAACCAAAAGACAGCAAGGGTAGCTGTACTTATATCAGACAAAATAGACTTTAAGTCAAAAACTGTAACAAGAGACAAAGAAGGTCATTATACAATGAAAAAGGGATCAATTCATCAAGAGGATACAACAATTGTAAATATATATGCACCCAACATCAGAGCACCTAAACATATTAAGAAAATACTAACAGATCTTAAGGGAGAAATAGACAACAATAAAGTAACAGTAGGAAACTTCAGTACTCCCACTTTCAACAATGGATATACCATCCAAATAGAAATCAATAAGGAAATATTGGACTTCAACTACAGTTTAGGCCATATGGACCTAACAGACATACACAGAACATTCCCTCTAACAGTAGAAGAACACATATTCTTCTCAAACACACAGTAAACATTCTCCAGGATAGACTGTATGTGAGGCCACAAAACAAGTCTTAACGATTTAAGAAGACTGAACTCATACCAACTATCTTTGCTCACCACAATAGTACAAAACTAAAAATCAATAACAGGAGGAAAACTGGAAAATTCACATGTGTGTGGAAATTCAACAACACACACCTGAACAACAAATGAGTAAAAGAAGAAATGGAAAAAATAAAAATATCTTGAAATAAATGAAAATGCAAACACAACATACCAAAACTTATGGGATGCAGCAAAAGCAGTTCTAAGAGGGAAGTTTGGAGTAATAAATGCCTGCTTAAGAAAAAAGAAGGATCTCAAACAAATAACCTAACTTTATACCTCAAGGATCTAGAAAAAGAACAAACTAAGTCCAACATTAGCAGAAACAAAGGAAATCACAAAGATCAGAGAAGAAATAAATGAAAGAGACCAGAAAAAAACAATAGAAAAGATCAACAAAACTAAGAGCTGGTTTTTCAAAAAGATTGACAACAATATTGACAAATCTTTAGCTAAACTAAGAAACAAAGAAGACTCAAATCAATGAAATCAGAAATGGAAGAGGAGACATTACAACTGATACAAGAGAAATACAAAGGATCGTAAGAGACAACTATGAACAATTATACACCAACAAACTGGAGAACCTAGAATAAATGAATAAATTCCTAGAAACATACAACCTAAAAGACTGAATCATGAAGAAATAGAAAGTCTGGACACAGCAATTACTAGTCAGGAGACTGAATCAGTACTCAAAATCCTCCCAAGAAAGAAAAGCCCAGGACCTGATGGCTTTACTGGTGAATTCTACCAAACATTTAAAGAAGAATTCATATCAATCTTTCTCATACTCTTCCAAAGAACTGAGGAGAAAGGAACATTTCCAAACTCATTCTATGAGACCAGCATCACCCTGATATCAAAGCCAGACAAGGATACTACAAGAAAAGAAAATCATAGGCCAATATCCCTGATGAGTATAGATGCAAAAATTCTCAACAAAATACTGGCAAACAGAGTCCACCAACACATTAAAAGGATCATATACCATGATTGAGTTGTTTTTATCTCTGGGATGCAAGGATGGTTCAACATATGCAAAGCAATAAATGCAATACATTACATTAACAGAATGAAGGATGAAAATCATGCAATTATCTCAATAGATGCAAATAAAAATTGGCATAATTTAACAACCTTTCGTAATAAAAACTCTCAACAAATTATATAAAGAAGGAATGTACCTCAACATAATACAGGCAAGATATGACAAGGCCACAACTAAAATCATACTCAACAATCAAGAATGCTCAGGAGGGGGGCCGGCCTGGTGGCGCAGTTAGTTAAGTTCGCACATTCCGCTTCTCGGCAGCCTGGGCTTTGCCGGCTTGGATCCTGGGTGTGGACATGGCACTGCTTGGCAAAAGCCATGCTGTGGTAGGCGTCCTACATATAAAGTAGAGGAAGATGGGCACGGATGTTAGCTCAGGGCCAGGCTTCCTCAGCAAAAAAGGGGAGGACTGGCAGTAGTTAGCTCAGGGCTAATCTTCCTCAAAAAACAACAACAACAACAAAAGAATGATCAGGAACAAGACAAGGGTGCCCATTCTTGTCATTTCTAGTCAACATAGTATTGGAAGTCCTAATCATAGCAATTAGGCAAGAAAAATAAATAAAAGATATCCAAATTGGAAAGGAAGAAGTAAAACTGTCTCTGTAGATGACATGATCTTATTTACAGAAAACTCTAAAGACTCCACCAGAAAAAACCTGTTAGAATTAATAAACAAATTCAGTAAAGTTGTGCAGGATACAAAATCAATATAGAAAAATCATTTGCATTTCTATAGACTGACAACAAACTATTGGAAAAAAAATTAAGAAAAGAATCCCATTTACAATAGCATCAAAAACAACAAAATCCTTAGGAATAAGTTAAACCAAGGAGGTGAAAGACCTGTACATGAAAATCTATAAGACATGATGAGAGAAACTGAGAAAGACACAAATAAATACATAGATCTCTCATGCTCATGGGTTGGAAGAATTAATATTGTTAAAATGTCCATACTACTCAAAGCATATACAGATTTAATGCAATCTCTATCAAAATTCAATTGACATTTTTCACAGAAATAGAAAACAGAACCCTAAGGTTTGCAAGGCACCACAAGAGACCCCAAATAGCCAAAGCAATCTTGAAAAAGAACAAAGCTGAGGCATCACACTTCCTAACTTCAAACTATATGACAAAGCTGTAGTAACCAAAAGTATGGTACTGGCAAAAAACAGACTTAGAGATCAACAGAACAGAATAAAGATATAAACCCACACATACACAGTCAACTAATCTTTGACAAGTGTGTCAAGAACACACAATGCAAAAAGGGAAGTTTCTTCAATAAATGGTGCTGGGAAAGCTGGACAGCTACACACAGCAGAATGAAACTGGGCCACTACTTTACAACACTCACAAAAACAACTCAAAATGATTGAAGACTTGAGCGTAAGAGAACCTAAAACTCCTAGAAGAAAACAGAGGGGAAAGTTTCTTGACGCTGCCCTTGGCAATGAGTTCTTGGATTTGACACCCAAAGCACAGGCAACAGAAGCAAAAATAAACAAGCGGGACTAGATCAAACTAAAAAGTTTCTGCACAGCAAAAGAAACAATCAACAGAATGAAAACAAACTATGGAATAGAAGAAAATATTTGCAAACCATATACGTGATGAGGGGTTAATATACAAAATATATAAGGAACTTATACAATTGAAAAAAGCAATACCAAAAAAAATAATAATAACCTGATTAAAAAATGGGCAAATGACCTGAATAGACATTTTTCCAAAGAAAATATACAAATGGCCACCAGGTACATGAAAAGGTGCTCAACAACACTAATCTTCAGGGAGATGCAAATCAAAACCACAATGAGATCACCTCACACCTGTTAGAATGCCTGTCATCAAAAAGACGAGAGAAGCGCTGGTGAGGATGTGGAGAAAGGGAACCCCGTGCACTGTGGGTGGGAATGTGAACTGGTGCAGCCACTATGGAAAGCAGTAGGGAGGATCCTCAAAAGATTAAAAACAGAACTACCATATGACCCAGCAGTTGCACTTCTGGGTATTCATCTTAAGGAAACAAAATCGGTATCTTAAAGAGATACCAGCACTCCCATGTTCATTGCAGCATTAGTCACAATAGCCAAGATATGGAAACAACCTAAGTGTCTGTGATGAACAAATGGATAACGAAAATGTGGCATTTTAAATTTTATTTAGTTTTAATCAATTTAGTCACATGTGGCTAGGTAGCTACTGTATCGGACGGTGTAATTCTAAAAGTTCTGACATCCTGGGTAGAAACCAAGAGACCTGGGGACACATGGGGTGTCGTGATCTCTTCCTTCAATAAAAGGTGAGATTTAGAAGAGGAAGATCCGACCTTCTCTGGCCTGCAACACCACCATGCTCGAAATGCAGGCTCTCAACTGGGGACTTCAAAGTAAAAGTGGGGCAGGGTGCTCAGATAAAACTGTTGAAAAATGTCTGTGACACAGGAAGGACCACAAAGGAGAAAAATTCCCATAATTTTCCAAAGAAATTAACTGTGAGCTGGCAACAGGCCTCAGGACTTCAATCCCAACAAGCAAGAGCAATAAGGGGCCTGCACACCCCACTGGGAAGGAAACCCTGAGACGGGCCGCCCGGGCACGCAGCAGGCTGTGGAGGGCCGCTGAGTCCAGGAAGCAGTGACCCACTCTAACGAGGTGACTGGGAAAAGCTGATGCAGGGGCAGGGCTGAGGGACCGGAGCTAGCTACCCCAGGCCACTGTTATCACCCCAGGCCTGAAGAGGTAGAGGGAGGGAGGGTTACTGGAAAACTTAGAAATAGCTGTAGGAGGGGCTGCCTGCGGGGCTGCGGCCTTGGCCTTCGCCTTCAGAGACAGAGGGAGCCAGGGCAACCCCGCCCTGGTTCTTTCAGTCCTCAGGTCGCCTGCAGGGGCCTCCTTGTCCGAACCTGACAAGAAGCAGGAAGGAAGTGCACACAGGTCAGCCTCCTCCAGGGAACAGCAGGGCGGAGAAGGGTGGAGAGGGGATCTGGACAGGCTAACGGGATGGAAGGAGTGAGTGGCAAGGAAAACGGGGATTAGAGCAAGAATGACGTTCAGAGCAGGATTGTGAGTGAGAGATCTTCACTGTGTGAAGAGGACGCCACAGCTCACTTCCTCCTTCCTTCCCGTTGTCACAGCCGGGCAGTCCAATGGGGGCTTTGAATCCTGACGACTACCTAACGGAATGATTTATGTTCCTGTTGGGCGACAATCCTCTGCGGTCCCTGGTGTTTCTGCACATATTGTGAGCAGCGGTGACTGCCTTTGCTCTGGGACTATATTTCTGAGGGTGTTTAAATAGCAAACAGCTTTGGGAGACAGAGTGCCTCTCTCCAGAGCAAAGGTCAGGCATTATAAAGGATTTGGGTTCTCAGGATTCTTCTGTAGCACGACCTGCTGCGTGTGAGGTGTCACCCGGCTCTCTGTGTCACTTGTGGCAACCAGGGTTCAGGGAGTTGACACCGGCTTCACCATTGCTGTAACGCTCAGTGCTGTCTCTGACCCCGGGTCTCCTGTGTTCTGCCGGCGGGGCAGGCTGACTGGATACTTTGTAAGTTGGCTGAGATCTCACAGCCTGCACAGCTCTGGACTGTTACCTGTTCTAAGTCTCAAGTTCCTCAACTGTAAACCAGAAATAACAAAAGGGCTGTGTGATTACAAGAGCTGACACAAGGCTTAGAGTAGCTTTTGCTCAAGACTAAGTGCTCAAATGAAGTTAGTTACTTTATCTACTCCTGTAAGGCAAATGTTTCAACAAAAAAGGGCAAAATCAACATCATAAAAGGGGACTTGAAGCCTGTGGTAGGTGAAAAGACAGACTTCCAGGTTTTGTGATCATGAACTGAAGTTTCAAAGTTCTGAAATAACTTAAAGACGTGACTGCAGAACAGACTTGCCACTGATGCCTTTGAAAAATATTCTGAAAAGAAGAGAGGGGACAGAAAAGCAAACAGGTTGAAAATCCCAGTTTCAAAAAGATGGATTTCAGATACATCAGACAGGCCAGTCAGATGCGGGTTCCTGAAAACATTCTAGAACAGATGATTAAACAGATGGCTGTGAGCCTGTGGAAAAGAACACAGCGATCACTGGAAGCAGCATGAGTTCACGAGTAACGCATTGTGCTGTATTAATAGTTTTTTTGACAAGATCATTGGATTAATCACCAAAATACTGTGAAAATAGTATAGCGTGATTTTAGCGAGAACGGGGATGTGGGAAGGAGGGATGTGAGCTGAAAGAGACATGACTGATGCATCTGTGACCCGAAGGAAGAGTTCCAATGGAGCGCCAGCTCTATCCTGTGCGGTGTGCTTAGCCAAGACTTGGATAAAGACATCGAAAACCTGTTTGAGGCTGACACAGCTGAGAGGAACAGCCAGCATGACATCTGAGATATTTCAATACACCAGACCACGGGCTGAGCCCAACAGGAATACGTTTAAGTTCTTCACGTGGGTTCTTCACTGGCCAGACAGCGACTATATGGAATAACCCAGGATTTCGGTTATCTGCAGGCTCAGTGTGAGCCAAAGATGTGATGCAAATACTGAAAGAAAGTTTCGGTCACACTGAGCTGCACGACCACAGTAACACGGCCTGGCATCCCAGGTGTACGCCAGGCGCCCTGAGGACATCTCTCACTTAACTCTTACACCCTGGTTTAGCTCCAGGACTGCACAGATGGGGGACAGAAGTTTGGAGAAGTGAATGAACACATGAGCTGTGTGAGGTCACGCACCAAGTTAATAGCAGAGCTGGACCCAACCCCAAGTCTGTGCAGCCCCTTAGCCTGTTGAGACCACTACACGACTGTCCAAATCCAGGGGCCTTGGTCCCACGACACTGGCAGAGCGTATTCAGTTCCTGAGGTCACTCTCCAGGCCACGTGACAGGAGAAACTGCTCAAAGACAACAAGTCAGCTTGGAGAAGACGGAGGAGGGAGACGTGGTGAAGCCTAAACAGGTTATCATGATGTACCAGACCTCTGTGGGTCCGGTCCCTGCTCGCTTCTCAGACTTGCTCTTGTCCAAGTCCCCACATGTGCCCTGTCTCCCACCTGCTGGCAGCTGCCTGAACCTCCCCCGCTCTCATGCCTGAGGCCCTGCACTCACTCCAACTCCCCCGGGCCCACCGCTTCACCTGCCAACGCCACCTCATCCTGCAGATGTCAGCTGCCTCTGACGGCTGCCTCCTGGACCCCACGCCTGCTGTAGGCTGGCAGAGGCTGAAGCTCCAACAGACACCCCAACACACTTCCCGCTCAACCACAGGGCCTCTGACTCATCAAGCCTCAGGAAGAGTCAGAAACAAGAGAAGTTGCTTTAAGCCCACTACAAATATGAAATATATTATCAAAAGTTAATTTAACAGGTGCCAGCCCGGTGGCAAAGCGGTTAAGTTCGCATGTTCTGCTTTGGCAGCCTGGGGTTTACCGGTTCGGATCCCGGGTGCGGACATGGCGCCACCTGGTAAGCCATGCTGTGGTAGGCGTCCCACATATAAAGTAGAGGAAGATGGGCATGTTAGCTCAGGGCCAGTCTTCCTCAGCAAAAAGAGGAGGATTGGCAGCAGATGTTAGATCAGGGCTAATCTTCCTCAAAAAAAAAAAATTAATTTAACAGAGGCCGGCCCAGTGGCACAGCAGTTAAGTTTGCACATTCTGCTTTGACAGCCCAGCGTTTGCCAACTTGGATCCCTGGTGCGGACCTATGCACCACTTATCAAGCCACACTGTGGCAAGCATCCCACAAATAAACTAGAGGAAGATGGGCGTGGATGTTAGCTAGGGCCAGTCTTCCTAAAAAAAAATAATAGATAATTTAACAAATCTAAAATACCACCATACTTTCATAATGGGAATTTAAGGTTTTGTTTTCCAGAACCTCTAAAAATTTAATGCACTGGTGTCTGTACCCCCGGAGAGAACAAAAGCATTAGCAGTGACCGCAGGGGGCGACCCCCCTCAAAACAGTGACTTTCCCTCTCCTCTGATATGATCGATGGGAGGCTCTGCCTCTGAGACCATCCCATATTTTCTGGATGGGGCTCTTTACCTCTGTTTTTAAAAGACGCAAATCAGCAAGGCCTTGCGAGTGAAGAATTCTGAAAGTGCCTGGCTGAAGAAGGGCAGGAAGCTGACAAGTCAGTTTCACAGAAGAGATCACCTTTCTGGGTTCGAAGTTACTAAAATGACACCATGTTGGAGCAAACGGTGTGTTTGTGGAACTATTTGTTCCTTATGATCAAATCAATGAAACACCTTCTCTATCTGCCCATCGGCACCATCTCTAGCCAGGGTGTGGCTTGGAGACAAATACCTCCCCAAGGACGACCAACTGAGAGGTGGTGCTATGGAGCGTGCGGTCCCAGAAGGTGCCTTTATTTGGTTTAAGTTTTGGGCCACCAGAAGAGCTTGGTCTTGGGGCTGGCCTGGTTGCACAGCAGTTAAGTGCTCATGTTCTGCTTCGGCCACCCAGGGTTCGCCAGTTCAGATCCCGGGTGTGGACATGGCACTGCTTGGCAAGCCCTGCTGTGGCAGGCGTCCCACATATCAAGTAGAGGAAGATGGGCACAGATGTTAGCTCAGGGCCAGTCTTCCTCAGCAAAAAGAGGAGGATTGGCAGCAGATGTTAGCTCAGGGCTCATCTTCCTGAAAAAAAAAAAAAAAAAAAAAAAAAAAAAAGAAAAAAAAAAAAAAGGAAAAAAAAAAAAAAGAAAGAAGAGCTTGGTCTCCTATAACCACAAAAGGCAAGATTTCACGACCCTGCTACCCAGCATTGTCAGACGGTGCTGTTTAAAGTACTGGCCCATGGTCTGCCGAGGCTTCTCAGCACAGCCATACATGGCACGATCCTCCTTTCCCATCCTCATTCAAACGATGTTTCAACCGACAATAAACAGCAAGCTTTATAAATAAGCAGAAAGCTTGAGTCGGAGATGTTAGGGGGGTGTAAAGACTGAGAGTTTTATACTCTACAAGTAGAACTACACTCAAAATCTAATTTTAGCATTAGTCCCACAGCAAGAGCTAGAAATGACCTTCAGAAGGAGAGTGAAGGGGGGCGGGGAAGCAGAAATTAACTATCTTTTTGATGTAGCTGTGGATGTCATGGGGTATCCTCTTGAGCTTTCATTTTTTTCCTTATAAGCTTGCCCTGTGGTTAGATCTGACCCTCTTGAGCCAGTCTGTAGTGTATACACTGCTTCTTCTCTGTTCCTGGAGTTGAAAGTGCCCTTAAGGATGATAGAAAAGGTCCCTTCAATCCAATGCTACAAAAGTAGCAAACATTTTCTGATATTTACCATGTTTCCTGCATACTGTGAGGGAGGGAAGATTTTAAATTAATTAAAATAAATAAAATTCTCCCCACATATAAGTAGGTTCAGAACTTCTACTCAAACACCAACAGCTCCCCACACAGCCATCCCCTTTTGAATTGTCATGAGAAAGCTTCACCTCGTGTCAAGCCAGCATCGACGTTAACGCATCTTACACTCACCGCTCCTAGTTTTTTTTCCCAACCCACTGTCTCGTTATTGTCTTTCAAATCTTTATAGTTTTGCTGTTTTTCTCCTTCAGCTCTTCTCCTTTATGGTTTTCAGGCCCTTCAGCAAGGCAACCACATGATGCTGCTCATACTCCAATTCGTCTAAGTCCCTTTAAAATGGGATCCAGAAACTGGACAGCGGGCTGCAAGGGTCTTTCTCATTTTACCACCGTCCAAACGTCAGGCCCATTAGTTCTTCTCTCTCCGCCATCCTTGTTACCCGCGGTTACAAGGACAAGCTGCAGCTGTTCAGTAAGCTTAACTGGTGGTGATAAAGTGTTGTAGCAGGCAAATGTCTGACACATCTGTTCAGCAAGTCCATAACCCTACAGCTGAGTTTACGAAACTATAGATTCAAGTAACTTTAAAGTGAATTTGAATTCACTCTGTAAAAACCGACTTAGATAACTCAAACGGGAGAGCTTTCTGGATCACGCCGCCCATGGAGCTCGGGGAGCTGACCAGAGATTTGCACCTGGGATGTAAGGATTTCAAATCTAGAGGTTTAAACCACCATGGATTATACTAGCCATCTGTGTGGTTCGGAATAACGCAATCTGGCGAACCCAACCCCTTTCTAACTCCATATTCCAAGTAGTTGAATGTACACTGGAGATGTGATTTGAGCTCTTTTTCCCCTCACATTTTCTAACTATGTTTTTATCTGCAGTAGACAACTAGGTCAGAAGAGAGGGACTCAGCTGTTATTATAAAGGTCCCAGATAGAGTTTCAGCATCACAAAAATGCCAAGTAAGGAAGTCTCTTCTATAGTTAAGCAAGAAGCAGTTCAACAGAGGATAGCTCTGTTTAAACAAGCATTCATATATTATAGGTACGTTACATAAATATATATTACATATAGTAATATACACATATACTTATAATAATATATATATTACTATTAACATCATATAATGCCTAAAAATGATCACTATAGCTGTGTCACTAGTGGATTAAAATGAACTGAGAAACTCTTTGGTAGAATGTGGTTCTTTCTTCACGTAACTGTGGGGACATTGGTTTGGATATATGGACAACCATGCAGCTCCCAGAAAAGGGGCATCTATATGAGCTGACAAGCTGGGGCCTTTCTCCCACCTCCCAAAAGTCAACAGACCAGATATGGCAGCTACAATTGGTCTTTCATCTGTCCATTCCAAAACTGGATTCCCTCCCATGTACACTCCCCTTTCCTGCCATCTCATGTCCAAGTAAAATGTCATTGACTACAAATTACCATAGATAGGCTCTCACCGTGGAATCAGAGGCCTGTGTGGGCCACTCAGGGAAGGCCTCTTGTAAGAGGGTTACTTGAAAAGAAGTGTAGATACATAGAGAAAGGGTTCTGACACATTGCATTTCTATCAACAAAACTGTTATGCAGAAACACAGCAGGATTTCTTTAGTAATAAAATGGCTTGTTGAGATTTGGAGTTTTATTTCTTTTTAGAAAAAAGAGAAAATTTACAAGATGCAAAGGTCTCACACAATACATTATCATTGATGATTGTTCTCTTTACACCTTAACACGGACCCTGGATTGGCCAGCGCTGGGAAAAACATGGACAGCATGAATGTGTTTGAGACCCATCATGGACACGCAGAAATACACCACAGTGTGAAAGGACTTGATGACAAATGATGTTGGGCCAGCCCGTCCCAAAAGCAAGCCAAGACATCATAGGAACCAACAAAGCCTTCCGGTGGGGGAGGCATGGGTGTATGCCCTGCTGCCATGTGCACGGGGTGCTCCCCTGCACTGGCAGCACCCCCTCCCCATTAGACCACAGCAACAACAGAAAATGGTAACGTTCCTTTGGTGTTTTTTTGCAGGGCTATTCAATCTTTTATTTCTGTCTTCCTTCTCACGATTCAGTTCCAAATTCTTAAAGCCGAGTAGGTGCTTAGCATCTTTCATGAATTTTTCAGGATCCAGTTCTGCCCAATGAAAATGCACTGAAAAGAACAAAGATAAGACACATAACTCAGAAAGGTCCCAAAATTTGCCTCAAATTCTATTAAAAAATATGACCAAGTATAACAAAATAGCTGAAGATAATCCTTTTTCAAGTTCATACAATGACAATGGCATGACAGTGTTTCACTTTACTGTGAAAAATCTGCCGTGTTGTCAGGTATAAATCCATATACCTTCCCGCCAAAGAGCTTCCAATTTATTAGAACTTCATTCTTAGGCTCAGAAAGACATGAAACCAAACATCTAGGAATTAAACAACAGACTTCTAGACGGCCTCTGCATCAAAGACAAGTCACAAGGAAAATAATAAAACATTTTAAAGTGAATGAATATGAGGGCCCAGCTCTGTGCAGAGTGGTTAAAGTTCTGTGCGCTCTGCTTCAGTGGCCTGAGTTCACGGGTTCAGATCCTGGGCATGGACCTACTCCACTCGTCAGCCTTGCTGTGGAGGCATCCCACATACAAAAAAAAGAAAGAAGAAGACTGGCACAGATGTTAGCTCAGGGTTAATCTTCCTCAAGCAAAACAAAAAAAGTAGGATTGGCAATGGATGTTAGCTCAGGGAGAATCTTCCTCACCAAAAAAATAAAAATAAAAAAAAATAAGGAAAAAAGAAAAGAGAATGAATATAAAAGTACAACATATCAGAATTTGTGACATTCACCTAAGGCAGTGCTTAGAGGGAAATTCATAGCATTAAATGCTTATATTAGAAAATAATTAGTCAATAATCTGAGTTTCCACCTTAAGGAACTAAAAGAATAAAAGCAAAGTAAACCCAAAACAAGCAGAAGGAGGGGAATAATAAAGATAAGGACAGAAACTAATGAAATTTCAAACAGAAAAACTAAAGAGAAAATGAATGAAAAAGTCAATAAAACTTATAAAGCCTCTTGCCAGACTCACCAAGAAAAAAGAGAAAAGATACAAGTTATGAATATCAGAAATCAAGAGGCAACATCAGTACAGATTTTATAGATATTAAAAGGATAAAAACAATATATCACAAACAACTTTATGCCCATAAATTAGACAACATAGATGAAATGAACAAATTCCTTGAAAAAAGACAGAAAAGCCTCATTTCCAAAACCTTTTAACAATGAGGGAGTCAGAGGGGTGTGGAGCCTAAATAAAGCATAGGGACAGGGAATAAACTAAACACTTGTTCTTGGGATATTTTTAATACTGCTCCAAGGATGGTAGTTCTTTGGTATAAAATGTCCAAGAGTCTTGAGTTTCCCTTTGTAATTCTGAGGCTACAGCAAAAACCAGCTGGTCTTGTCAATATTTCTGAAGCAGGCATTTGTCATCCAAGAGTTTTAACCCCAAACTTAACAGAGTAGTTTCTACTCCCTCAGATCTAAATTTTAATTGAATGAAGTTCAGTAAAAGCAAAAGATGCTGATAACGAGAGTTGCACGTGGTGATGCCCCATCTAGGAACAAGCTTCTGGATGTGCTCACATGGGTCACATTCTTAAGTGCTGTATTATGAACAGATGCCTGGATGGAATTAACAGCCTGCCATTCCTGAGTCCAGTTTGATACCAAGGTCCATGGGCCCACATGGTTCTATCTGGACCCACACAAAGTATCGAAATTTCCCCTGAGGTCTCCCCTCATGCTCTGAAACTCACCTGTCACAGTCTTGCACTGCTTCCTACGAGATATCTGAAAGACCACCAGGGGACCACATTACTTCCATTTTTAAGTCAAGAAAAGCAACTCATTTGCTCCTATATTTTAATCAAGATGTTAACCCAAACCTAAGAACCTGGGGCCTCTCTCCTCGCTTGCAATACTAATAAATGAAATCCTGAAATTGGTTCTCACATTGACCTTTGGAGAACTCCATCTTCTTGGCACAGATTAACACCTTTGTTTTTGAACTTAAAATGAGCTTCGAGATCCTGCTTGAGTACATTTTTCTTTTACATTTACTCCAATTAAATATTCCACATGTTTTAATGCTTTGGGATAATAAATGTATATTTCAAATGTTTTTTTTTTTTTTTGAGGAAGATTAGCCCTGAGCTAACTACTGCCAATCCTCCTCTTTTTGCTGAGGAAGACTGGCCCTGAGCTAACATCCATGCCCATCTTCCTCTACTTTATACGTGGGACGCCTACCACAGCATGGCTTTTGCCAAGCCGTGCCATGTCCACACCAAGGATCTGAACTGGCAAACTCCAGGCCGTCGAGAAGCGCAACGTGTGAACTTAACCGCTGCACCACCAGACCAGCCCCTCAAATGTTTGATGTGCAGATGGAAATGATAAGGTTTACCTCAGAAGAATAAGTGACCTAGAAAGTGTTATTCCGCTAGAAGACAAAGCAGGTAACATTACGTCTCTAACTTTATAAAATTAGAGATATAGAATTATGGGCTCAGAGAAAACGTTATAAAAGCATCATGTTAATAATGATTATCTTAGAACAATGAGATGGCAGATGCCTTTTATTTTCTTCTTTGAGCATTCTGGCATGTTTGAAATTTTCTATAATGAATAAGCGTTAATGTTGTAATAAAAATGGCTTTCAAAAGAAATTTTATAAGAGAACGATGATTTTTAGGAATTCCAGTTCTCTCCCAGAGAATCATAGAACTGAAAGAAATCCTGAGAGGTTTCAACCCAGGGGTTCTCAAAGTTTTTAGGTAAACCACTCAGGCATAGAGACTTTATAAAGCACTCAACCTTAATCAACTGTGCTACTAGTGGGAGCCCTAATGGCAGACCTCATCATACTATCAGCATTAATATTAGGAGTGATTGGCTCCCAAACTGCATGCAAGAGCCTACTGGCCAGCAGCAGACACTGTTCTGCCTGAAAGACACTGCCCCATCATGATACATGGATTGGTCAGCAGACACTTTTTATTTCCAATGTCACTTTTAACAAATGCTCCTTCTCATTTTCTTGAACATAACAATAGAAAAACCAAGGAGCCAGACTGCTGGCTAGCAACTGGAAGTAGCTGGAGATCATGAAGGCCACACGGCTGGAAGCATGAATGGGGAGGTGGGAATGCACTATCTGTGAGGTCCATTCGCCAGATTAGAAGCGCTGAACGGAAGTCATGTTCAAGTGATAAACACACGATTCTCTACAAAAGGGAGGACACTGAGTCTTGAAATTTAGAAACCCTGGAGAAGGGGTAATGTGCCTCCCCAGAGAGCTGTTGAGAGGATGATGTCTATTTCCAATGCATTGTTTTGATGTCCCTGCAGCCAAGTGAGCTATCTGAGGGCAGACACGAGCTGTAGGCAAGGGGATGGTGGGGGGCATCTGACAGGCAGCACTAAGAAGTGCCTGATAACTCAGCACCACAATTTCACAGCCTTATGAAAGAAGCTGCTTCTCTTTTACTGCCTGCGAACGTCAGGGGCAAGGGGGAACAGTCCAGGACCAGGAGCAAGGAACCCCTCAACAGTCTGTTTAAACACTGAGTCTCTCAGAGATGGTGACTTCCAGCTGATCTGCTTCTGGCTTCAGGCGATTCGAGAACCACAAGATGTACGTGCTAGAGTCAATATACACACCCCACAGAGCTGCTCTCCAAACCACGATCAGAAGAACCGAGCTTTTATTTATTTCAGGTCATGGCTGGGCCTCTAGTCTGAATTCATTACCTAGAAGAGGAAGGCTGTCCTATGAAGACATGAAGGCTGCTGGAAGTCAACGTTAGCAGCGAAGGGTTCACTTGGACCTTCCAGCATTGTTAGAGATTCCAGTGAGCCCGCTGCTCAACTGTCACAATAGAGAATCACCTCCTTTGCTGGAGTCCTGATGGTCCTGACTTGGTGATGAGAAGATGGGAACGGTGATTCAACTTCTTAATTAAGAAAGGAAAGCTTGGTGTGATATAACAAAGCAAGCAGGAAAAAAACTGATGTTACCTGATAGTGGAAGGAACAAAGTCTGGCAGCAGTTCTTAATTTTTTCGCTTAAAGTCTACCCCGTCTATTTCTCATGTATATTTGTATAGATTTAACCATGTCGGTCTTACAGAACTTACAGTGTTTCAGATGATGGTCTTAAAATCTGAACTCGATCCCTCTAGGTTAGTGCTATCCAACTGAACTTTCTGCAATGACAGAATTGTTCTGTATCAGCACTGTCCAATATGACAGCAACCACCCAGAAGTGGCTACTGAGCACTTGAAATAGACTACTGTGACTGAGGAAATGAATTTTAAATTTTATTTAATCTTAACTAATTTACATTTAAATATCCACATGCACAAGCATCACAATCCCTGACTTCAAAGCATACTACAAAGCTACAGTAATCAAAACAGCATGGTACTGGTACAAAAACAGATGCACTGATCAATGGAACAGAATTGAAAGCCCAGAAATAAAACCACACATTCATGGACAGTTAATCTTCGACAAAGGAGCTGAGGGCCTACAATGGAGAAAAGAAAGTCTCTTCAACAAATGGTGCTGGGAAAACTGGACAGCCACATGTAAAAGAATGAAAATTGACCATTCTTTTTCACCATCACAAAAATAAACTCAAAATGGATCAAGGACCTAAAGATTAGACCTGAAACAATAAGTCTTCTAGAAGAGAATATAGGCAGTACACTCTTTGACATTAGTATCAAAAGGATCTTTTTGGACACCATAACTCCTCAGATGAGGGAAACAACAGAAAGAATAAACAAATGGGACTTCATCACACTAAAGAGCTTCTTCAAGGCAGGGGAAAACAGGATTGAAACAAAAAAACAACCCGCTAGTTGGGAAAAAATATTTACAAGTTATTTATCTGACAAAGGGTTAATCTCCATAATATATAAAGAACTCACATAGCTCAACAACAAAAAATCAATCAACCCAAGTGAAAAATGGGCAGGGGACATGAACAGACATTTCTCCAAAGAAGATATACGGATGGCCAATAGACACACGAAAAGATGTTCATCATCGCTGATCACCAGGGAAATGCAAATCAAAACTACACTAAGATATCACCTTATACCTGTTAGAACGGCAAAAATAACCAAAACAAAAAGTGACAAATGTTGGAGAGGTTGTGGAGAAAAAGGAACCCTCATACACTGTTGGTGGGAATGCAAACTGGTGCAGCCACTATGGAAAACAGTATGGAGATTTCTCAAAAAATTAAAAACAGAAATACCATATGACCCAGCCATCCCACTACTGAGTATCTATCCTAAGAACCTGAAGTCAGCAATTCCAAAAGTCCCATGCACCCCTATGTTCATTGCAGCATTATTCACAATAGCCAAGATGTGGAAGCAACTTAAGTGCCCATCAACTGAGGATTGGATAAAGAAGATATGGTGTGTATATATATATATATATATATATATATATATATAAAATGGACTACTAAGCCATAAAAAAGGATAAAATTGTCCCATTGACAACAACATGGATGGACCTTCAGGGTATTATGTTAAGTGAAATAAGCCAGATAGAGAAAGACGAACTCTGTATGACTCCACTCCTAGGTGGAAGTTAAAATGTAGACAAAGAGAACCGATGGGTGGTTACCAGGGGAAAAGGGGGCTGTGGGGTGGGCACAAAGGGTGAAGTGGTGCACCTACAACATGACTAACAATAATGTACAACTGAAATTTCACAAGGTTGTAAACTATCATAACCTTAATAAAAAGTTAAAAAAGAATCCACATGCAGAAAGCACCTACTGTATTAGATAGCACGCTAATCTATATGCTTAGCTCCACACTTCAGCAACAGACAGAATCACTAATTGTGGCCAGATTCTTGGCAATCTCTTTTTTTAAAATAAAATTCAATTTATTTAAACTAAAAAACAAAAAAACAGTTCATTCATTTCTCCCACTCCCCCTTACTCCCTGCCTCTGGCAACCACTAATCTATTCTCTGTATCTACGAGCTTGGCTTTTTAAAATCTTTTTTATTTCACTGATCATAATGCCCTCAAGGTACATCTACAATGTCACAAATGGCAAGATTCCATTCATTTTTATGGCTGAATAATATTCATTTATATATACCACAGTTTCTTTATCCATTCATCCATTGATGGACACTTAGGTTGTTTCCATATCTTAGCTATTGTAAATAATGCTGCAATGAACATGAGGTGAATATCTCTTTTTGAATTAGTGTTTATTTTCTAATAAATAAGGCAACTGAGGTGGAAGCCTGGGTGTGGAGAAAATCTAACCCTACTGCTGGTAAAGGAACATAACGTAACTGCTCTGTATCAGTGCGGAAGCACATCAACCTCATGTATGACAGCGTCCATAACACTTAAGGTTTGGGAACAGTAACCTCTTCCAGGAAAGAAGAGACAGAATGGGGCAGAGAATAATATCTCAAAAAACACTGCCTAAAATTCCCCAGGTGTATTGAAAAACATACATTTACAGATTCCAGAAGGTCAGAAAACCTAAAGCAATCAGGATGAGACTTAGATATGATACAGATGCTGGAATTATCAGATAAGGAAAAATAACTATGATTAATATGTTAAGGGCTCCAATGGGAAAAGTAGACAATATGTAAGAACAGAAGGGTAATATAAGCAGAGAGATGGAAACTCCAAGAAAGAATCAAAAGGAAATGCTAGAAATAAAAAACCACTGTAACAGAAATGAAGAATGCTTTTGATGGGCTCACCAGTAGACTGGACACAGGCAAGGGATAAATCAGTGGGCTTGAAGACAGGTCAATAAAAAGTTCCCAAACTGTAAAGAAAAGCATGGGGGGGAAGGCACAGACAATCCAAGACCTGTGGGGCAACTGCAAAAGGTTAACATACACAGAACTGGAATACCACAAGAAAGGAGAAAGAACACAGAAGACAAATGTGAAGGAATAACGGACAAGAACATTTCAAACTTAATGACAGACACCACATCACAGAACCAGGAAGCTCAGAGAACACCAAGCAGCAACTAAACCCAGACGAACCATATTCAAACTGCAAAAAGCCAAAGAGAAAATCTGGAAGAAGCCAGCGAATGGAGGAGATGGGGAGACAGCAGGCTGGCCGTGAACCCACCTCACCTAAAGAGGAACAAGGATGAGAATTACAAGGACTTCTCAGAAGAAACTATGCAAGCAAGAAAAGAGTGGAACAAAATATTTAAAGTACTGACAGAAAAAATCCCACCAATCTAGAATTCTATACCACTGAAATTATCTTTCAAAAGTAAAGGAGAAATAAAAACTTTCTCAGATATGCACTGCAAGAAATGCTGAAAAGCTCTTTAGGCAGAAGGACATGATACAGGTCAGAAGCTTGGATTCACATAATGAAAGGAAGACCACCAGAGAGAAAATGAAAGTAAAATAAGATCTTTTCTTTTTCTTACTGTTAGTTCATCTAAAAAATAACTATTTATAAAATAGTAATAGTAACAGTGTACTAGGTTGTATAGCATATGGAAAGTGAAATGAACGACAGCAGTGTCACAAGGGACGGGAGGGAGGAACTGGAAAATGCTGTTATAAGGTACCTGTAAATCAAGTTAAGTGGTACAGTGTTACTTTAAGGTGGACTTAGATTAGTTTAAAATGTATACTGCCAACTCTAGGGCAACCACTAAAAAAAGAAAAACTGTTTTAAGTTAAAAAAAAAACAAAACACCACGTCAGAGGCACAGCTAGTTCATACATGAAGTACCAGAACACTGGGAAAGTGGTGTGAATGCTGACACAGGGAGGCAAAGTGAAGCTCTAGGAATGAAAGAGATCCCACCTTCTACAGGGGAAAAAACAGTGAGAAGTGACGGAATATCCTTTTAACAGAATACACACAGACACACAGGCAGACGCACACACATACCCCTCCCATGCACGCTGCTCTAGCTTGTTAGGAAGAACTGTGCTCAGCCAAGACACATCTTACTATTCAAAGGTCAAGTTGAAAAAGCAAACAGACGGCAGCTTCCAAAACACTTTCCTTGTCTGGTTTCGAGTGTGTTGACATTTGAGGACAGAAATGGGGGGCACTAGTGAGAAGCCTGCTCCTTTCACACCTTAGTGACGGTAGTTGACTAAATACACAAACGAGGTGACACTGGAACCTGCAGTCAAAGGCGGGGACCACACTCCCTTAGTGGGAGGCTGCCCGGCACCTGGAGCTATGCGCCTGAAGCGGGAACTGAACTGTAGCCTCACGGGAAACCCGAGTCCTCCCACGAGGTGAGGAGCTGCAAGGAGTGGGACAGAGGGCAAACGGAGTTCATTTTAGCAGTTTCACATCCATCTGATAAAATAAGAAACAATGTTGGCAATGTGATAGAGAAATGTTGACACCCTGGGAATGTCCTCTGAACTATGAAGGTTTTTGACTCATTGTCAAAGAAAAATATGCTGAAGACCAAGTGGTTTCTCCTTCCATTTTCTTTTGTTTTTTCTCTCTCTCTCATGCCTTGGAAACTCAAAGCTGCTTTCCTCAGGGCCTGCGAGGCTCCCAAGGGCTCTGTTTTTAAAGAAAAGCAAATGAAAACTGCAGCTCCCCTTATGTGGGGTGGGGGAATGGCTGCTGTTTTTCTGTGGAGCGAAGCAAATGCCAAGGTCACCTTCCATCTGTCACTACTTAATTCAGCTCTTCCAAGTATCTGAATATTTGGTGGTGATTTTGTGGGTCTACTGGGACAACAGATTTTAGCAGAAGGGCAACAAAAGCCCATGGGCAAGAAAAAGCCCAAGTATATCACTGGAGGGCCAGCCATAGTTCAGTCCTGGCCGCTCTGGAGTCTTCAGTTCCTGGAACATGGCTAAAATCCCAGAAGGGGGGTGCCCAGCCCCTCCCTGGTCCTCGGCTGGCTGGAGGTGTCTCAGAGGCAGCCAGCAGGAAGGCTCAGAGGACCCCTCACTTACATCCATTCATGCCGGGATGTCGGCACAGGCCCCAGGCCTCTGCTGCCATCTCTGGTTTGAATGATTGCAGCTAGACACCCACCTTAAACTGTCAATAAATGAACGGCTTTCCTTGTGCACTTCGTCAAAAACCCCAATGGAACTACATAAGTGTGCAAAGAAAATGTGGCTTCCGCATTTTCATGGCCCATACAAACTTCCTCACAAGCCGCTATTCCGCTGAGCAGGGGAAATCTTGAACACACACTAACTCTGTCCCACCTTGGTATCAAAACAGCTCAGTCCTCAGCGGCCTCTGTGGCTCAGCACCAGGGCCTTGGTGCACACTACTGAGGGGCGCTCAATTGCTCAGGGGCCAGAGGTCCTCCCTGGCTGACTTGGCCTCACCTCAGCTCTCCCCTCAAGTCTGACCCAGGAGGTCAGAGGGAGGTCATGTAAAGAGCTGAGGCCATGACCCCTCTGCCCTCCTCAGTGAAGCTGCCCCTCACAGCCTGTGGGGCAGGCTCCCTTCACCCAGGGTCTTTCCACTGAGAACCCACAGTCAGCCCAAGAGACCCCCAAGACAGCTCTCTTCTGCACCCCTCACAGGGCAAGTAAGACCCTCTGTTAACTCCTTCTGCCTCCTGATGCCTAACCATGTCCTGCCCCGCCTTCTACTCAGCCTGATGGAGACCTGGAGCCACCGTGCGGAGCAGTCTCCTTCCAGAATTCCCACCAGGGACCATGGCACAGGCCCCCATGGCTTCCGGCTTTCCCATCATCTAACTCCTACCCCAGGGATTTTGGTCTGCAGCAGGAAGCCAGAACGCCAGGTGTGGCCTCTGGCGTCCCCTCCGTGTGTCCCTCTTCTCTCTCCCACTGTCTCTCCTAACCTGAGAGCTTTCTTTCACCTTCCCTCCTGCCAGGCAGGGGCTTCCCCCACACCATCCCTCTTCCTTCACCCTCTCCCCTGGGCCATAATGATGCTACAGCTACAGCGAACCTGACTCACAGGGAGAGGGAAGGAAAACATATCTGCGTCCTCTTTTCAAAATGCTGTGCCCCTTGGGTTTGCTTCTCCTGCTGCTGTGTCCCCTCCCTGGCTAGCTCTTTTTGGGTGGCTAACGAAACAATAGTACAATTTACCCCAAGTTCTATGCTACCCAATCTGCACTACCCTGAGAACAAACACAATGACAAGTTTTTAAAAATGTCATCAACTTTACAGAAGCAAACAATAGACCCCTACAAGTCTATGAGAAATTTAACCTCTTAAATTTGGGATATGCTGGGGAGAAACGCTCACTCCCACCTCTGGCCCTTCTTTCTGTGTGCTCAGTTTTCTTTCTGCAGACGTGTCCTCCTGGATGTTCCGCGATACACAGTTACTGTCTCTTCCTTTAAGCCTGGGGCCCTCAGGAGTTTTTCTTGCCCACAGAAATGGGAAAATCACGCGCAGGCTGCCCAGTGGCCACAGGACACTGATCCCCATAGTATACTCTCTACTGGGATTATTCTGAGGCCAAAGTCTAATGCAAATGAAGGTCTTCACGTTGTTATGTTTTGCACTGATTTAAAAAGTAACAGAATCCAATACTCCTCTATAAATTAAACAAAGATTTTTCTTTCTTTTTTTGAGGAAGATTAGCTCTGAGCTAACATCTGCTGCCAATCCTCCTCTTTTTGCCGAGGAAGACTGGTCCTGAGCTAACATCTGTGCCCATCTTCCTCTACTTTCTATGTGGGACGGCTGCCACAGCATGGCTTGCCAAGCGGTGCCATGTCCGCACCCGGGATCTGAACCGGCGAACCCTGGGCCACGGAAGCGGAACATGTAAACTTAACTGCTGCGCCACTGGGCCGGCCCTAAACAAAGATTTTAGAAGTCGTGTTCAGACATACTTAAAGCAAAAGTCAAGACAATAAATTTATAAAATATATTAGCAAGTTGATAATGCAATCAAGAAAGGAATCAACTAGGTGGCATTAGAATTCCTAAAGCCGTTTTGAAAATACAAAGCTGCAGGCATATCTGAATGTGTCTGTGAGTGTGAGTGTGTATTTAGATTGATAAACTGGGTTTTGTTACTGGGAGCGCTTATATTTTTATTCCTTTTCTATTCATTGAGGTCATCATGAGAGTCTGAAAATTTGAAATTTTTTAAACTTGTTGTAAGGTCCCAATTCCCTGGAGAAAGGTTATTATTTGTAGTTTTACAACTGAAGGGAAATAGATGGTGCCGTGCCTGAGGGGGCCAAAAGAGAAAACAGCATGCAGGCTGGGCAGCTGCCTCAGCCCAAGGAGTGAAAATAGGAAGTATCCAGTCTGGATTCCACTTCTGGACCCAGGAACTACCCACTCCGAAAACTTGGCCTAACGAATGACGGTCCCTGGCCATCGGATTAACTTGTCCTTAGTCTTCTTTTAGGCACAGGTGCAGGAGTTGGTCTGGTCTCTCCCAACACGTCCCTGGGGGCAGGCGAAGCTGGAGAAGCTTGCAGAAACACGGCGGGAGAGTCCCCATGAGCTTGTCCCTCCCTGCCCAGCCTGCTAGGACAGTCACTGGGCACTGTGGCTTCTACCTGCCTGCTTTTCCCAGTATCACTGACGAAAGGAATGAGTTTTACTCACATAGTTAACAGAAGAAAAACCAAGGAAGCAGAAATTAAGTAACTTACTTATCGTCACACACAAATTGGTTGGATGGAAGTAAGAACTTAATGAGTTTCTGGGTTACTGCCGCACCCATTTAATTAGCATAATTATAAAACTAACTTAAAGAACTGCTCTGCACACTGCCTTTATGTGGCATATTTCACTCCTTCAGATTTAGGATTTCTAGACAGAGTGTAAATCAGAAGCGCTAGCAATACTGTGATGACAAAACTGACCTAATATGAGCAAATCATCACAAAGTTCTGGAGGAGTAGGAATGGAAGTTTTATGTGACATAAATACCAAGTAAAACGTTATTGTATACTCATGAATATTTAACATTCTTTAGACACGAAATACCACATTTCAGAAGACTCTCCCTAACTCATACCAACTATTTCAGTTCATGAATACGCATCAATGGCTTTAGGCCAGAGCATCAAGATCAAGAAACAGGCAGGGCTGCGATTGTGACAGACAAAGGAAGGAAATTCCCTCTGATCAGGTGAGTGTTCGAGATAAAGTAGCCAAGACCAGTGACCACAGCTCTGTCATGTCCCTGAGGTTACAGTGGAAGAAAATATAGTGACTGGGGGAAAAGTCAACAGGACAATAGGATTTATTATCCAGAGCTTCTCACCCCGTAAAACTTTCAATGAATCAACAACCCATCCTTTCTAAGCTGTCTGTTCTGTTTCTTTGGTCTGTTTGTGAGCTGGTAACACTGCACCCAATTATTACTATGGGCTTTGTAACATATCTCAGGATCTGGTGGTCTGCGTCCTAAAGGACCCTGTGAATACAGACTTCTGACCTCTACTTCCTTTCAGAAGGCAGAAAATTATCTTACTAACGTTCTCCTCTCTTGCAATTTGGCATCTCCAGGGAAAACTCATCTGCCACCTTGGTTTGAACCACACAGTCTATTAGCTGAAGACTCCAAAATGTAGGCCTGGACCTCGCTCCGCAGCTCTGGACCCTCAGAGTCAACAGACTACTAACATCCCCCTGGCTGCCAGCAGGCACCCTCAACATAGTATGCTCAAACCAGGTCTCATCTGAGATCCCCACCTTCTGTGTTCACTGCATCATTCAAACTAGGAGCCTAAGTCATTCTAGATGCTTCCTGTCCCAAATCTAACTAGTCACCAAGTTGAAATGATTCTGTTTCCTTTACACCTTTCAATCCCTCCTTCCTCTCTAGTCCCACTATAACGTCTTATCTTGATTTCTGCGACTGCCTCCTAACTGGTCTATCTGCTCCCAGCCTCACTCCTCAAGGCTGCTGGGGTGATCTTTTAAAACTTTGTATCTGATTACATCTCTTGTAGACTTAAAACCTTTCGGAGGTTTCCATCACCCCAGGATGAAATCCAAATTTCTCACAGTTGCATACCGGATCCTTTATGATCCAGAACCCTCCTACTTCTCTAACTTCAGAGCAACTCCCATCTCCCTAGACAACCCACCCAACTGAACCCAATGCTTCAGCCATTCTTCACTAGCTCTGTTCCAAAACTCATCTGTCCTTGTCCCTCCCCCAGCAATGTTTGCACCTGTTCTTCCCTTGGCTTAGGCAGCTCCCTACCCCCTCCTCTCATCTCCCCATTTCTACAAGTCCTTCAAGGCCCAGTTCCAGAGTCCTCCCCACTGTGGAGCTCCCCCACTGCCCGGTCCACCCCACTTCACATTCCCATCATCACCACAGTGCACCATGCTGCAGCAGCATTATTTCTATGCTTCTTCCTGAACTTGTGGACTCCTGACAAGAAAGAGGCTTTCAATAATGTGTTCACTGAGGGGATGAACTTGAGCAAAGGGCCATCAGACGACTGGGTCAAGTTTTAGAGGCCTCTGATCTTCAGGCAGGCAGATGGACTCAAGGCTATAGTAAACTGCGATGCATTCCTGGCATGGACGTGATAAGAATAAAATCCTGTTTTAAGAAGAGTAAACTGGCACTGTCATGCATGATGAAGTGAAGGATGGCAGAACATGAAACAAGAAATTATGAGAACAGGCTGCTGCAGAGGACCATGGCCTCCACTGGAGCTGCTGAGAGCAAGCATGGAGAAGAGGGAGCGCCCACAGGAGCTCAGGCAAAGCTCCTGGGCTGGATGAGGATCTGGGAACACTAGAAATGCTAATGGCAGTAGGAGTTGCCAGGATCTGCGAACACTAGAAATGCTAGTGGCAGTAGGAGCTGCCAACCAAAGCAGGCAATCAAGGAACGCAGCACTTCCAGGCAACCTCCTCCGAAGTGAATACCCAGGCCCACGGGTATCTGACACTCCTGCATCTCACATTTTCTCTCCACCGTGGAGGGCAGCAGATTTAAGGAAGTGATAGAGGAATGTCCATAAAATGAATTCTGCCTCAAAAGCCATTCGGTCCTCTATTTGTTGCTGTTTGCCCAAAACGTGAGAAGACAAAGTTACGCAGGGAGGGGAAGCTGCTACCTGAGGTCCGCCCCCAGGCCTAGGGCTCCCGCTCGGAGGACACGTCGCCCTCAGCCCCGCTGCTGGCACTGCGGTCTTCTTTCCGAGGAGTGTTTCTTTCTTTGCTTGATTCAGAAGGCCCTTTGGCTCTGGTCTTTTCTTTCCTCTGCTGCTGTTTTTCAAGCTTTGACAGCTGATTATAAAAAACAGAAAGAATTATTTTACAAATGTAAACATGTGCCTGTATACCAAAACACCAATTACTTCACAGGCAGCCACCACTAAAAAAGCTTCTGTCTGATAACCTGGTGTATGTACCACGTGGTTCAGGTGTGTCGAATCGTACACAATCTGCTTACCAGGCAGGCCCCAAACCATGAACACAGATCAGTCATACACGTGGTCTCTCTCAGACTTTCCCCGCCAGTAACTCAACTTGTCATGCAGTATTTGGGGATGGTCAACTAACAGGCTTCTTTGACAGACTGAGAAGAGCCCTATAAATGAAAAGGCTTTTAGTCTGTTATTTTTTTCTTTGACGTCTCTTTAGCTTTTCCTCATCAAATTATCTTCCTACTTCCTGTTTTCTAAAGAGTATCAAAATGCCCCACTGTTTGCTGAGATAACAGAGAAGGCTGTGAGGAGAGCACATTAAGTACGTTTAGCCATTGCCTCAGTTCTCGGTTTGGTCTTTGAGACTGGAGCCTGACTCCTCAGTAGCCAAAGCCATGAGTGCTCCTAGCTGGCTACGTGCACGCTGGCCACAGGAGGCCTCCCAGACTTCCTCCAGGCCACCTAGGGACACGCCTCTGACATCTAAAGGACCCTGGGTCTACTTCCCTCCTGGATGTCTCCCCAACTTGTTCAAAGAAACCACAGACTAGACGGCTGAAGGAAACTCAGACCACTGACACTCCGAGCAGCAGCATGGCCATCCAGAGGGGCCTGCGGAGAAACTCGTCAGACGAGACCAGCCAAGGTTCGGCCCACGGGATTTTCTTAGACCAAAAAAGCCAACTGTAACAAAGCCTGGGAGACTGCAACACCCAGTTTCACCTGCCTCCCAGACCCAATCTGCTAGCATTTTACAGTTCACATGGCAAGGGGGAACTTAAGGAAGGGCTGGCTTCTCCCTGCTGCTCCCTGCCCCACACCCAAAGACACAAAGAAAAGTTACTGTAACCGACCCGCCAGATCATCTCTTTATTACAGACAGACTCTGAGCTAAACCTTTAGATAGAGCAATCGGCAGCTCTCCCTTTGGTCCAGAAAACCAAATTTATTAATGGTTGACTTATTATCTTTCCCACTCCCCAGTTACCTGAAAAGATGCAGCCAACAAATAGGTTGGTTAACATGCTAATTAGATTTGTGAATGAAGACATCACCTCACCTTTGACCCACTGACTCTCCTCCCAGATAACTCCCTGGGTAAATCCTCATTAGGGCACAGGAAAGGCTCACAGGAATGTGCACTGTAGTGTTGTTTGCATTAGCAAAATCTACAAACAAATGAGCACTGACGGAGGATAGAAAAATATAACGTGGTATAGTCACAGAAAGCAATACTGTAACTCAGATCTACATGTCAAAATGCTCAGTCTTTAAACTCATGTCATGGGAACCAAACTCAGTTTCCGAAGGCTATACACAGCAGGATTCCATTTACATAAAATAACACTATATATCATTAATGGGCTCACACAGACGTAGTATGGACTGGGAGAATACAAACCAACTTGAGTACACTAGTTAACTTTGGGGAGAAAGTGGAGCGAATGGGACCATAGTGGAATGACTATATATGGGCTTCAACTGTAACCATCAACTTCTACTTCAATAAAAACAAAACCAGACCTAGGACAGAGCTACTGACCAGTGCCAGTACGTAAACCACTCGCGACAGCTACTTGGACTATTGATAACAAGATGCTCACGCCAGGATGTAAACCAAAACACAGCTTCCTTTGTCAACAAAGTCCTGCTGTGAAGAAGTATCAGCTACTGAACAGTGTGCTTAGTGGTGTAGCTGATTTCATTCTGGTACAGGCTCTTTGTCTCACCATGGCCTGGTAACAGACAGTTCACGTAAAGGGACTTTGAGTAGGAATGACCCGGAGCAAAAATGACAAAAGGTTAGCATTTTTAAAATCTGAATAATGGCTACATAGAGCTCCTTGCTATATTTTTCTCTGTGCTATTATTTTTCCACGGACCATTATTTTTCTCTGTACTACTCTACTACAGATTAGGGAAGAACTTCTTGCATCTAAGATGACAGCCTTCCTTGTTTCCCTTTTAGTGTGAAAATGTTCTTTCTTTTATGAAATGATGAAGCTAGCAGGTGGGGGTCCTTCAGTCTCATTCTTTCACAAAATGATCTTGGACTGCATGACGTGAATGTACATAACCTTACTGAACCGTACAGTTAAAAGTGGTTAGGATGGTAAATTTTATGTTATGTGCATTTTACCACAAATAAAAAATTTTTTATTGGGGCCAGCCCTGTGGCCAAGTAGTTAAGTTTGCACACTCCACTTCACTGGCCCAGGGTTTTACGGGTTCGAATCCTGGGCGTGGACATGGCACCTGTCATCAAGCCATGCTGAGGTGGCATCCCACATGCCACAACTAGAAGGACTCACAACTAAAAATACACAACTATGTACCGGGGGGCTTTGGAGAGAAAAAGTAAAAATTGTTAAAAACTTAAAAAAAAATTTTATTGATATATAATTGACATATAACATTATATTAGTTTCAGGTGTACAACATAATGATTTGGTATTTCTATATATTGCAAAATGATCATCACAATAAGTTAACATCCAACACCAAAACAATTCTTTTAATGATCTTGGAAAATATGAAGTTGACAAATCCATGCTGGACCTGTCAATTTATTTTTTATTTTTTATATTCCTAGTTCACGAAATTCAAACATCTGGAAACCAATGGTCTGCAGTAAACTGCGATAAGTTGCCTTCTGTTGCCAGCAGTTTACGTTTGTATCAGTGACTGTATATGTGTTTATACGTGTGTGTATTACATGTACATATGTGTGCATATATCTACAGACACATAATACACACACTATATATATAAATAATCATGAACACGTTCCAAGTGAGACACTGAGAAAGCATGATTTTTACTTTAAAAAGAGGCCCTATCCATTTGCTTCCCCTCTTTAGAGGCACACATAGAAAATGCAAATATCACCAGTGACGTAATGAAACCAAGCCTGCCCCCACTGCTAAGATTCAATCTCACGCAAAGGCCTGTTTGTGATCCAACCTGTTACTCACTTTCTACTCCTGAATGCTGTTGAGAAGCCAGATCCTGGGAGGACGATGGGGAATAATTCCCAATTACAGCAGGCTTCCCAGAGGCTCCTCAGGTCCCTGCAGTGCCCGTCTGGTTCTGCCCTGACTCAGAGGCACCATCAGCACAGAGCACTAAAGGCGGAAATGTCAATTTGACCTTCCACCCAAACCCCGCCCCCTTCCACCATGGATCACTCTTGTGAATCACGTTCGATAATTATTTAAGTGACAGGCACAGCCCGAGTTTCTGCAAATGATATAACACTGATTCTCTTACACTATTTATCTTAAAACAACCCTAACCACATATGGCTCCACGCCTCTAAGTCAAGTTCTCTGTGAGAACATTGTGAACTAACCTAATAAATTTAAGCCTTTTCTCAGAAAACTTGGAATCCAATGCAGCCAAAATGTGGAATTTACATCTCAAGGCAAGAAAGCAGTTGGATCTTTTTTTTTTTTGAAGAAACAAATGAGAAAGAAAAAGAAGAAAAGAAATTGGTACTGCATATGGACTCATGTAGAATGTCAACAGCTTTCAAATCAACAGGGAGCTGCATGTCAAGGGGAATATAAACCACTACAGGCCCTGTGAACACGTGATCTACAAACAGTAAAATGGAGTGCTTTTGGTTTTTTGTTTGTTTGTTTTTCAATCAACTGATGAGAGTGTCCATATTGCAAAGGAGACATTGTCCAAACCATACTGGCTCTAGCGCCTTAGAGAGAAGTCCAACCTTCCAAAGGCAGCTCTGGGCACATGGACACTGCCAGGCACCAGGAAACCATCCTATGGCCAGCCTCTACTTCTCATGGTAGATCTCGGAAAAGGGGGCCAGAGCAGGAGAGACTGGAGTATCTGGATCCAAACCTCCCAAACTCACGATTAAATCTAATGAGAAAATAAAGGATTTTCTTTTTAATTAAAGCTGTTCATGCACTAATTGCATAGCGTAAGAATAAACTAGTTGAACATGGATATTACAATGCTCTACTGCAGGGCCTGCAAACTTAAATGCCTTGAGGGACCAGGCAGGTAGCAAAACAAGTGAAGTAACTATAAGACAATAGAGCATGGTGGAGACTGTGGCCACAATGGAGAGGACAAGCCCCACCTAAGGGCTTTCATGTTTTCTTTTTAAACATGTATGTGGGTAAATATAACGTCAATAGGATAGATATGGGCCACCTGTTAGGGATCTCTACCTTGCACTTTCACCTAATGTGATCCCGTTTGCTCTTAACAACCCAATAACAGTTGTATTATCATCAACGTCCCATGGAGAAGCCACTGTCAGCTGCCTGCGCAACAGACATAATCATCTTCCCAACATCTTCTTCCCTCCCTGCTGGCCTGAGCAGCCTTCTACTTCAGAAGTGGCAATGTCTGACTCTGCTATCACACAGGCATGTGACAGAAATCACAGCCAACAGGACCTGAAGTGGCTGTAGGGGGGCTTCAGAGCAAAGTCTCCTTCCCAAATAAACACAGGTGCAAGGAGACATTGAAGAGGAAAAGGAGCTTTGGGATTGGGGCAGCTGTCATAACGAGGAAGGGGTATCCAGAGGAACACAGAGGGCTCTGGAGAGCCCTGGCAGGGCCAAGCTGGAGGACTCAATCAGCCTCCCTGTAGGAAAGGTCGTCAAGCCACACTCAGGAAGGTTTGTAGCACTTGCAACTGAAAGCAAAATATCTCACATGTCCACTGAAATGGATGAGAAAACGGGCATTCACAGGTTATGGGACTTGCTTGAGGTTCGCAGCACGTGAGTGGCTAAGGTGGGTCCAGGCCTCTAGACACCAAACTCCATATTCTTTCTGGGGAACCACATGCCCTCTCTTGCTTAATCTATGAACTTCATTTAACAGATATTTATTGAGCACATCTATAAGTCATGTCCTATTCTAGGTGCCAGGGACATAGACAAGAAACAAGCAGAGCCTCTGGCTTCCTGGGGCTGAATGTCCCCCCAGAGAAATGACTGGAGATCCCCACATACAATGAGCCAGGCCCTGTTCTAAGCACTTGGCCTGTGTGAAGGGTACTATTCTGATCCCCATTTTAAAGCAGAGGAAGCTGAGGGGTTGGCAACCCCACCACTCTGCCTGTAGCACACGGCAGGCCAAGCTGCCATCCTTCTCTGTCCTTGTCTTCATTGGTAGAAAACACGCAGGGACTTCAGGGCCATCTCCGATTGCCAAATTAAAGAGAAACTGTCCTAACATGGATCCGGCTCTGGTTGGTGGTTTAGCAACAAGCTGCTGCAGGACATCGGTTTGCCTGTATGTTTCTGCCCTGAAGGCTAAAGGAGGCAGAAGGATCAGAAACAACTATTACTTAGCTCTAATCAGCTGAGAACCAGCAGCAGAACAGAACAATCAGCTGGATAAGGAAGCAGGGTGGGGAAGCCCCCAAGACAACAAGGGCCTACAGTTCACTCTCTAATGTCCCAGGCACTCATCCAGGAAAGGCCCTGTGTGGCCTGTCAGTGGCAGACTGGGGTGAGGGAGACGAATGTGGCCCTGGCCCATTCACTGACATGGGGCAGGCATGAAGCAGGGGCGGCCCAGCTGCCAGCATCAGGACAAAGTATGGCCCAGCAAACAGGACAGGGACTCTCAGGGCCCAGCTGCAGAGAGCAGGGGGCAGCCCAAGAAAGCAGGCAGCCTCAGAGCATTGCAGCAAGGAACACTGGGTGGCCAGAGAAGGTGGGCCAGGGTCTCTAAGTTCAGGGAGGTCGGGAAGGAGCTGGTAGAGGCAGGTGGGGAGGGCCGATGGAAGCCAGGGCTGAGGGTGGGGTGGGAGCACAGGTCCTGGTGGAGGGATGAGAAGGCATGTGAAGTCCAGGGACCAGCATCGTTCTCTGTTCACTCTTCACTGCCAGGCAGACCAGGTGGAGAGCAGAAAGCAGTGTAGGTCACTTGAGCAGAAAACGACAGGCAGAGATGAGTGAAGACCAGAAAGTCAAGGGCTGCACAGAAGAGGCTGAAGAGCAAAGGCCAAGTGAGGGCTGGGACAAGCCAGGAAGATGGGAAGATGAGGCTGAATTACGGCTGGTGTGCACCACCAGCAGTAACGGAAGTGTCCCCATCTGGGAGGGGCAGGTGAGTCAATGCACTCTGGTGGTAACCATTACCAAAGACTTTGGGGACAGGTCAGACGTGGCAAAGCAGTATGGCAGGCTGGGGCGCTGGCCATGTGTAGAGGCCCTGAGAACAAATTTTTCCCAAGTTCCCCATTAATTAAGGTAACCACGGTGATGTAACTTGCATAGTGTGGCACATACAAAACAGTGGATGAATACATGCAGAAATGAATGAACAGGACCTGCTGGTTTGGAAGAGTGACCCGGCGATAGCCTCAGAGGGAAGGGAGGCTCAAGCTTTGCTTAGGTCAGCTGTGTAACTAAACAGCTCTTCACCAGCATTCGAGAGAGGGACACGGCATGGGACCCACACAGCCGCGCGCAGTGTTGGGCATGGTGAGGGACCTGCTCCTCGGGTAGAAATATCTGTCTCTTAAGTGGGCAGCAGTTCACTGGAGAGAGAGAAACAGAGACTCTTGGGTGGCCACTGAACCCTCCATGCCTCTGTTTGCTTTTCTGTAAAAGATAGGCCACCACCTACCCAGTCTGCCTGCCCAAAGCACCAGGAGGACAGAGCGCGGCATTTGCACATGCTCCGGGACGTGGAAAACACCAAATAAACAAGGAATCATTCTTACCTGCCCTGCTCTTTCACACACAAAATAGCACTTTTTAAGCATCTTTAAAAACTGATCCCTTTACACTGTGCAACAACCGAGTGTGACAATGACACAAAACATGAAATGAGTGAGTAGCTTCAGGCTTCCATGGACACTAATGAGCTGCAAGGAACACCTTGATGATTGAATCTGAGAGCTCAGTGCTCTGTGCACAGTCAGACCCTAGACCTCCCAAGACCCCACTCACTCCAGGAGAAGATCACACAAAGAAAGTTTACTGCCCTGCGACTGGTAAGGTCCACCCAGCTGAAGGGTTTGAAAGGAGCTGGCAGAGGTGATCTGCATCTGCTGTTGCCACCCCTGCCTGCCTGTCTCAAGAACAACCAAACCTACCAGGCTCTGAGGCACTAGGCACAGTTTTGAAGGGGTTCTAGAAAACCCATTTCTCTGTGAACCATCTCAGAACAAAACAGGTGTCTAGGAATTCCTGATGGAAGGATCACTCTTAGAGTGAGATGGGGTCTTAAACTTGCTCCCAAACTGATGAAGGGGAATAATGGTGAAAATTTACAGCTTCTTGCAGATGTTTTCATATGTTCTCATAAGTCTCAGAAAAATCAGGTCTTTCTCTTTTTTTAGACAACAGTTGACTAAAAAGAGCATCTCCTTCCTCAAAGGGCCCATGAACATACCCTGAAATTTTAATTTCAGCTCTTTAAAGTCTGAGTTTACACTCAGGAAATAAATGACTCCTTACATTCTGACCACCGATTTGTCACCTTGAGCATTCCGAGAAGTTAAGGGCAGATATTATTATTCCCAGATTGCTTCTGAGTGCAATGGAGATGAGGTGAGTTGAGAGAGAGCACGCCCAAGGCCACATCCATGCAGTGCCCAGGCTGGGAAGAGCGCCAGGTCTCTGGACTCATGGCCAAGCCTCCAGGCGACCTGGCCTCCTTTTCGAGCAAACATTCACCTGGAAAGGGGCTTCTGGGGTTAGCCACAGCTCTAGGGCAGCAAAGCCTGTCTCTACTCTTGCTAGGGCAATGCCAGGTAGTGCCCTGTCTCTGAGTTATTTTAATGCTGGTTCTTTCTTGCCAGACTCTTCTGTCCCATATATGAGCAAAATCTAATTAGACAGTGAAGAAAATAACAAAAGAAAAACTCAAGCCCATGAAGTCAGTTACTATGATTTTTATAGACCGTAGTGTAGATGGAAAAGTTCTGTTCCAACCAACGTCTTGCAAAGATTCCAAGAAAGTCTTATGGTGAAAGTCATAAAGATCAAATATCTCTTCTGCAATTACTTCTTAAAATACCGCGAGGTATTATTACCCTGAGGGTGCTGGCCCACACCTGTGGCCCCACTGATGTCGGGAGGCACAAGTGGGCAATCACAGGATGCTGCAAAGAAAGGACATGCCCAACCAGGTTCCCTTAGAAGTAAGGACACAAGTCCAAGGACAAAATGCCCCAAACCAACCAGCCCGTTAACTCATTTCAACAGCTTTAGAATTTTCTACAATGCTCACTGTCTCTCCTAAGTGTCCACCAACTTCTGCCACCAGGAAAAGATGCCCTAACACTTTCAAGTCATTTAAACCGCCCTGTGTGATCATTCTCTCACCTTGCAGACAAACAAGATGAGCTGACACCAGATACTTATTTTGTTGAGTAACTAATAATTTCAAGGTATTGTGTAAGTAAAGCACGCTGAAGAATACAGAAATATTCAGTCAGCAATGAACCTCCTCAGGGTTAGGCTGAATACTGGACTTCCTGTGCCTCAGTGTGCTCTGCTGGCCCACACAGACCAGGAGGCAGCTTGCCAGGACTGCTGTGGAGGTGCAATAAAGCCCAAAGGGACCAGCACAGCGACCAGAGCAGCCCGCTGCCCTTCTATAATGGGCTGGGACACCTTCAGGAGTAGATTCTTCAGGAAATGACAGAGACCTGCACTCAAACTCTGGGAGGGGATACTTCCACCTGGCAGTCCAATGCCCATGTGTCAACTCTGTATAGACTCTTTTTGCATTCAGAACGAGGACATCTCGAGCTACTGGAAACCCCTGGGTCTATGACCTTTCGCTTCTCCTTGTTTCCTTCTGCTACTTAAAGACTAGAGTGGCAGATGGTGAGAAAGGGAAAGAAGAGAAGGCACATTCCAATCAGCAAATGATACTGGGAAGATCTGAGGAGAGAGAACTATGAATCTACTGTGGAATTTTAAACAATCTGTAGAAACCTACTTCCCTAGATTATCTCTAGTTGACTAACACATTTTTTAAAAAGAAATTGGAATTTGTACTTGGACAATTTGTTTTATCAAACTGTAACTTGATAAATTTCATATTATGTGATAATTCTGAAAGCTTTTTAAAAAAAAAGTCCTTGTGTAATGGAAAACCTCACAGAACATTCGAAGATGATGTTTCCATATACACCATGGCGTACGCCATTATGTCAATTGTCATGTTGTGTTATTTTTAAATCAACTGGCGGCTTAATAAAAACATTACAAAGCAAAGTGCACACATGGTACCTAATTTTCATACATTATTAACTCTGCTTGAGGTATTTGTGGGAATTAAAAAAAAACTCAAGCAAGCAGGCATCTGTTCCCATCTGAAATCGTGCAAGCTAATTTTATTTTCTAATTCTCCATTGTTTACAAAACTCCTCTTAGGCATACAAAAATAACAGGGGTGGAGATGAGGGCATTCAGTTGTCGTTCATATTATTCTTACTTAGCTAAGTCTCCTCTGGTCTACTCCTTTATGTTGCTAGACCGACTCCAGCCTTCAGGCCCCAGTGGTGACTTGTTTTGGACCATTGTGGGGCATGCCAAAGGTTCAAGGTCAGCCCAGGTGTGTGTTTCTCTATCAGTACAGCTTCCCTCAATCCTCCCTCTTAGCCCCCTGCAGCAGACACTGTCAGGGCTCACATGTCCCTCAACCCAGAGGTCACCAGCAACTTCAGTGGACAACCACCTGCAAGCCCGTGACTTCTGACCTCTTCTGACCTGGAGTACCTGCATCTCTCTGTCGAAGGATACCACTTGCCCAGGGAGGATGCTAGGCCTGAGTGAGGGCGTGCCAGAAGTATCAGGAAGTTACCACCTCTAAAAGTGATCTCAGTCACTGAGAAATGAGAGTTGCGGGGTTCAGAACCCCAGCTTCCTCAGCCTTCAGTGCACCAACTCTGAGATACGTGCTACATGGTCCTGCACAGGGCACCCAGGGATCATCAACACACCCTCTGCAGGCTATTCTCCTCCCTGTCCCACTCCCACCCCTCACTGTACTTCCTGGAAGACCTCCGAAATTAACCACACGTTCCTAAGTCCTTTTACTTTGGGGAGAGCCAAACCGGAAGCATTTTAACGGCTTTGAAATAAGCCACGTTTTAGTGTGGTAGACCGTTAAGAGTAACTTGTTTGCTACCCGTTTGTACCTTGTTTGTTGTTCTCTGTTAACCAGAATTCCACACTGTTTTACACTCTTGGACACTGGGGGGCAGGGGCAGACGTTTAGGATACCCGACTCAAGGCACTGAAAGCTGCAACACGAAGGGACTGCTGAGCACGTCTGAGGGTACCCTACGGCATCTTTATTACACATGCTCATTCTTTGAAAACTGGTCACCCAGAAACATGGCAAACTATATATTCCAACAGCCAGGACTTTCATTGTGTTGCACTCCATTCTCTAACCCTACTAGGAACAAGGCACCAACTGTATTTCTAACACTTCCCAACTCTTCATCACACCTGTGGGGCTTCGCCTTTGATGGGGGCATATTGTAAAATTTCAAGAGTTGTGGGAGAGAAGTAACCATCAAGGTGTTTGGGATGCCCGAGGCTGGCCTTCTTCCACTCCATGCGCTGAGTGTGGGTTCTTGTCTCCTCCTCTCTGCCTGTGCACGTTTATTGTTTTTTAGGTCATAAGGTACTTGAAGGCAGAAATAACAGTCAACTGTTCAGTCAGCATCTACGTTAGACTTAAGAGAATATCTATCATGCAGTTGGCACATGTATGGTTAACCATCATGAACTATAGCAGAGTTTAAGGAGACACTAAAACAATTTCAGTTTTGGTATTCCAATGCATAATTGGTAACAGAAAACTGTTCATGAACATTCTAACCTAATAGTGTTCTTTAAATGATTCAAAATGTTTCTTCAATTTGCAAGAGTCTTTAAAAAAGGGGGGTGGGACCTTTTCTCTGCCCCACTTGGTCTATATGTTGTACAAATGCCAATAGAGCAGATTTGGAACAATGAAGAATTATTGTGCAAAATAACAATAATCCAGAAAACAGGAAGACAAGGAACGCAGAAATACAGTGGACGCCACCTGGGAGAGAAATCAAGGCCAGGCTTAGGCAAGATGAGTGCTCGGCAGCCAGAGAAACAGCCCATGGACAGGGGAGCAGGGCGAGGGCTCCAGAGGGTGGGCTCCCACAGAAAGGCCTCTAGGGAGAACGCCTGGGAAACAGGCTCGGGAGCAGGAGGAGTAAATACAGAAGAAAAGAAAAACAAGTACACACTTTCAGAAAAGCAAAAGGCTAAACAAGAAAAAAAACCCACAGGCTACAGCCTGGGTTGGTGGTGACCGACAGTTACAGTCACGACAATGCAAACACCAATTATTGATTCACTTAAAAATGCTATCGTAATAATGGAAAGACGGAGGGGGTGGGGAGTGAACAGTGCTAAGCCTTCATCGATAGTAGCATGAGATAAATAATGTCAGGAAAGAGTAAAAGTTTATTATTTAGGGATAAAAAAGAAAGTATCCAAAGAAATAGCTTAAAATATGGGAAAGGTGCTTGCTTGTGGGGAAGAGGACAGGAATGGAGAAAAATAGGCAGGGGGGTTATTTTTCATTACAGGCCATTACGTATTATATGATTTTTAATTATGCACGTAATCACTTTCAAAAGCAATTTAAAATTTAAGAAAGAAAATTCAGGGGCTGGCCCGGTGGTGCAGCAGTTAAGTGTGCATGTTCTGCTTCGGCGGCCCGGGGTTCGCCGGTTCGGATCCCAGGCAAGGACTTGGCACCGCTTGGCAAGCCATGCTGTGGGAGGTGTCCCACATATAAAATAGAGGAAGATGGGCACGGATGTTAGTCAGGGACAGTCTTCCTCAGCAAAAAGAGGAGGATTGGCAGCAGATGTTAGCTCAGGGCTAATCTTCATCAAAAAAAAAAAAGAAAAGAAAAGAAAAGAGAAAATTCAGTGCATGTAGTTAACAACAGATCCAATACTATAGAAAAAATTAATGATTTAGAAAAATCAGTTCATGTAATTATCCCAATACTCAGAGTAACAGACAATAAGCAAAAAGCAGAAATTTGAAAGTCATCTGTAGGACAGGAATTGTAAAAGGAGAGATCAGAGCAGACAGAAAATACAATAAGCAAAACATTACAAGACATCCCACGGGCTACCAAAAGGCTCAGGTGTATCCTGGAAGGACCAACCATCAGGGAAATTTAAGAAAAGAAACCCACACAAAGGGCACCTATCTTCTCTTCCATGCTACTAAATGTCAGCAGAGAGCCAGTAAAACACTAACAAACTGTGCCGGATGAATGAAAGAATGAGTGCACGATGACAGATGAGGGGACAGAGGGAAGGAAGAAAGCCAACCGACTATCGGGACAAGGCCTGCAGATAAAAGATGGTGATTCAAATATTCCATATCAATCAGGATATTTCCAAACATGCAAGTATTCAGAAAGTATTACGGCTATTCCTATCCCTAAAAAAGTAAATGCATAAATAAATTACTCATAGAAGAACTCCAGTGTCTTGAGAAAGTAATAAAGGAAATTGTGTTAAGTAATGTAACCAATAAAATTAGTTACACAAGTTCCAAAATTAATTGGTGAATAAGAAAATATGAAATGCAAATGAGAAACTAATCAAACTTATCAGGATCTAAAATCCAGATTCACAAGCAATTTTTTAAAATGTGAAGAAAATGCAAATGCCTGATAAGCTTATAAAAAAAGTTCAACTTCACTAGCAATTAAATTGATGCAAATAAAAACAACAAGATACAATTTATGATTCATCAAGTTGATAAGGTTTAAACAATGATAAGACTCAGCCTTTGCAAGTGTTCAAGGAAAGGAACATTATATGTCGGTGATGGAGAGTGTAAATTTGGACCCAGGGGTGCCATTTGGCAATGCCCACTCCAAAGCACTAAGCATGTGCACATTGTGACCCAATGATTTCACCTCTTGGGATTTACCTTGTGGAAAATAAGTGGCTTAGTGGACAAAGATAGATGCAAAAGGATGTTCACTGCATTGATTTTTACAATAGTAAAAACTGCGGAGCAATCGAAATGTCCGCAAAAAGAGGATTCTTTAAATAAATTATGAGACATTCTGTACAGATGGATTTACCGTTTGAGGTGTTGCTATGGAACACTTACGGTTGCATTAATTCCCATCAATTCATTACTAAAAAAAAGATAAATTCAGCTCCGAGGGCCTGCCTGTGGTGGAGGGTGAGGGACTCAACACTCCTTAGAGTGAAACATGAGAACACACAACAAGGCTGAGCCTGACAGAAAAGAATGAGGTGCAGAAGACAACGTGCAAAAGGACAGCATTTGAGAAGGCCAGACACTACTGCTTAGAGACACGCATATGTGCCAGAAGCCACTTTGAGGGGCACAGGGATGACCACAAAATACCGGACGTGCTTGTCTCCTCCAGGTAGGTGAGGTGGGGACGGCGGTGAAGGGAGGAAACAGCAAGGCCCCCAGGTACAGCTGATGCTCTAGTCTTGGGGTGGGAGGCAGAGCCCTGGGCATTCATCTTATTGTTATGCATTCTACATATAACTGTGTTACTCACATTCTTTTCCAGCTAGCAAATACCATGCAATAAATTGTTTTAAACACATGCGAGTGATATTTCATTTTCAGCGTCTTCTGCTCTGCCCAAACGGCTCCACCAATCTGACTTTGCCTCCAAACAATATCTAAAGAGAATGAAAACCCATTGATCACAAACTGACAATTCTCAAGTATGCAGCCTGTCAGAGAAAATGAAGTGCTCTTCAACAGTGTCATTATGACACTTGTGAGAATTTAACTGAAACTTCAGCTCTGAACACCCCTGTAATGTGGCTGACCTTGCTCAGTCTCAGGATCCACATGTAGATACCCGACTAGGAGCCAGAAACGCAGCAGCAAACTTTCTTTGATATCTAACGTTTGTTATCATTGCCATTTACTTCTAAAAAGAAATGTTAGCAAACCATCACGAAACTCTCATGAATGCCATTCGTGTGGGAGAAAATGTATTTATAAAAGCTTTGGTTATAGTTTGGGTACAAACAGAAGCTGCGCCACCCCACCCACTCCAAGATATCTTTGCATTAGCCACGACTCATTTCTCAGGATGCTATCAGGAAGCAGCACCTCCTAAGAGGAAGTTTGCTAACAGTGAAATCAGAGAATAGATGCAAGGCTCAGAGCCATCTTACTATTTTGATTCTGCTGCCTCAAAATACACGTTACTAGACAGATCCAGTGAACAGTTACATGTGCTTTTCCCAACACATCAGCACCACTCTGTGCTATAAGAAAGATCTGTGGCATCAAAACGGATGCTGTTGTCAAGTTTTTTATGCCAGTGAGGTCCTAAAAAGACTTGACAACATTAGGGCCAAATCACTTTGGTTATTCTGCTTCCCTCTACTTTCCAGATTCCCACATCCAGACACCAAAATAGAATGGCTGAAGAGCAACAACTTAACTTGTTTGGAAGTGGGGGCTGGCCTCTCACTGCTCCAAGATGCTCCCAGCATCTCCTGGGAGCTGGTTGGAAAGGCAGACTCTCATGCCCCACCCAGACCTGCAGGATCAGAATCTGCATTCTAACAGACCCCCAGGGGTTCATGTGTGCCTTAAACTTTGAGAAGCACTGGGCTGGAGGGCTTATCTCAAACTGAGGATGCATAGGGAGAGCCGTTTTCAGGTAGACTGCAGGGAGAAGCTTCGGAGAGGAGCTGATGGGGGTTTGTTGGGAGAGGAACTAGCTCCCATCCCCAGTCACGCCTTGCTGCTGCCACTAAACAAGAAGCCAACCCACTATGATGGACTTCCACCTTCCCATACTCCAGTGGAAACTTTCAGGCAGCTCATTCCACCAGCCTTGCAGCTGAGGGGTTCCTACGGTCCATCAAGTGGCCTAAGCCAGACCGCAAGGCAGAGGAGCCAGGAGGGAGTCATTAGACTCTGGGTCAATGAAAGGCTAAATCTGAACCCCTCCAGGCCTTCCCATAGCCTTCCCCTCCACACATGCACAAACACACACTAGGTTCCCAGCTCCTGCTTTCTTTCCTGCAGCCCCTTTCTCTCATCCAGGCTCCCAGGAAGCCCCTCTTCATGAAAAAGACCCGTCTTCTACAGTAGCCTCCCCTCTGCCTTACCTCAGGCTCCCTCTCCCATGTGGACACTGCTCCTCCAGAAGCCCCTCAGTGCAGAACTTTCACTCTACTGTACCCCCCTGCCCATCACCCAAAACGAGGCCTGCCTCCTCCTGCTTCCCTCCCTCCTCCTGCATCCCTCCTTCCCTGTGCTGTCCCAAGCCATAGCCCCTTCATCCCAGGAAGGTCTTTTCTGCAGTTTGCAAGCTAGGGCCACACCACCTTCTACGCCCCTTCCCTGACCTCCACAGAGCCCCTTGTCACAGTCTCTGGCCCAGGTCTTGCTGTCACCCTAGGTGACACTATTTCTAAACAAGGTCCCATCCAGCTCCCTCACCTCCTCAGAGTTCTCAGGTCTCCTCACTCCAGTGCCACTCCCCACCACCCGGAACTGCTCACCTTCAGGAACGTTAAAACCTGATACGCCCCTCTCCTAGCCATCAGCTCTACGCTTTGGTTCTCTCAAACTCTCCACTTCATCTCTCGCCGGCTCCAGGCCTCCTCCTCCGGCCAGCCGCACGACCTATGGGAAACTCCTCTTGGACTAACATGATCAACTTTTGGCCTTTTTTGAAAAGTAAAACCCCTACCAGACCCACAGGAGGGGGATGTGGGGGTGGGGGATTCCAGGCCCTCCGCACTACTGTCAAAGGTAGCTCCACTTTATCTGTTTTATCTGCTTTGGGTTCTACATGAGATTTCAGCTAAAACACAAGATTTCACACCTTGCTCCTTGCCTCATCTTACCCCCTTCAAATCGACCCTGTACTCAGCCAGAAAGATGTAGTCAAAATGCCAATTGTATGGCCTGTAAACATCACTCCCAAGCAGCATTATTCTTCATACGCAAAAAGTGGAAGCAACACAAATTTCCATCACCCGATGAGTGGATAAATGTGGCGTGGCCATACAATGGAATACTATTTGGAAACACAAAGAACTGAAGTACTGATACATCCTACAACATAGACGGACACTGAAAACATTATGGTAAGTGAAAAAAGCAGGCTCGAAAGGCCATATATGGTGTGATTCCATTTAGATGAAATGTCCAGTATAGAGACAGAAAGCAGATTAGCTATTGCCTGATGCTGGAGAGGATCAGGGGGCTGGGGAGTGATAGCTACAGGGTGCAGGGCTTCTCTTTGTGGTGATAGAAATGTTCTAAATCAATTGTGGTGATGGCTGCATAACTTTGAAAATATTAAAAGTCACTGAATTGTATACTTTAAGAGGGTGAATTGCATGGTATGTGAATGAAATCTCAATAAAACTGTTTAAAAGATAAAGTCCCTCCCATTTAGAACCCTCCAAGGGCTCCCCATCTCCGACAGGATCAAGTCAATGGCTCCTTGGTGTTACAGAAAGTTCTCCATGAACTGGCCTCAAACTGCTGTGCCAGTTTCATTTCTCACCTCCCTCACCTTACCTTTTATGCTCTAGGATTTCCAAACTCTCCCCACCCTACCCACCACCTCATTTCCTGCCCAGGCCTACACTCATGCCTAGACTCTCGCATCACCCTTCTCTTAATCATAGACAAAGTCTCAGCTTCAGCGTCCTGGTCTTCTCTCAGAGCCGGGCTGAGGGCCCCTCCTCCAGGTTGCCGGTGCAGTCTCACCCCTCACCTCCCAGGAGCTTGGGGAGCATCCACAGTCTGGCGTACAGCTCTGGAGCTCACAATGAGGAGCCTCTGCTTCCACTCACAGCTCTGACCAGGCTTACACAAGTGCAGCCGATTACTGGGCCTTATACCACCACCTTGCCAAGCACGCCTGTGAAGGGCCACGCCATCACTCCACTAACTCCCCACTGCCACGGGCCCCAGCACACAGGAGTCTGTCCACACACTCTCCTCACAGGCTCTCAGCTGGCCAAGGCCAAGAGGCTCCTGGAATGCAGAGATGGTAACTCTTCAGCCTCAGTCTCCAACATTCCATTTCCCTTCTCTGGGGAAAACAAAGCCCATTCTAAGTCTCTTCTGACCCCTCACTGGCAATTAACACTTTCTTTTCTTAAAGATTGGTCCTGAACGAACATCTTCCTCTTTTTTTCTTTTTCTTCTCCCCAAAGTCCCCCAGTACATAGTTGGATGTTGTAGTTGTAGATACTCTAGTTCTGCTATGTGGGACGCTGCCTCAGCATGGCCTGATGAGCGGTGCTAGGTCCATGCTCAGAATCCGAACCAGTAAAACCCTGGGCCACCAAAGTGGAGCACGTGAATTTAACGACTCGGCCACGGGGCTGGTCCCAGCAATTAACATCTTAGGAAAACACTACGTCCCCATCTCCTTTGTCTGGACTGAAAGCAGAAGTGCGACAAATGGCGTTAAATCATATCAGAGCCCCTGGACTAAATCTGGATCTTCCTTGGGGGCCAAAGGAACGACTCATTCTACCTCGACCAACTTCCTGACAATAGGAGCAGAATCCTCAGTCATCCAACGGGGCTTCCCTAAGAAACCTCTCCAAGATCTCATCTCCTCATGTCCATGCACAAGGCATCTAAATTCTGGCGACAGCAGTTGACATTTACACCGACGATTAACTGGCTGAATTACGTCAGCAACCTAGTAAGAAAAAAAAAACCCTCCCCACCATCACTGCTGCATTTATGGTGACAGATTACTTGTACAATGCAATTTCAGGAGGAGGATTAACGTAAATATGGGGCTCAGAAGCTGACAAATAAATTGCATGATTTTCAATTATTAAAGCAAGATCAGAAACATTTCTGGACAAATAGATGAAGAATGAGTTTGACAAAGCGTGAAAAGTAAAGGCCTCTGCTGTCACTAGGAAGGTTAGACGGCAGGATAAATGTCTAAATTTCAGGTTCAATCCATTATTCACAGACCATCAATGCCAGAGGCTTTCCCACTCCACACCTGTAAATTCAGAAACATCCCTGAACCTGTGAGGACCTTAAACAAGTGAACTTGAGGACAATCCAATGTTTTGGCACAAAGCAAACTCCTCTGCTAAAACTAAACCACCCAGCTGGAGAGGATGGCACACAAGATGCCGGTTCTCCTAGAAGTGACCACAGGATCCACCTGCCTGGAGAGGCCAGAGAACGGGGCAGAGCGGGGAGGCCTCCAGAACTGCTCAGCCTCTGCCGCTGACCACCTCAGAAGGTCTGTCTGAATTCTAAGGGAGGAAATGCCACACCAGACATAGACCAAGAGGTGGGAAAGAAAGAAAATGCTGACAATGTCTTGGAGGGTTCCTGCTATAGGTCCACTGAAGCACAGTTAAAATCGGGAGGCCGAGTCTGAGGACACCCTGGTGTAGTATGATGAGACTGACCACTCACCCAGAGAGACATGTGAGCCATCTGAAAACAGTGTGACTTGGGACTGGGCTCCAAGGGCGAGCCACCCAGGCAGCACCTTGGAGAGTTCAAAGTGAGGCTGTCAGGCATCTTACTCAAACACAACCAGAGCACCTTAAGAGAGAATGTCATCAAAAAGTGGCTCCTGCCAAGGCAAGATGCACTGGTCAGAGTAGAGAACTAGGCTTGACAGAACTGGACAGGACAGAAACAAATTATTGTAAGCTTTTGACTTCAGGACAGAAGGCTAAGAAATAGCTTCATAACTATTTTCTCATGAACTACAAATAAAAATATAAATCCATTTATGGTCTATTATACCACTGAAAACAAAACGAGGGGCATGCCAGTCGAATCCATTTAGTTAAGGACCAGCTTGCTCTGGGAGGGCCTACAACAGGTCGCTGACAGCTTAAAATTTCCTGTCTTGGAAATCTTACACAAAAATGAAATAGATCCCCATTTATCTGCAACTAAAATTATATTTTTCAATACTTTAAATCTTGCCACGGGAAGGGAAGGCTCTTCTTTTTAGGACAGTTTGGAGAAAAATGAAAAAATATACACTATTAGTGACCGTTACAGATCCCAAATCACATTCCAGGTTAGAAACATAACACACAAACCATGGCTGAGTTGTAGGATGATGTTCACATGTTATAGTTTGTTTTGATGATAATTAGATATTTACTGATGGAGTTTTGAACTTCTGGTTATGAAAAAAGTTAAACTCTGGAAATCTAATTTCACTTAGTATGAGCCCAACTTATTAAAAACAATCAGCAATTATGGTAGAAGAACTGACAGTTTTGGCCATGGAATTCTCAAATAAGGCTGAGGACAAATCACAGACAAAACACAAAAACTCAGGGAATACAAGGGAATGTCCCCCCACCCCACCCCACACTCTGCCTCCCAGCTCTTCCTTTTCTGAGCACTCACAAGCCCACATGCTGGCTCCTTTCAGCGGCCTGAGTCTTACTGTGAATTTCTGAGTACTGCGAGGCTGCCAGGATAGGAACAGGGTTTGATACCTGTCGCCTGAATTTTTATCTTCCTAATGTAGACCAATCTTATTATATAGCCCCAGCAGGTGCAGATCTGAAATGGCAAGAGGCAGCAGGAGTCCAATGACAAAAGACGAACACTGCAATCTAAACACTGACCATTTTTAAAATTTGCATGACATTTTCCCCCAAATTTTCCAACTTGAGGGCCTCCTGGAGAAAAGAGAGGAGGTTACATTTCCTACCTACTCCAGGTTCACACCTCTAAGCTAAAACCATCTGGATGAAGTCAGGATGCTTAAAGCTGGACCATCCTCTCCATGCCTCCTGCACGGGCTAAAAGTGTGCATAAGGAAGCGAACACGTGCACCCGTCTGCCTGCCTCTCTCCCCTCTCCTTCCTTGCTTCTCCCCAAGAGGAAGGACTCTGACTGGCCAAAATTCCAGGTTATCGCTGGTGCCCAGCTTACTAGCAAGAAGGGTCACTAGGCATTATAAAGCGACACACATGCATGGGCTTCTGTCCCTCTCTTGCACTTCCTTTCTCTACGTAGTTTCAGTGGGTGCTCAAGGCTGGTCTTCCCTATTACAACAGAAGCCAGTTATCAACATAAGTCAACACGTATAGACTCTGACCCTCAACAGCCTGACGCCACCCTCCAGGTCGTAACTGGTAACCTGTGCTAACAGGGGATATTCTTAAACTCCCGTGAACATCTGCAACCTGTTTTAATCACTCCCCATCTTTGCTACTTGCTGCTGCCATCTTGCCCTTATTTGTGGGATTCTCCAAGCTGTACCTAAAACTGGTATTTGTACCCTTGTGTCACTTTAATGTCTGTAATCAAGAGCTCATACAAAAACAGAAAAATGCAAAAACTCTGTTTATTAAGGGAAGGAAGAACATCACTCTTGCGTAGAACAGGAACCCAGCACACCTAGCTGTAATTCTTGAACTAGGACGTTGTGCTCAGAGGCACCACTGCTGACACACCACATTGGGAGGTGCTCCCCTTTCCTGCCCACCCACTCTGCCCCGACCTTCTTCCTGGCTAACCGAACTCCTATTGAGTGTGCCATCCCTCCACTAGCCAGGTCCTTCAAGGGGCTCCACTTTAAACCATCATGGCCTTGGACTAGGTACCCATCAAGGGACAAGTGGATAAAGAAGATGTGGTATATATACACAATGGAATACTACTCAGCCATAAAAAAGGATGAAATTTGGCCATTTGTAACAACATGGATGGACCTTGAGGGTATTATGCTACACAAAATAAGTCAGAGGGAGAGAGTCAAATACCATATGATTTCACTCATAAATAGGAGGTAAAAACAACAAACTCATAGAGACAGAGACTGGATTGGTGGTTACCAGAGGGGAAGAAGGGAGGGAGAAAAGTGAAAGGGGTGATGGGCACATGTGTGTGGTGATGGATTGTAATTAGTCTCTGGGTAGTGAACAAGATGTAATCCACACAGAAATCGAAATATAATGATGTACACCTGAAATTTATATACTGTTATAAACCAGTTACCACAATAAAAAAATAAAATAAAATTTAAAAAATAATTAAAAAACCCATCATGGTGCATTCACCCCATGTATCTTGCCAAGTATTGGCTGAGACAAAAGTATGCGATAGAATTCTGGCCAATGAACATGAGGGGAAGTTTGCTAGAGGCTTTTGGGAAAGTGTTAAAGAGGGACATAAGATGGGGACCGTCTTTCTTCTGCCTTTGGACACTGCTGTCTGTCTGCATGCAATGCCTGGAAATGTGGTGGTCTTTCTGGGACTATGAGAGAAGCCAGTGTACTTACAGAGGAAAATGGAAGGAACTTGGACCCTGGAGGACAGTGCCAGGCCACTATATTAATGAAGCTTGATCTCTAAATATTTTGTTATGTGATATAAAAAAGTCCTTATCACTTAAGCCACTTTTAACTTTTTTTGATACCTATAGCCAAAACATCCAAACTCATAGAACCATTAAGTGTAGGAAGCAATAGGTTAACATGCTTTTACACTACAAAGGGAACTGCAGCATATGTGCATTTGATGTCTGCAAATTCACCCGTAACAATCTCTGGTGTTATTAAATAATTCAGACTCTATTATACACTGCACCTTACTCTGCACATTACACATTTACACACGCATATTACCATGTAGAAGTGTATCCACAAAACTAACTGTACTACAATGTGAAACCCACACTGTGTGTTGAGTATCAGAGATGACTGCAGAAAATAATCTGTTTGGAATACAGTGATCATTTGTTCTTGTGATCAGCCTGGCAATAGGCTCTATTCCACAAATTAAAATTTTGGAAACACTATATCCCTTGAAACACGCCTGCTTTTGTGAATGCCTTAGATAGGCAGTGTAGGCGAGACTGGCTAAGCTTTCCAAGACCTAACTATTACTATCACTAATCTAAGCAGAAAGTAGCAAGCACAAAACGGCAAAGCGTCCAAGGTGAGTATGGTAATAACAAAGCACCTAAAAGCAGTGGTCCTCACCTGGAGGGGATTTAGCACTCCTCCCACCCTCTCCAGCCCTTCCCTTGGCCAGGACATCTCTCAGTGTCTGCAGACATTTTTGGTTGTAACAACTGGGTGGAGGGGCTACTGGCATCTTGTGAGCCGAGGCCAGAGATGCTGTTAAACATCCTGCAATGAACAGAACAGCCCCCAACAACGAAGAATTTTCTGTCTTAAAACAGCAATATGTCGAGGTTCAGAAGCAATGGGATTCCTTCCAAAAGCCAGACATAGCCAAAATTGATTTCACTGGGGCCAGCCCCTTGGCCTAGTGGTTAAGTTCAGTGCACTCTGCTTCAGTGGCCTAGGTTTGGTTCCCACTTGTTGGCGGCCATGCTGTGTCAGTGACTCACACACAAAATAAAGGAAGACTGGCACAGATGTTAGCTCAGGGTGAATCTTCCTCAAGCAAAAGGAGGAAGACTGGCAACGGATGTTGGCTCAGGGCGATCTTCCTCAGGAAAAAAAAACTGATTTCATTAACTTAATAATTAAATCTGTATCTTTTGATGTTGTTTCTGTTTCAGGCTCACAGGAAAATAGGACAGTATTTTCAGATTTCAAGGGAACCTGACATACAAATTTTGGGCATGCTTGAAATCTGTTCTATCTGAATGAGGATTTGCAAAGCACCAATCTGCCATTTACCTGGCGTTTCTACACTGAGACAGCCCATTCCTTGAAAGCATATTCTGCAGACCCAGCAAGTCCATACCTGTGTGATGTCTCTTATTCCTCTCTCAACACTGTAGCCTTGAGTGCCCATGATAAACGAGCACGGTCCCGAATAATACAGCTGGATTGTTCACACAAGTTACAAAATTCATGCAAATGGCAAATGAGTCAATAAAAAATACCAGGCCAGATGAACCCAACACAAAGCTGTAAACCTCTCAGTCGCTAGCAGCTTTTCATCTTGGAAAAACAACTCAAGCCATAGGACACTACGCTCTGGTAACGACAAAACGCCTGTTTTCAGAACTTTCGTCGCCATAATTATTAGATATGTCATAATGTGACGTTCAATGACACTCATTTCATGTAAATGTTCCAAGAACTCCAGCTGACTGGAGACTTTAGCAGCAGATTCCTCAGAAGCCACATTTTAAGGACTCACCTATGAAACTGGTCTAGGATGTGTCTTTAGATGTGCATAAAAAGAGGAACTCTGCCTAGCATGCTTGTAGAAAACAGGCAGGCCAGCGGGAGATGTGGAGAAATACACAGGGAAGGAAAATATTCATATAGGCAAAAAGTAACACAAAAAGACAAAACAGGAGACCACACCCTCCAAGGAAGGACAAAGGCTTGAGGCTCTCTCCTCACGGTGGAGGGTGAGGCAAGTCATGCCCCTGGCCCGACCTCCAACCTCTGGCCAAGGTCAAGAGGACAGAACCACCACCACCGTCCCGCCTCACTCTGGTTTCCTATGTGGGCCAAAGAGAACGTGCAACAAGTTTTCCTGAACTTGGAGGAGACTAGTCAACAAGCTAGTACCTTCCTTTTTAACTACAGGCCAATCTCTTCTTGAGAATCTTCTGAATTTACATAAAATACTATATTCGACTGAACCACTTAACTTGCAGTATTTGTAATAAAAAATGGTCAAATGGCAGCAAGTTCACATGGCTCAACCTAATGTAATCTATATAGCATACAGTATTGCATATTACACATAATCAAAATTATATATTACAGGTAATATAAATAATATCACACAGACTATTGTTGCCCTAAAGGTAACTCTTTGCTCCATATTTCTAATTTTGGAAGAGTTAAACATTTCTCCCCTGAATTATCCTTTAAACCTTCTCTGGAGCCACGGGCTCCATCATCCCACCATGGCTTGTGGGGCTGCTGCCTCTGCCTGCCGCACTTGCCCTGGAGGGTCACTGCTGCACATGACAACACCCTATCAACAGTCTCAGCACTTTTTTCCAGAAACATGAAAAGGAGCCTCCAATCAACTTCACTCCACTAACTAATAACCATAGAGTTCCAGCTCTTCAACCAAAATGAATCTCTTTGTTAAAGTAACGTTACCAGAACCTTCAAAGCTCATCATTCTTTTCGAATATTTTTAAAGGAATAAACTCACAATCCAGTTGGATAAACTGGGAAAGACTGGTTAAGAAAAACCTAATTCTAATCTTAAACTGAACCCCTTGTTGCTTCTTTCCATTTGGTTTTCTTTGGCTATTTCCTGAGAGGCTTAAAAACAAGTTTCCTATTGAGCCCAGGCAGATCCTATCTTTCTTCTCCATTCTCCTAGCTCTTTTTACCTTCTAAATCTTCAAGCCTGGCCTATGAAATACCATATTTTTTTCCAGTTTAAAGCAGAATGCCACACTAATTTTTCCACTTCTACCAGCACCCCTCTGTGGAGGGAGTTTTGAATAAACATAGAGTAGCTAGTTAATTAAAAGTTCTAGCTGATTACATTTAGCTTAAGCTCTAAGTTTTCTAAGAGGACAGTCAGAAAGATTAAAGTAACAAGAACTCTTAGAATCACAAACCCAAAAGGAGATAAACTGGTTTCATTACAAAAGATGAACTACTCTTTTACCTAAATCAAAATTTATAAAATCATAGGTTGGCCTGTTACATTATTTATAAAAGACTGCAAAATCTCCTTTCCAAACACCTCTCACAATAAAGCAAGGGCAGGTCACTCCTTCTAGGCGTGAGAAGGCAGGATTTGGATGAGTGTGTGGCCTCCTCCTGAGATGCGGGGTTGACCAGGTGGATGTCTGAGAAGTGTTTGTGTCAGTGAGAGTCTGGCCTCTCTGAGGAGGAGCCAGGATGATGTGACACTGCTGCCCCAACCAGTTAGACCTCACGTGTCACAAACCAGAATCTGGACACATTTTAGACACATTTTAGCTCAGGTTTCTTCTCAGTCTTAAAATATTATTTCTCCTTTCTGGGAAGTGAGGAAACGTTATAGCCCTTTTTCTTTTAAAGGGAGGAATCCAAATGCTTCCGGGATATCAAAGGGTTCAGATCCTCAGCCAAGATTTAGATGAACTGAGTGAAAAGAACTACGTGGATTACATTTGTTCAAAAAACACATGGTTTTGAAAATAGATGAAGGTATCATTGAAACGTGCTGGGTTTTATAGAATGCCAAATGCGTGAAAAACCACTGGAAGCATCAGTAAACCAAGAGTACAGCAGGGCTGGCCTTTCCTTAGCAGAAACTCTTGACGTATAGTAGATAGAGCCAATCTCAAATTACTTGATTTCTGTTTCAAACATGACATAAACTAGGTTAGACAAAAATCAGAGCCAATGACAGACTCCAAATACACCTGGAATATCTGTGTACCAGAGACTCAGCACCAAAAATCCTCCCCAAGACAAAAGCTGCGAGGAAAACAAACCCGTCGTTTGCACAGAAGATTAACCTGTGAATCAGAACCGGACACACCAACCTTTACAACTTTGGGAAATTTTTCACAGTCCAAAGAACTTGTAACTGGGGAAAAAGCAAAAACAGCTAATTTTGCTTAGTCATCATTTTATAGACGATATCCACAGAAAATCCCAGAGTCTCATTTTAAACAATTGTTTCAACCTCTTCCCCCACCAAAACAGAAGTTCCAGAACGTCTGCTTGACTTGGTGACTTGGTTTAGTCTGGCCTTGTCTTCCGATGTCCTCTGCCCACTGCTGCTGTAGGGACAAGTGGCCTGGGCAGAACCACACCCTGAGACGAAGCAGATGCACAGAGGAGCTCCCCAACTTCTGGAGTAGGTGGGAAGGCCAGCTCACATGCCGCACACTGTGGACAAGCAGGGGCCTGGGTAAAGGAATTAGTCTGGGAGGGCGGGGGGCAGGCGCTCTTCCACAAGGAGGTCCCCCTGGGGTTCAGACTCAGGGCCAGGGCTTGCTGTCTTCAGGCTCTGGGTGGGAATGGGGCGGGAGAGAGAAAGGTGTGTGGCAGGACTCAGGTAAGTACCCAGGGCACAGGGCTGACATCTACTATCAGAGCTGAACCAGTAGCAGATGTGGTGAAGGCAGAAGCCAACCCTGGGATCCACAGTCAGGACTGGTCTTCAGGCTATGAATGAGCATGAAACTGGGGACAAGAAGACCTGCAGAGCCTGGGATCCAGGATGGGCCTGGGTGCTGGAACCACAGACTTCTTAAAAGCCTGAGATGACAGATATTGGTTCATACCACATGCAGGGGTTTGGCTGAAAGGGCAGGAGCATCAGCATCCCTCTTTGAGGTAGTGAAGGTGCTGCCTATTTAAACACATCTTCTAGTTAAAAAAAGAAACAAGTTTTGCTCTGAGGGGAAATTTTAAAAACTTCTCTAGTACTTAGATGATTAATGCAATCTAATACTCTTTACTGCTCCCAGATGAGCAGGACACCAAGCAAAGGAGCCTGAGTCCTCCTAAACAGCAGCCTCACTGTGCCCAACATAGAGGATGCCCAGTGATAGCGTGGCCTCCACCTTGGTTAGGGCAGCACTGAAGGAAGCAGAACCAATTAAACCCATCACACAGGATCTGTGCTTGACCAGCCTATATAAGCCAGGAATCACTGAACTGATAAAAGGGGGAAAACCCATCTATCCTAATTAGTCTACTCTACCTGTGAACAGCAGGGAAGGAAAAGTTCTAAAACGAGCTCCAAGCAGAAAAGAACTTGAGGTAAAAATAATTATCCCTGTAGCAAGAAGTCATTGGCATAGAATATGGGGACTCATGTCAGTAAAAACAGCTTCAACACAAGTTACGTGGTGATGCATTAAACACAAAGCCTAACGAAATGGGACCTCAGGTCAAACGTAAATACATAAACAAACCTACCGGTGGTTAGAAACAGGAAAATCAAAAAGCTGATTTGGTCCAAAAATACATGCCAAGTACGACTTTCTGATTTCACAGGTTAGGAAACTGGGGCCTAAGAGGTTAAGTGATCTGACACAAAAATTCTCTATGCTCACCTGAAAGCCCCCCTTTCTCATCCTTTCTTTCATTTGGGCCTCACAATGACTGGGGCAGGGGGGTGCTGGGTAGGCCTCACAATCATCCTGGTTTGACAGTCAGGTGAACTGACGCTCAGAGAGCTCCATGCCTTCCCACATTCACATTTCTAGGCAACGGTGGAGTGCAGGCTTGAGGTCAGGGTTCCTCAGTCCACATCAGGGCTCTGGATGAGAACCCAGACCAGGCTGAGTTCTTGAGGTGTGCATATCAAGAGAATGAAAACATCTCCTAATGACCTGCTCTATTGAGAATGCTGCCAGGTCCAGAGAGGGATGCAGAGTCAAGGAAGACAGAACCTACCCTTGAGGAGAGAATGCTGTGTGCTGCGGAAGACAAGGTCTCAGGCGCAGCCCTCAAGAAAGGGCACAGCCCATAATCGCAGAGGAAAACCTCAGTCTAGAGAAAGAATACGAATGAAGGACCAGAGGTAAGTAAAAGTAAAAGAATGCCCAGGGATGACCAATGCAGAAGGCTCGAACTGGGGAGTAATGAGAGATGTGGTCAGATGATAAAGATGAGGACCCCCCAAATCTTTAGTCCCACACCAAGGAACTGCTCCAGTCTGTCTAGACCAGAAACACCGGGCCAGCTCAACCAATCATACTTGTGGCCATTATGATCCACCCCCCAGCTCTTAAACACAGAGGGCAATGTTCCCAAAGCAAGTGTGACAGTCTGCCGGGCTGGCTCACCCAAGCAAATAGGAGAGTTGAGTCCCCAACCACACATAAGGACCCTGGGAAGATTGTAACAAGAGGATGTTTCTGAAGGAGTAAAAAGGTTTGGGGCAGAAAATGGCTCTCTAAAATTAAAGCTTTTTTATTGTCACTAAGTACACAGTTAGAAAGTCAAACACTACATGAAACAGCTCCTGAAATGCCAAAAAGACATGCGCTAAGAAGAAAGAGCAGTTGGTATCTTTCAAAGAGTAACCTCCACGAAGGATGCCCGGTGGGCCAGGCTCGGCAGGAGACCACCAGAGGGGCAGCAGAGGATGCAGCAAGCCCTGAGAGCAGCTCTCCAGCAACCCCTTCTGGCCAAGGCTGAAGGAACAGAAAGAACACAGGGGAAATGGAAATCCTGGGGCAGGGGAGGGAAAGAGAACACATTAAAATGGTAATCCCATGACAGGGAGATCTAGTGACAGTCAAACCACGAGAGCTTTGCCAGACCCCTCTGCTGAAATTGGTACCTTATGTGGTATGGCAAGGAGGGCGGTCTGGACGCAAAAGGCTTTGGGTGGACTGAAGAAAGAAAAGACTCCAGCACTGGTAAAACAGGTTCCCCGTGAGTCAGTGTAAGATCTTGACTGTTTCAAGCTGAGACAGAGAGAGCCACAGTACACAAGTATCCAGCAAGCTTACAGATCTGGAATGCGTGCATTTGGGGGCTTTATTTCCACTGGGGACCCACGCAGATGCAGTGAGCCCACTGCTACTTTATTAAATAGCTTATGAAAGGGAAATGACCTAATTTCATGGCGTTTATCTCAATTATGAAGGTTTAGTTTTCATATGGTATCTCAGGTCAAGTTCCACGCTGACTTGTGATCTAACAATCTAACAACCTCATGGTAAATAAAAGGTCCTGAAACAGACGGAGGGAGACAACTACGGCAACAAGGACAATCTTGTTGACATGTGACCATGGGATGAGAGCCCCTACTTCATCGTCACTCCACCCCAAACACACACGCACGTACACACGCACACACACGTACAGTATTTCTCAAAATGACATCCCCTGTGCATCCTTTGGCAACTATTCCCACCACCAAGTATTTGCCGACATTTCAGGGGCTTATTTGTGTGCTAATCACTATGAAGGACACAAAAAAACATACCACAAGGACACCTGGCTCAAGAAGTTTGGAAAGGCAAGGCTTAATCACTGCAAAACAAAGATGAAACACTGCAGGACAGCACACCACTGACTGCTCAAGTCTCTAAGTACACGAAGAAAGGAAAACCCCATGCAAACTGGAGTCAGTGAGGAAAGATTTGCGGAGGAAGTTGCATTTGAGCTGGCTCTTAAAGGTCTGACCTAAATAAGCAGAACAGAGAGGGAAGCACATCAAGGCACCCCCGATGCCACCCTAGACCTAGAGAGAGGACTATGAGCCAGAACAGCTCATGAGAAAAAAATTATACTAAATCAATATTTAAAAAAACCATCCTGAGACTTCTGCTCCAGTACAGACAGGGGAACGGAGGCACAACCTAGAGGACTCCTTGAGTAGAGAAGATGGAATCCAGTGTCCTGGAGGCCAAGGCAGCTAAAGCGCTCAGCAGAGTCCTGGAGAGGAGAGAGCGGCACACAGCACTATGGGTGAGAAAACTACTCAAGGCCAGGAAGAACCTCTGGCAAGGATTAGAGCTTCCAGTGCCCAGTGCGCACACAGAACTGAGAGCAGCGCCTGTCCCCCAGCCAGACTGCAGAACCTCACAGTCGACGGGGCAGTAGGTAGGGTGCTCGGAAAGGTCTTGCCTCAGCAGTGGGAAACAGCTCCAGACTGAGCAACGTCTGGACTCAATAAACCATAAAAGCAAGGCCCAAGAGAATCAAACTGATTCCAAGTAACTTACCCAAAGCTCAAGAATACTTACAGGAATACAAAAAGATCTAGTACCCAACTAGGTAAAAACTGCCAGAAATCTGCCCCATCTTAACCCACAAATGGGCAAAGGAAAGAACGCAGAGAAAACACAGGCTCTCGACCCCAATCTCAACTCGCGGAGCCACATCCTGACTCGATATGGGGAGGTGCATGGCTTCAGGGGCACTGTTGTTCAGGGCCAGAAGGCACGTCCATGTCCACTCACTTTGGTAACATTTGCCACTGTCAGCCTCCCTCTCATAAGAGCTGTTGTCTGAGAAGTGGTACAGGGAAGCTGAGCCGTGGGCAAGCATTCTTCACTTGTTTCTAAGGCTAAGACAATTTAAAATAAGTGAGGTGCTGATTTTTCCTTTCACATTTTATATAGCTTACCTTACTGAACAAAATTCTGTCATGGGATATGCCAATAAACTGATCATTAAAGATGTGAGTAAGATTTACAATCTTTGAGGTAATTTTAAATAAGTAGCTTGTTTTACATGAGTATGCTTAACAAAATAAACATTGTCACTATTTCCCTTCAAACACTGTCCATAAAAAAAATTTCTCAGGAGAGAGTTTGGAAGATGGGAGCACAAGAGGATCCTGAACTTGCCTCTTCCCATGGACACAACAAACCCACAACTACTTGTGGAACAATTTCCTCTGAGATCTGGAAACTGGATAAAAAGAACCCCCACAACCAGGGACAACACAGACAGGTGGAAGAGTCAGAGAAACAGCCCCACTGAGGAAAAAGCCGCACCCTAGCTGTGGTGCTTCATGGCCAGGAGCATCTCACAGGCACGGAGCTGTTCCCAGAGGAGCAGGCGTTTTGAGCTCCATATTAGGCACCCCAGCCCTTAGATCCAGCACAAGAGAAATGAGATCCCATAATACCTGGCTTTGCTGGCTTTGAAAATCAATGGGGAATACACCCAGGAAAACTAGAGAACTTCAGGGAAAGAAAAATCTGCTCTTAAAGGGCCCACATATAGACTCTCTTGACCTAGAAACCAACACTAAAACACCAGATAGAAAAGCACACAGTCCACTGGTACAAGAGACTCACTTATTATGCTTGGAACATGTCCCGGAGAGGCAGGAGATAGCTGGGGCCACCCTTCAGTGACTGTGACACTGGAGGCAGCCGTTATTGTGACCTAGTTTGGTTGTGCTGACACAGAGGCTGGCAGGCACCACTGGAATCCTCCCTCTAGCCTGATAGAGCAGGGGTCTACCCTGTCCACTAGAGCACCCAAGGCAATTGAGCACAGCCCGGCAGCAGGCAGCCCACCCCAGGGACCAGCACCACTCACCAGCAAGCCCGCAGCAGCTACACGGACCTGCGGCGGCCATGTGGACTCACAGCAGCCTTGTGAGCCCATGGTAGACTTGTGCTGCTGGCCATCACAAACAGCCACACAAGGTGTATGCCCCCTTTTCCAACACGTGAAATAGTTGTGTCCTGCTACTGCACTTGAGGCCTGCCCCGCCCATCAGCCAGTTCTTGCCAGAGGCTTGCCTCACCTGAACACTAGCTGACAATGACTTTGTGCACTGCATAGTAAGCCTCATCTGAAGCCTGCCCCCACCCACCAAAGTAGAGACAGTCAAGTCTGCAGAGGGCCACACCAGGGGCCTACAGCATTTATGTGCCCTAGGGCCTACCAACCAGCCACACTGGGGGCCTGACTCGCTTACCAGCAAAACTGCAGTAGTTACGTGCTACCAAACTCTCAGCAAGCTGTGCCAGGGGCTTGCCCCACCCAATAAAGTGCTTGTGACAGCCTCACACAGCAGAGCATCACAACCAGCCAGCTTGAGGGCCAGCCCAGCCTACCTAGGTACTCGCAGCAATAGCAACCCTGTTACAAAAGAAGGATAGATGCGGCACAGAGAGGGTACACCTGTGAAGCATTTGGCACGGGTGATGATAGGAGCAAGCTCCTGGGCCCCATAAGGTGTCTCTTACATTAGGTCACATATCCAAGATCAGGAGATGTAGCTGATCTATCTAATACATGAAATAAACACAGAGAAGTAGGCAAAATGAGGAGTCAAAGGAATATGTTCCAAAAAAGGGAACAAGACAAATCCTCAGAAAAAGAACTAAATGAAACAGAGATAAACAATCTACTGGATAACGAGTACAAACTAATAGTCATAAGGATGCTCACTGATCTGGGGAGAATAGATGAACACAATGAGAACTTCAACAAAGAATTATAACTTATAAAAAAGAACCAATCAGAGTTGAAGAATACAATAATGGAAATGAAAAATTCACTAGAAGGAATCAACAGCAGAGTAGATGACACAGAAGAACAAATCAGTGAGCTGGATGAAAGAGTAGAGGAAATAACCCAAGTTGAACAGAAAAAAGAAAAAAGAATTAAAAAGAACAAGGACCGTCTAAGGGACCACTGGGACAACATCAAGTGTATTATCATCCACATTATAGGTGTCTCAGAAGGCAAAGAGAGAGACAAAGAGGCAGAGAACTTATTTGAAGAAATAGTAGCTGATAACTTCCCTAACTTGGGGAAGGAAAAAGACATCTAGGTTTAGGAAGCACAGAGAGTACCAAACAAGATGAATCCAAAGAGGTTCACATCAAAGCACGTTATAATTAAAATGTCAAGAATTAAAGACAAAGAGAGAGGAGCCAGCCCCGTAGCCGAGTGGTTAAGTTCATGGGCTCTGCTTCGGCAGCCTGGGGTTTCACCAGTTTGGATCCTGGGCACAGACCTAGCACCACTCATCAAGCCATGCTGAGGCGGCATCCCACATAGCACAGCTAGAAGGACCTACAACTAGAATATACAACTATGTACCAGGGAAATCTGGGGAGAAGAAGAAGAAGAAAAAAGAAAAAAGATTGCCAACAGATGTTAGCTCAGGTGCCAACCTTAAAAAAAAGAAAAAGATAGAGAATCCTAAAAGCTGCTAGAGAAAAGCAACAAGTTACATACGGAGGAAACTCGACTTTTCAGCAGAAACCTTACACGCTAGAAGGGAGTGGCACAATATACTCAAAGTGCTGAAAGGAAAAAATCTACAAACAAGACTGTCCACCTGACAAGGTTACCATTCAGAATGGAAGGAGAGACAAAGAGCTTTTCAAATAAGCAAAAACTAAAAGAGCTCATACCACTAAACCAGCCTTACAAGAAATGTTAAAGGGACTTATTTAGCTGGAAAAGAAAAAAGTACAAATAGGAATACCAAAATTAGCAAAGAAAAGATATCCCTGGTAAAGGCAAATATATAGGTAAGGTAGTGGATCAACTACCTAAAAAGCTGGTATGAAGGTCAAAAGACAAAAGTAGTAAAGTCATCTATATCTATGATAAGAGGTTAAGGGGCACACAAAAATAAAATAGGCAAAATATGATATTAAAAACATAAAACATGGGGTGGGAGAGAGTAAAAGTGTAGGGTTTTTAGTAAGAGGTCAAACTTAAGAGATCATCAACTTAATATAGATTTACATACATTATTATATATGAACCCCATGGTAACCACAAACCAAAAACCTATAATAAATACACAAAGAGAAAGGAACCCAAACATAACACTAAAGATAGGCATCAACTCACAAGGGGAGAGAGCAAGAGAAGAAGAAAGGAACAGAGATGAATCGCAAAAACATCCAGAAAAAGATAACAAAATGGCAGTGAGTACATACTCATCAATAGTTACTTTAAATGTAAATGGACTAAATACTCCAATCAAGGACACATGGTGGCTGAATGGATTAAAAAACAAGTCCCATATGAAAAAACAAGGCTGCATACAAGAGACACACTTCAGACCTAAAGACACTCATAAACTAAAAGTGAAGGGATGGAAAAAGATAGTCCATGCAAACGGAAATGAAAAGAAAGCTGGGGTAACAATACTTATATCAGACAAAACAGACTTTAAAACAAAAACTGTAACAAGAGTCAAAGAAGGACATTACATATGATAAAGGGAACAATCCAACAAGAGGACACAACAATTGTAAATATTTATGCACACAATGTAGCAGCACCTAAATACATAAGGCAAAGATTAACTGACAGAAAAGGAGAAAGTGAGAGTAATAGTAGGAGACATTAACACTCCAATTACATCACAGCTAGATCATCCAGACAGAGGATCAACAAGGAAACATTGTCATAAATGACACATTAAGACCAGAAGGACTTAGTAAATATATACAGAAGATTCTATCCAAAAACTGCAGAATACATTCTTTTCAAATACATAGGGAATGTTCTCCAAGATAGATCAAATATTAGGCCACAAAACAAGCATCAATAAATTTAAGAAGATTGAAATAATACCAAGCATCTTTTCTGACCACAAAGGTATGAAACTGGAAATCAGCTACAAAAGGAAACTGGAAAAGTCACAAATATGTGGAGATTAAACAAAATGCTACTGAACAGCTAGTAGGTTAATGAAAAATTCAAAGGAGAAATTAAAAAATACCTGGAGAAAAATGAAAATGAAAATACAACATACTAAAATTTATGGGATACAGCAAAAGCAATACTTAGAGGGATGTTTATTAGCAATAGAGACCTACCTCAACAATCAAGAAAAATCTCAATCTAACAATATATCTAAATAGACTAGAAAAAGAACAAATGAAGCCCCAAATCAGTAGAAGAAAGAAAATAATAAAAATTAGAGCAGAAATAAATGAAATAGAGACTAAAAAAAAAAAAAGAAAAAAATCAATGAAACTAAGACCTGGTTCTTTGAAAAGATAAACAAAATTGACCAACGTTTAGTTAGGCTCACCAAGAAAAAAAGAGAGAAGGCTCAAATAAATAAAATCAGAAATGAAAGAGGAGAAATTACAACAGGCACTACAGAAATACAAAGCATTATAAGAGAATACTATGAAAAGCTATATGCCAACAAATTGGATAATCTAGAAGAAATGGATAAAATTCTTAGGATCATTCAACCTTCCAAAACTGAATCAAGAAGAAATATAGATAATCTGAACAGTCCAATCACTAGTAAGGAGATCAAAACAGTAATCATGCCCCACCTCCCCACAAAAAAAAAAAGTCCAGGACCAGATAGTTTCCCCAGTGAATTCTACCAAACATTCAAAGATTTAATACCTTTCCTTCTCAAACTCTTCCAAAAAACTGAAGAGGAGGGGATGCTTCCTAACTCATTCTACAAGGCCAACGTTACCCTGATTCCAAAACCAGAGAATGACAACACACAAAAAGAAAATTATGGGCCAATATTACTGATGAACATAGATGCAAAAATCCTCAACAAAATATTAGCAAATCAAATAACAAGAGAGTAAAAGGATCATATATCATGGTCAATTGGGATTTATTCAAGGGATACAAGGATGGTTCAATATCCATCCGTAAATCAATCAACATGATACATCACATTGACAAAATGAAAATCACATGAACATCTCAACAGATGCAGATAAAGCCTTAAACAAGATATAGCTTCCATTTGTGATAAAACTCTGAATAAAATGGGTATAGAAGGAAAGTATCTCAATATAATAAAGCTCATATATGACATAGCTAACATTATACTCAACAGTGAAAAACTAAAAGCTATCCATCTAAGAACAAGAATAAGACAAAGATGCCCATTTTGCCACTTTTATTTAACATAGTATTGGAAGTCCTAGCCAGAGCAACGAGGCAAGAAAAATAAAAAGGACCTAAATTGGAAAGGAAGAAGTAAAATTGTCACTATTTGTGAATGACATGATTTTATATATAGAAAACTCTAAAGAATCCACCAAAAAACTATTAGAAATAATAAACAAATGCAGTAAAGTTGCAGTGTACAAAATAAACATACAAAAATCAGTTGCATTTCTATACACTAACAACAAAATATCAGAAAGAGAACTCGAGACTACAATCCCTTTTACAATCACCAACAAAAAGAATAAAACATCAGGAATGAATTTCACCAAAAAGGTGAAAGACCTGTTGACTGAAAACTATAAAACACTGTTAAAAGAAACCAAGGAAGATACAAAGAAATGGAAAGATATTCATGCTCATGGATTAGAAGAATTAACATAGTTAAAATGGCTACACTTCCTAAAGCAACCTATAAATACAATGCAATCCCTATCAAAGTCCCAACAAGATTTTTCATGGAAATAGAACAAAGAATCTTAAAATTTATACTGCACAACAAAGGAATAGCCAAAGGAATCAAGAGAAAAAAGAACAAAGCTGGAGGTATCATACTCTCTGATTTCAAAACATACTATAAAGCTATAGTATTCAAAACAGTATGGTACTGGCGCAAAAAGAGACACACAGATCAAAGGAACAGAATTGAGAGCCCAAAAATAAATGCACACATCTATAGACAGCTAATCTTTGACAAAGGAGCCAAGAACACACAATGGAAAAAGGAAAGTCTCTTCAATAAATGGTATTGGGAAAACCAGACAGCCACATGAAAAGAATAAAAGTAGACCATTATCTTATACCATACACAAAAATTAACTCAAAATCGATTAAAGACTTGAATGTAAGACCTGAAACCATAAATCACCTAGGAGAAAACATACGTAGTACCCTCTTTGACATCAGTCTTGGCAGTATCTTCTTGAATATCATGTCTCCTCAGGCAAGGGAAACAAAAGAAAAAATATAAAAAGCTTCTGCACAGCAAAGGAAACCATCAACAAAATGAAAAGACAACCTAAAAATTCGGAGAAGATATTTGCAAACCATATATCCAATAAGGGGTTAAAATCCAAAATAAATAAAGAATTCATACAACTCAACAACAACAAAACAAATAATCCAATTAAAAGATGGACGGAGGATTTGAACAGACATTTTTGCAAAGAAGATAGACAGATGGCCAACGGGCACATGAAAAGATGTTCAACATCACTAATTATTAGGAAAATGCAAATCAAAATGACAATGAGATATCACCTCATGCCCGTGAGAATGCCTATAATTAACAAGACATGAAATAATCAGGGGCTGGCCCCATGGCCGAGTGGTTAAGTTTATGTGCTCCACTTTGCCAGCCCAGGATTTTGCTGGTTTGGATCCTTGGTGCGGACACAGCACTGCTCATCAGGTCATGCTGAGGTGGCGTCCCACATAGCAGAACTAGAAGGACCTACAGCTAGAATATACAACTATGTACTGGGGGACTTCAGGGAGAAGAAGAAGAAGAAAAAAAAGAAGATTGGCAACAGATGTTAGCTAAGGTGCCAATCTTTAAAAAAAAAAAAAAAAGAAAGAAAGAAGTGTTGGAGAGGATGTGGAGAAAAGGGAACCCTCATATACTCCTGGTGGGAATGTAAACTGGTGCAACCCACATGGAAAACAGCATGGAGGTTCCTCAAAAAATTAAGACTAGAACTACCATATGATCCAGCTATACCACTTCTGGTTATTTATCCAAAGAACACGAAAACACTAATTTGAAAAGATATATCCACCCCTATATTCATTGCAGCATTATTCACAATAGCCAAGACGTGGAAACCACGTAAGTGCCCAACAACAGATGAATAGATAAAGATGTGGCATATATACATTGGAATACTAACTAGACATAAAAAAAGACAAAATCCTGCCACTTGTGACAACATGGATGGACCCTGAGGACATTATGCTAAGTGAAATAAGTCAGACAAAGAAAGCTAAATACTGTATGATTTCACTCATATGTGGAAGATAAAAACAACAAGAACAAACAAACACATAGATACAGAGATCAGATTGGTGGTTACCAAAGGGAAAAGGTAAGGGCAGAGGGCAAAAGGGGTAAAAGGACACGCATACGGTGACTGATGGCAATTAGACTTTGGGTGGAGAACACGACGTAGTCTTCACAGAAATGGAAGTATAATGATGTACTCCTGAAATTTATATAATGTTATAAACCAATGTTACCTCAATAAATAATTTCTCAGGATACTTTAATAAGATTCTGAAAGTATGCCGTTTTTTGCCAAAAGCTTCATTTTTTGTGAAAGGATCTCAGTATAGATTAATTTCATAAGATAATTTACAGTTTTAATAAAAATTTTCCATTATATTATTTCTATAATATATATTTCTATGATAATTATTTTATATTTATAAATTTATATTATATTATTATTTTCTATTATTCCTATTACAGAGAGAATATAAGACATGGTACCTAATCTCTCAGTTCTATCAAAATTGTTCTCAATAAATAAAAAAAAATTGTTGATTTTAGGGTGAATAACCCAAACTGATCTTCATCATTTGGATGATATATGCTGTGGTTTGCCCAGGACTATCAGTTAACACCTCCTGTCCCCTTCATTCTCGGAAGTGGCCCAAGTTTAGATAATATGTTACAGGGCTGCCCTATTCATAATGGAAGTAAGCACACTGTACTTTCAAAAGCGCTCTAATCCTCAAATACAAGCACAATAAGTGATTTACCCTAATATACCCCAGAATCAAAAACAAGATTAGGATGAAGGCCCAAAGTTTCCAGATTGCCTAGTTCTATTTGGTTTTCCAGGCATTCAAACAGAAAAACCCACTCACAAAATGCCCCTCCCCAGCCTCTAACTCCTAGATAGAAGGCGGCCTAGTAAGTCCGTACCAGTTACTTCCATTCCCTTTGTTCAAATTTAACGTTTCCCAGCAAAACATCTAAGATTTTTATATCAAGTCTATACCAGTATTATCAATCACATCACAGGTACATTTAATTTACAAGAATTCAACTACCTGGAACTTAGGGAAAAAAAGAAAGAAATGACAATTCCCATAGGCCTGGACATTCTGCCTATCATTGCCCTCAATGAGCATCTGCCCACAGGCGATAGCAACGGGGGGGTCGCTTGACAATCTGGGGAGACCTGGGGATAAAACTCAAAGGTCTCAAGCACAGCTATTATCTGAGCCTTCAGGGGCCAGGCAGGTGGGAGGTAAGGTTCCTTCAACACCTTAAAGGAAGAAACAGAAGAAGGGATGAAAAGTCACAGAGAAACAATGAGCACAGGACAGCGAGGGGAATGATAATCTTGTTTACCCAAACACAACGATGACAAATAAGAATGGCAGTCCACTAGAGTCACCATCAATGACCTTTATGGATAACACTGGTGCACATCACACAGATTTATATAAATATGCACCTTACGTGGAGGGCTGTCTATATAAAACCAGGGGCTTCGCAAGGGATTTTCTAGGGTCATTTGGACCATATCCAATTTCCGCCTTACATGATCATTTTAGAAACTGCCCCATGCTCAGGCAAGAGTTCACTACCAATCTGCATCCTCACACCCACCACCAAAGGCGTGTGAAACCAGGAGACCAAAATCAATGCCTGTGGGGGCATCAGGAAGATACAGTCGCTTGCAAAGATGGCAAGTGTGAAAGAGCTAGTGCTTCCTGCAAAGGAGGGAGCTGCAACTTGGGGCCCACAACTGCTGCCATCAGGCTATGGAGGCCTGGTGTGCCCAGATTCCTGGGTCCAGAGAGAAAAACTGAAAATCTCAAATTTTTATAAGAATGGAAACCAGGTTTTTTTTAAAGACGTCAATACTGAACTGGCCAAACATGTGTGTGGGCTCCAGACTTGCAAGTTTTAGTCTCTAATATTCAGGACACCACGTTTACTGTCTTAATGTCTGTATTGCCCACAGTCCATAAGTGAGTAGCCTGGGCATTCACCCTGCCTAATCAAACCCCTGAAATAAAATTGAAACCAGTCTTCAAAATAACAGTATCTCTTCTCTGCACAGCAGACCTTGGGAAAGCAGTACGCTAGGTGGGTACTGCTCCAACTGCAGAGAGTTGTGGCGGTAAAAATAAATGCTACATCCAGACATCCACTGACCTGACGTAGTCACCAAGTCAATCAGTCCACTTCCAAGGAGGTGTGAGCCTTCCCCTTACCAGAGAAATACAACAGCCAAAGGGCAGAGGGAAGATCACGTTCAACTATCGAGTACAAAAAACCAGTGCTATCAGAGAACGTAGGTCCAGAGCCCCATTCTGTGGACAATGGCTCTAACTGGGCAGAATCCATGGAGGAGTTATGCTCTCTTTGACAGTGCTTCCTGTTTCCATCAAGTCTGGACAGGAACAGGCATGTACTGGCTCCAGAAGAACAACCTGTCCACCCCACAGGGATCAAATGCCAAGAGGAGAGCTGGGTCATATCAATTACATAAGCTCTCTGGAACGAGGCTAAAGGAAATGGGAAATGGCTAGGAAGGAAATGTCTTTCTAAAGTTACAGGATAGCAGGGGGTTTCTTTGCTGTGTTTTTTAAGTAACTTTTAAATATGAGTCCATTTTTATGTAATGATTGAGGAAGGTTTGATGATGCCCTTTGCAAGGAAAGCTAGCCTTTTCCAAAAGACCAAAAATATCCCAGAGCAAATGGGGACTTAATTTATTGTGTACATATCTTTCAAAGTGCCTTATTTTGTACCAGAGGCTAGGCAATAACATACTCTGTACATTCCTAAGTCTTCCTTCCAAAATGGTGACGACCAAGAGTCTGAACGAGTAGTCTAACAGAAAGCACTTTTTTCCTGGAGGCAGCAAACAGGAATGGCTCCAGAATTTTTATGTAGAAGGGGCTTGGTAGTGGCAATTCAGAGGGGGAAGTGGGGAGGGAGGTGGTGAGCTTGTCTTGAATACATATTTGCACTGCAAACCTATCACTGACTTACATTATGCACGTATTTTGAACAGCTTACAGGACTGGTGGAGACCCAGGAGATGGGAGTTTGAATATCCTGCAGCTACTCCTAGTGCCACCGCTAGGTGACAGGGGAATGCATCTTTACCCTGACAGTAGTGCTAGAAAAGACTGCCCTCTAAGCCAACGCTACTTAAAGTAAGGGCAACGGACCACTGCCTGCCCCAAAGTGTTTGTGCAGGACTGTGAGGACGTAAGAATAGACAGTGAGAGTGTTCAGAAATTTTTGCAGCAAATTGACATTGTGTGCATTTTTATTGTATTGGTCCTCAATAACTGGACATTAAAAGCAAAAAAACTAACAAAAAACATGTACAAAAAACCTGCCCTTCCCCACAGACAGTGAGAGAAGCACAGCTCTAACTAAGTGATCCATCGCTCCCACTTCACTCTCCTCCAGCATTTAGTCCCAGTCAGTAAGATCTAGACAGTGGGCTGGACTGGGAGGAGTGGAGGAAAAGGGTCAGGGGGAGAGGATAAGGAGGATGGGAAAGCATAACTGTAGCCTCATGTGATCCTAAAATATCCTAATGTCCTCTTAGAGCTTACAGGAGTGGGAAAGGCCCCAGAGAATCATGAACACTGGAAAAGACTGGATGAGCCTGCTCTATTGAGAAATACAAAAAATTAGCTAGAATTTGAAAATGGAACCAAAAGTTGCCTGGGCCCTCTTTCAGTGCTGTCCTGGAGCACAGTCTGGCAAGCCCAACCTGATGCCCAGAAATGTAACTGTGTGTTCCTGCCTAGGACCCAAACCCTGTGAAGTTAGACATTAGAAGACTGAGAGCCTGCAAATGACTTCGTAGAAACCAGAGAAATCCCAAAGATTATGGTTTGATGGCCATTAACCATTTGGTATTCACCTCAGTGACCTTAGTCTAACATTCTGTAGCCGACCATCCATTCCCATCAGTCTCTCACAGCCCCCTTGACTCCACTGTCATCCAGCTGGCTCCCTCTCTGAGGAGTTAAATAAGTCTTTGATACCTGCTCACTATACATTTGTATGAGAATTAGGTTTTAACTTCTTAAAAATTATACTTCAACCATGAATATGAAAAACTCTGTTTTTCCCTGTGACCTCTCTCCCTCTAGGTAGCAAGGGATCACACTATCCGAACAATAGCATAAAATTTTCAGTTGAAACAAAGAGGAGACACAAAGAACCACTTTTAAATGAAAAATAATTTCATTTGAGGAAAAATCTTGAACCGCATTCCTCTCCTTAAAATGAGTAACCAACAAGCCAGTCATCAGTAAAATCACCTCCCTGTACATAAAAATATTTTCATTTCAACAAAATTTCAACAGTAAATGCACTTTCTTGCTCTCTTGAGATCAAAACATTTTACTACATCAATTAATTGTTATACAGTTTTCCTGTAATACACCCTAATGAGATGCGGAGAAAGAACTGCAGGGAGAGGAAATTTCCCAGTTTACAACTAAGATTTTAGTCATTTTAATCTCAAAGTCCTAGGCAACATACATGTAGCTATATATGAATATATCTACACATATGCATGCATGCACACACACACACTCGCTACTTCCTTGCTTTTATCGTAACTTTCTTATTAAGGATCCCTAAAGAAAACACTCTTTTGCTGAGGACTAGAGACCAGCAAATATCACTCTGTGTCAAGATGTACTTTCTTTGTCCATCAGACCATCCCTGACAGCAGTTAAAGCCTGTAGGCCTTAGATCAGTGCTGTCCAACAGAAATATAACACAAGCCACAGATAAGAGGCACGTATGTAATTTTAAATTTTCTAGAAGGAAAATTAAGAAAGTAAAAAAAGAAAAGGTGCTATTAATTTTAATACATTATATTATATAATCAACATAAAAATTCTTAAAGAGATATTTCACCTTCTTTTTATACCAACTCCTTGAAATCCAGTGTGTACTTGGGACTAGCCACGTTTCAAAAGGTAGAGAGAATGCTCCATCTTCCCCAAGCTCCTGACGACCCTCAATGCGTGTGGCCCCCAAGCTCCCAAGCCCTGCCCACTCACAGTAAGAGTCAGCTACACGGCTGGGACTGTAAAGGTGGCCCTTACACAATTCCCACACAGACACCCAAGACCTCTGCCCTGGGGGGCCTGCAAGCCAGCAGGCCAGGTGCTGGCGCTCAAGCCTGGGGAATTCTATCCTGCCTCTGGCTGGGCTGGGCTGGACACCAGGCTCCTGAAGACCAGCAGGCCATGGGGAGGGCCATCAGCCTGGAGCTCTGAGAAGCTGTAACCCTTCACTCCCTCTTTGGCCAGGTCCCCTCTACTCTTCTCCTTGGCTGAAAAGAAGACAGCATTAAGACGTGTGTGTGTGTGTGTGCGCGTGTGTGCACGCGCACATGTGCAAATGCATGTGATATCGTATATTATAAGATACTTAAGATTTTCTGTGGCAAAGTCCACTTGTCCAGAGAGAAAAGAACCAGCTCTAAGATCCACCCTCAACAGTGGAAGAGTCTCCAACAGGACTAACATGTGATGCCAAAGAGGCCTTCTTGTGAACAGAAGGCCATGGGTTCACCTTGAAGAGAGTCTGTCAGGCGACCAGGCTCCATTTTGAGTCCTGGTGCCACTATTTCTGCACCATATGGTACCCTATGGCCAAAGGAGCTGGCATGTCACCAAAACACTGACCACCATAGCTTGGTATATTTGGTAAGACCAGATGCAAATAGGAGGGAGCAAGCAACATTAGTCCAAGACACAGAATATTCAAGAAATAATCTTATACATTCAGAGGTATTTTACTTAGTCAACAACTCTGTGTGGTTTTAAACAGCTAAAAAAGTTGTTTAAATTGAAGAACCTGAGCTGAGACCAAACAGGTCTCTGGCTTCCCCTAATCAATTACCAAGCACTTTACCCAACAAAACTGTCTTTCTGAGTATAACTGAAATCCTGATAATGTCTAAGGGAGCTGAGAAGATTGGAGTCATCTGAAGTCTGTGTCTGTCTCAAAAAGATGTTAACTGCTTAAAGGTGATGAACAGGAGAACAATGGCAAGCCACACAGGAACAACAAACCGTGTGGGAGGCCAACCAAGAGGGGGCACTTTCTACCCACACCATCCTCAGGCCTGGGCCCCTGCTGCTGTTTACCCCTTCCGTCTCTGGCTCTCCATGGGCACACCTGATGGCTATGATGCCAACATTCAAAAATACTGCACCCGCTGAATGCTAAAACATTCAATTACAATATGTAAATGTACCACTAAAGAGATTTAAAAGAACTCAATTACAAAGGCAGCCCTTCCTTTCAGAGGCTTAAACACCAGGACAGGGCTAATTACAGAGCACGAGTCACACTGCTTCCTTGGGTATAATTCACACAAAATGTTTCTCTGCCTAGAAATGTACTCCACTCGATCTGCTTCAGAGAACAGAAGTAAAAGGTCATTTTCTGTGTTACTTTTTCCAAGAGATTAGCTATTAATCTACCTCCTTGGAGGCAACTTCCTACATCATTGTCAAAGCACCAAATCTCATTTTTTAAAGGTGGTGGGTCCTCCGCTCATAAAGAAGGCCCAATACTCCTTCTCCAAGGTCAGCCATGACACCCTGCATTGCCCAAACCCAAGTGCAATCCCATCCACCTGACAGATTACCTGTTTCATGAAAATCAAAGGAAGATGATTCTACTCCAAAAGACATTACCATAAGGAGAAAATCCAAAGCAGAAGCAAAGATACTTTACCTTTTAATTTTTTTGCCTTCCAATTGCAATGGCGCTCTTCACAAAGAGGTCTTTCCAGGTGCTAAAGAAGAGCAACGCCCCAAATAAACCTCCGGCCAGGAAGGCAAATATACCCCCAGGAACACAGGGTGTGGCTGGCAATGGCTGCCTCCAGAAGCACAATTGCCTTGGTTTTGCCCCTGACATAAGGAAAGAGTTCCAAGCTCTTAGGTTGGTAATGACCCCATTATTTCCCCACTCAGAGTCAACAACTGCTAATTCTTCAGCACCAATCCACAACTGCTGATAGCAGCTCACTTCGCGTTTACTGTCTTTATCCAAATCTAAGAAAAAAGAAACTGAAGAAAACCACATGCACTAAGCCAGCCCCCTTTTCCACTACAGTCTTAGCTCAAGGCTTGATCAGCCATGGCTCCCCCAGCGCAGACAGCCAAAGAGAAAACAGAGCACAGGAAGGGAGTTCAAATGGCTGCAGCTGAATGGGAGCATTCACAGGGACAGAGGCTCAAAGGCCAACAGATGACATAGAATACACTGGGCAACAGGAGCAAACTCTCCCGTTTTTAGAACATCTTAAGATTCCAGTGATGTTTCTGTTTTTTGGCATTTTGTCTCTAACATCTCCACAGTCCATTCTTTGTTCTTAAAGATTTTTAAATTTTTTTTCCTTTTTCTTCCAAAGCCCACTGGTACATGGTTGTGTATCCTTAGCTCTGGGTCCCTCCAGCTGTGGCATGTGGGACGCCACCCCAGCATGGCCCAATGAGCAGCGCCATGTCCGCGCCCAGGACCGGAACCGGCAAAACCCTGGGCCACAGCAGCAGAGCGCGAGAACCCAAACACTCGGCCACGGGGCTGGCCCCTCCACATTCCATTCTTTTAAGTTCCTTTAAAGTCTATAAAGGAGCACAGAGTCTTCTCCAGGAAGGGAAAGTACACTTGTGGCAGATGTACGTCTCTTTACACAGGTGATAGGAGGTGGGGGCTCGTCAAGTCCCCTTGCCTTTGATTCAGTTATGCTCACACAAAGCAGATCTCCTCTCTCATGGTGACCACCATAACTGAGGTAAATCACTTCCGTCCACTTCGCCCCTTCCACTGAGACATCTGTGTCTGAGCTCATTATCATATTATGAAAGTGCTCAGATTCTTTAGATCCTTTGGGGAAGGCAACGCAACTCTCATCCTCCACTACAAGCTGTCATGGTCCTGGCTCACTCATTCTTATGTGTGTTCCCCACTGAAGAAGCACTTGTGAAATAAATGTATTATTTCCAGTGAACATTAATTTTCTCCAACATCACTGGTTAGTTACTGGTGGTTTGATGAGGCCTTGAGTTCACTTCCTTTGTCTGGGGTGCTAACTCTGACCCCAAATCTGACATTCTACTCGCACCCGAATGCATCTTGCGACCTCTTTTAGAGGGCCAGCACTATCTCATGGATGCCCACAGCCTAGTAAAAGACATCTGAAAGTGACATCAGACCCCCAGAAGAACATCCAATCCAACAAGACATCATGGACTCAAATGAGGCTGAGATTCTAATCTCAACAGCACCCTTGGCCTTGGTACGAAACATTTTCAAATCTGGACCTTCCTGGAAAGCTTCTTGAACAACATCTAAAGCCACTCTCAGTTTCTACCTACTTGAGTTCCATTCCTCTTCGTATGTTAACTATGAACCAACTTTGAAGAAAGGGCATGCGCTGAGGGCAGGGGCTGCTGTGGGTGTGTGAGTGGGCTTCTGTACTGGGGGTGAATTATGAATGTATATTTATGTGTGAGGATACTGATGAACTCTGATTAATCAATCTGTTAAAATTCAGAATTTGTGCCAATTGGTAATCTGTTTCAAACTCCCCTTAGCCCCTGATACCTTGAAACACAATTTTTTAACAAAACAGCTCTCCTTCTAGTCTTCAAATTCCTTAAAGCATCACCAATATAGTCTAGACCAGCCCTGTCAAAGAGAATTGTCTGTGATGATAGAAACGTTCTATCTCTGTACTGGCTAATATAGTAGCCACAAGTGACTATTGAGCACTAGAAATGTGCTAGTGCAACTCAATTAAATTTTTAACTTTAGTTCATTAAGTAGCCACTTGTGTCTAGCAACACTGTGCCTAAGCAATCTCTCTTACAAATTCTCTGGGATAGAAACTTATTTACTTACCCAATTCTCTCCCCTTGGCAAAGTGGACAAGCAAAATAGGAACTGACATCCTTCAGGATATGCTTCTTGACATCCTTCAGCCCGAGAACGAGGTCTACACTCTCCTTGATCACCTTCCTCTACAGTAGTGTTTCTCAACCTCAGCACGATTGACATCTGGAGCCAGATAATGTTTTGTGTTGTGAGGGCTGTCCTGAGGATTTGGGGATAGTCAGTAGCATCCCTGGCCTCTACTCACTAGAAGCCAGGCCTCTACTCACTGCTCACTAGTACTTCCTCCTCCCCCGGTTGTGACACCCAAAAATGTCTCCAGACAATGTCAGATGTCTTTGGGGTACAAAATGGTTAAGAACCATTGCACTGGAAATAACTTTAAAAAACAAACAAAAACAAACAGCTACAAAAACGTCATTCTTAGAATTTCTGTACGCCTCAGTTTATTTACAAGACTAGGCTACTCTCTCATATTTTCCCAGGGTTAAGTGCCCTTTTTCCTACCCTTTGCACATAACCCTTCAAAACCTGAGTCAATTAGACTCCTGCTCTGTTTTTCTGAGTTCCTGCCCATGTATACGCACATAGGCTGAGTGCCCAGCTGTCCTCTGTTCAGGGGACAGGTCCACCGGACACCAAAACGACCTACTTGTAAAACTACCCACTAACTGCCAGTGTTAATCTACTCTGGTCAGCAATCTTAAGTATGGACAGACAACCAAAAACATCCAGATGTTTGAGGGAGCATCCACAGCTCAAAAGAGAAGGATTAAGTAGAATAAACAGAACAACTGACTCGGAGCAAACAGAGATAAGTCAGTAAATAGAAATGAACATTTAAAAAATCCAATTAGTATCTTCAGAGAGCATCAAGACAATATAGTACCCCTAAAAACAAAATAAGCAAACAAAAGAAAAACAAGAAAACTGGATGCTATGAAAAAGCAACAATTAGAACAACAACAAAAAAAGAGTTTATGAATACTTAAAATATGATTGCCAAAATTAAACATTCAGTAGAAGGACTGGTAGATAAATTTCAATAATTGTTCCAGGGAGAAAAAAAATAGAAAAAGATACGAAAAAACATTGAGAAAGTTTAAGATAGAGGACTAATCTAGGAGGACTGTCGACTGACCTCCAGGCTTTATAAATGGAGATGATAAAATGTGAAAATTAATAATAATAACAGAAGAAGAAGAAATTTCCCAGAGCTAAAGAAAGGCAAGAGAATTTGGATTTAGGAAAGCCAAGAGTATTATTACACAGGATGATAATGAGACACATCTTCATGAAATTTCAGGACATCAAAGAAAAAGACAGGTCCCCTGAGGAACCCAGAAAGAAAAAAGGCTACCAACCAACCAGGGGATGAGAATGTGATCAGCAACCACCATCGCAGAAACACCACATGCAGAACCAAATCCTGAGGAATTCTCAAGAAAAGGATTTTGAACCTAGAATTCTATATCCATCCAAACAATCAAATGTAAGGATGATATAGCCATTTCAGATTTCTAAAAAAGTCAGAAAGTTTATTTCCAAACATTCTTCTTAGAAAAAAGTTACTTGAAGATGGACTTCAGCACAAATGAAAAACAAACCCAAGAACGATGAAGACAGGGAGGGGATCCGGCGAAAGGAACTCTCTGGGTTAATGCCAGGTAGCAGCAGGCCCAGAGGGCTGCTCCAGGCTGGGGCCAAGTCAGGGGGCTCCAGGAAGGAAAGTGGTCCCATGGGACAGGAAGCACAACTGACAAGGAGGAAAATCTTAGAATACGGCAAAGGCACGTACAAAGAAGGACGTTAGTTTGACAATTCTTTTAAAATTTTGTATAGACAATATCCTTTTTTGCCTTAATCCAGATGTGGTTTGTCCTCCAACAGAAGTAGTGATGGCTTTGCGGTCTGATCCCCATCCTTCACAACAGCCATCATACTCCTCCCTCAAGTACTGACACAGAGATATCTAAGACAGTTCCCACTCCTAGTCACCATTCCCAGCAGACCACTGAAGAGCTTGAGGTGACATGCAGTGGATCACATCCCTAGGATCACTAGGATTTACTCCAGTTTGGCTCCTCCAGCCTGCCTTGGACTCGGATCTTTATCCTATACACTTGCTCAATTCGCCAGCTCTCCCAGTTCATTCTGGACTCAACAACTGCCCAGTCCACTTGGGAGTGGGAAAAAGGGAATTTAAATCAGAGAGATAGCTAAGGGCACCCAAATAAAGGATTCAATTGCCAAGAAAATTAGAATAAAGGAAGGAGAGAGCTTATTACAGAGGAGGGAAAGAGAATGGAGGGCACATTGTATAGAGTTGGGGAGACTCGGAGGCTTTGGAAAGGAAACCGAAACATTTCTTGCTTTGAAAAGATTACCAGCCCTTCGCTCTGCTCTGTCTTGGCCCAAGGGATCAACGAAAGGGTCTCTCCTTGTAGGGTTTCTGCTTCACCTCTTTGGGCTCTTTGGAAGGACATACAAATAGATGCTTATTCTGAAACCCTCTGGCATAGAATTGAGTAAGAGGCTCTCTAAACATTCATCATGCAGCAGATTAGAACAGTTACAGACAAATTTCTCCCATCAACAATGCTAAGGTTACATAACAGGACTTTAAAATGGACCTCAGGCATTGCACTACATTAGGTCTATGTAAAATGAGCAACTCTAAATGATACTTTAAATCAACCAGAAATGAGTCCTGTTCCTATTCAGAATCATTGATTTACGTGACACATTTTATCTGACAGATGTCCAATCAGCAATCTGAAAGACTGATAAATTATTATCTAAAAGTAGGAGCCAAAGCAAGCACATGGAACATCACTGGCGCGGTAAATGTTTACTGAAAGCCAACCTATTACGTCAGGCACTGGGGAGCCAAACACTAACCCCTGAGAGACCTGTGCGGGACGCCTGTGTCATGCAGTGTCCACCCTAACTGTTCCTCTGACACTCTATAAGGCCGGAGTGGCTCCTTGAGTAAATTCAGCTCGCACAGGGCAGCAGAACTGAGGGCCATGGAGATGTGTCCACTGCTCTACTGCTCCAACCTGTCTGCAGACTGCACAGGACGAAAGAAAGGTACAAAGTCTTAAGGGCAAAAACTATCACTGAAAAGACCCACAAAGTTCAAAGAGTATTTAGCCAGGGTCTAGCAAATGACATAATGATTATTAGGAACTAACCTATTTTAAAATAGGGTTTTTTACGTGGATAAAGAGAATGGATCAGTGGGTATCAGAGGGGAAAGTGGGTGGGGGGGAGTGCAAAAAGGGTAAAGGGACACATACGGGTGGTGAAGGATGAAAACTAGACTAATGGTGGTGAGCACAATGCGATCTATACAGAAATTGATATATAATAATGTACACCCGAAATTACACAATATTATAAACCAATATGACTTCAATACATTTTTAAAATAGGTTTTTTAAAAACCTATTTGCATTGTTTTTAAAGACATTTGCTATATGCTCCCCTTATCAGGGTACTTGTTAGTATGTCTCATTTATCAGGAATTTGTTAAGTCAAGTTTATTAGGTGACATATTCCCTGTCTGGCCCAGAGTGCCCACATGTAGACAACGCTGTGTTCTTGTGTGAGGCACCAGGCAGAGGAAGGAATCCTTGCCAGCACCCCACCCCCCGACAGCGACTCTCTGGGGCTCATAATCCCTGATGAGAAAACCCACCACCTCACGAGTCATTTTGTAATGAATGAAAAAAAACAATCAATTAACTTGCACTTTCCTGATGTACTGACCTTTGTTTGGAATGTCCCAAGAAACACTATGGGAAAACAGAAAGAGCTTTCTCACCTCATAGTATTGGGCACCACTTTAATGCCACCTCTCATCCACACAGTGCTTTGTACCCAAAGTGATTTTACAGCCAGTCTCCACACAAGCTGTCCTGTGAAAGACTTCCTTCCTCCCTGGGTCCCTGTTGGCTCCAAGCCTTCTCTTCTCCATCAAGCTTCCTGGAATCTCATTCACATCTCAAGCCACTGCAGCCCTGACTTCTACCCCTACCACTCTATTTAAACTGGGTCAAAAAAAGGTCACCACTACGTGTACAGGAAAATTTTGTGGACGGATACATGAGGAGAATTTTATTTTTTCACAATTCCTTACTGTTTGAATTTTCTAACCAAGTACATGTTAACTTTTATTTTTTTTAAATATGTCAGCAGAGATTATTGGGGATGGTCAAACGATGAGCCATTTTTAAAAAGCATCTGTGTTTTTAAAAACACACCTAAGGAATGTTCTTCTCAAAAATAAACAAATAGTAACTCTACAATGAAGAAAACTACAACACACCACCTTGACCAAGTGAGCAATCAGGCTCAACATCACCAGCAATAAGACACATCAACACCAGCTGCCCCCTGACATGATGCCCTGAGAAGAGCACATCATTTCTGGGGTGTTCCTGCCAAAACGCATAAGCCGAATCATGAAGAAACATCAAAGAAGCCCTAAGGCTTCTCTGACGGACATTCTACAAAGTAACTGGCCAGTGCTCTTCAGAAGTGTCAAGATCATGAAAGACAAAGACCAAGGAACCGTCCCAGATTGGAGGAGATTGAGGAGACACGACACCTAAATGCAAAGTAGAATTTTGGATTGGATCCTGGACCAGAAAAAGGAAATTAGTGGGACAACTGCAACTGAAAAAGGTCTGCAGGTTTGTTAACAGCATTAGGTGACTTGCTGGTTTTGATCACTACTACAGATATGTGAGATGCTAACATTTGGGAAGCTGGGCAAAGGGCATATGGGAACTTTGTTCTATTTTTGCAACTTTATTGTAAGTCTAAAATTATTTCAAAAGTAAAAGTTTAAAGATATATGTGTGTGTGTGCATGCCGTAAGTATATAAATGATCACTCCCAACTGTGTGACCAGTGAGTCCAATGGCACTTCCCACATGTTCACTTCAACATCTGCACAGCAAGACACTGAGAAGCTACCCTTCTGGAATTGAATTCTCCTCCCTGGGGCTTCCACACCATGTCACGGCCCTGGTTCCCCCTCTACTCCACCACTGCCTACCCACAACCTAGGCTCCTTTCTCATCCCACTCAGTTCATCTCAAGGATCACCTCTAAAGGAGCAACTCAGCATCCTCCCTGCAAGCCCGTCACCTGCTGCCCTCACTTGACTCTCCATCGCCCCCTAGAGGTAAGACAAGCTGGGAGGACTCATCCCATCCAGACTGGACGGGAGCTTGAGGTATGACTCAGCCCCAGGGTTACACCTTCACTTCCCGCCAGGCAGTACCCATGACTGTCCTGCTGGCATCGTGCAAAATCCCTAAAGCTGAATCTCATCGTATTCCTGTCAGTCTGCTTCTTCCCACCATGAGCCTTTGCCAACACCTTGGACCCCTTCTTCCGCTTTTCCCACTTCCATTGCCTTCTCTGTTCCTACTGCTTGATCCATTTCCAGGCCTCTATTACCTCTGCCCTGGCCTCCTACACAGATGCTCAGGGTGACAGATGAGGAAAAGAGCACTGAACTCCGGTCAGAAGATCTGGATTTGAGGCCCAGCTCTGCCACCCCTACCTATGACTCTGGAGAAAGCTCTTCTACACTTGGTCTTTTCCAAGTGTAAAATAAATTATTAAATAAAAGTCCCCTATGGCTGGCTCTCTTGACCTAATATCCTTCCTTCTTTGCTGCAGCCCCACTCCAGAGGGTGAAGATGCCAGAAATTCACTTTCCCAAACTCCTTGGCAACTTCTTGGATAGCGACCCAGCTCCGCCAAGAGGACCTGAGAGAGAACGCTGGGGCGCTGCTGAGCAAGACTTTCCTTCCTGATAAAAAACGGAAAATAAGAGGAAATGCCAACCCTCCCACCTGGCTTGGACACAGGCATGGAGGGTGTAAGGGCATTGCTATAGCAGCCATTTTGCAACCATGAGGAGGCCCAAGAGAATGACAAAAGTAGCCAGAACTCTGTCACCACTGAGTTGCTAAAATTGACCAACCCTGGAGTTGCCTTCTTCAGGACCTTTTATTATGAGAGAAAATTAAATGTTCTTACTGTTTAAGGAACTTTTAACCAAGAATACTATGTGGCTGTCACTTTCAGCCAGAGGGCTCAATCATTAACACTACTGGCTTGGGGAGGGGTACAGGATATGAACTGTAAAGCAGCACTATCATAACTGGAGGGGCAGATGCGGACAGCCGTCTCCACACTTCCAGATTTTTCCACATTAAGCATCCTGCAGAGAGCTCCAAATTCATTGCACAAAGTAGAGTTCTTACCACTCTATCCTTCCTCTGCTCAAAAAAAGTCAATGGTACCCCACTGCCCACAGGGGATACATGTGCAGGTTATGCAGCTAGAAAGGCAAGGTAAGGAGGTCAGATGTAAATAGAGATGGCTAAAAATCACTGAATAAGTGTAGATAAAATGACTAATGCTGAAATTTGCTTCAAAATAATACTGGGGGTCAGAAGGTTGACGAAATCAGAGAAGTCGTAACTAGGTGACTGCTGACACTGGATGCTGAGTACATGGGGTTTCTAAATACTATTTATCTACTTGTGTATGTGTTTAAATTTTTCCATAATGAAAACTTAAGGTCATTTCAAGTTAATAATACAGAACTGAACGATGTAATTATTGTTAAAAACATACACATCAACAGGTCCTAGAAATGCATATCACAACAGTAAAATTTTATACATGACTTGATAAAGTTTTATTGACATGCTTATACATACGGTGAGCCATAAATGTGTTCGTACCCATTTCATGGAATTTCTCTTTAATCAAAGAAAAACTTTATCAGGATAAAGATGTTTGCTTTGGTATTTCTTACACTTGTGAAAAAACTAAAAATAATCCAGATGTCCAACAATAAAGGAAAGTTAGTAAATTATGGTAGACTGATTTAATAAATAATATACAAACACAAAAACAATAAATACAAAAATCAGTCACCGGCACTGAAGATATCTAAGAAAAGTTTTAAGGGGAAGAAGTGCATGATGATCACACCAATATGAAGGTTAAGTGAATATCTGGACAAAACTATTAAGAAAGAGGAAATTAAAATAGTTGCATTATGAGGAGTAAATTGGTTTTCTGTATTCAATGTTTTTTTGTAATGTTGTTTTAATCATTTTTAAAAGATTTGCCCAAACTTGAATACAAGATGTTTCTCTAGTTTCTCAGGGTTTGTTTTTAACTGGAAAGCAATAAAAAAGACTAGCTCACCTAAGAGCACAGTAACTCTTTCCTAGACTGCTGGATCATGCCGTTCACTCTCACTAAAGTGCATTTCAATTACCTGCACAGGGCCCCCAGATCGAGGGGGCACTTGGGGTCAGCAGACCTAAAGAGGTGGGAGAGACCAAACAGGTCTGAGGAGAAGGACATGGAAACCACAGACGTTCTCTTCTCATCTCTTCTCCTCTTGGCAAGACTCCGTCATCCCCATTTTCACCCACGATGAGGCTGGCCTAGACAGGCGACCTGACCTGCTCAAAGGCATGTAATTTTGAGCAATGGGGAAATGCACCGGGGCTGGAAGTGCTGCCGACATTCTTCTCACTCCTGGAGAACTCTAAGAAAGATTCATGAGTGGAGATGTGCTCTTGACAGAGAAGACAATGGAACCTTGGTATAAATATCAAAACGACATCGATAAAAATATGGCCAGAACAGGAGTCTGCAAAGTGTCCCATTTACAACAGGGATTTCACGGGGGAGTGTCCTTGCTGGGCCGTGCAGGCATTTCTCACAGACGGTGCGAGGCCAGCTGTACCTGACCCTGCTGCTCCTGTTCCTGGAAAAGGCTCCTCCTTCCCCCTGCCTCCGGCTGAAGTTGCTTTTTAAGCTTCTAAACCATTTTTATGATAGAAAAGGTCAGAGCAATAACAGTCTCATTTATTTAATGCTGAGTGCTGAGCACTGGGTTTGACAGTATCTTTTTTCTTTGAACCCTCACTGCTGCTCTGTAAGGCAGGGACTAAAAGCTCCATTATTAAAATGGAAGAAAATGAGCCTCAGAGAGGTTAAGGGACTAACCACAAGATATGCATTGGGCTAAATTTCTTTGCATAATCATTCTCTTCTTTTTTTTTTTTTTCTTTTCTTTTCTTTTTTTAGGAAGATTAGCCCTGAGCTAATATCTGCTGCCAATCCTCCTCTTTTTGCTGAGGAAGCCTGGCCCTGAGCCAACATCCGTGCCCATCTTCCTCTACTTTATACGTGGGATGCCTACCACAGCATGGCTTGCCAAGCGGTGCCATGTCCACACCCGAGATCCGAGCTGGCGAACCCCGGGCCACTGAAGCAGAACGTGCAAACTTAACCGCTGTGCCACCAGCCGGCCCCCATTCTCTTCTTTCGTAAAATACACTGCCTAATTATCTTTCTTCCCTGCTGAGGAGGGAGAGGGACAGTATCCCCAGTATCATCCCTGTGTCCTAAGGGAGCAGTGGGCACAGAGGTACTGACTTTTTTTGGGGGGGAGGGGTGGGGAAGAGTGCCTTGAGCTAACATCTGTGCCAATCTTCCTCTATTTTGTATGTGGGATGCTGCCACAGCATGGCCCAATGAGCGGTGTAGGTCCACACCTGGCATCTGAACCTGTGAACCCCAGGCCACAGAAGCGGAGCACGCAAACTTACCCCTTTACCACCGGGCCAGCCCTGATACTGACGTTTTTTAAGTGGGAATTTCTAGTTGAGCTTCCTGTACCGTGTTCCTCACAGAGACAGTGGCTCCATGAGTGCCAGGTCTTGCCTTTCTCACTCCTCACAGTGTCTCTGTGATCAGAGCAGGGCCTGACAAGGATACTCAGCAATATCTGCTCATTGGCTAAACACAGCTCATTTCAAAAATGTCCACCACAGCACCATCCAACAGAACTCTCTGTGTGAAGGAAATGCCCTATGTCTCTGTGCTGTCTGGTAACTAGACACATGCGGCTACTGAGCACTTAAGATGTGGCTACTGGGACCAAGAAAAGCTTTTCGTTTTATTTTATTTTCATGAACTTAAATTTCCATGGCTACAAGAAGCTGGTGGCTACCCTGCTGGTCAGCGCAGGTCCAAGCTATTCTAATTTCTAAGACCACAGCGTGCCTTCGCTGACGCCGCCTCCGATCCTTGCCCTGGGCGTGACTCCCACACAAGTCCGCTCCTGTGTGAACACCACATTGGAGCTGAAGACCCGGTGGGCACTAATGTCGCTACTTTCAAGGTGCTTAGTTAAAGAGCAAGAGGAGAAACACTAAATGAATCAAATAAGCATGACTCATGCTGGAGACGCAGCTTTCAGATGACAACAAAAGCCGGTGGTAAACAACAATGTTCCTCAGTGATCAGTGTCTCTTCATCGATATAAATGAGTCATGAAAACAAATGTCCCCTCCCTTCCTACCTGCCACCAACCACCATAAGAAAAAATAATGAAAGGTCAAAAAGAAAAGCAAAGAATTTTGTTACCATTTTACCAGCCATCAAAAAATTTGAGTCATGGTTACTCAGATGCCAATTAAAAGTAGAAAAGATGAATCAATATCCATGCCATGTCTCCAGAAAATGTTCAAACGTACAAGCAGTATATGTCACATTAAAAGGATTCAAAGTATGAGATATTTTCAGAAGAAAAAGTGTTGATTAATTCATGTGCAGCTCTATTCTGCTTGGCAGGAAGACTGTCAGGAGTGATTTTATAAAAGCAAACATAACTTCTAGGCCTATGGTGCCAACTGCTAAGAGCCCAGATTCAGAGCCATGGCTGTCTCTTCCAGGCATGTGTTGGGGCTCCTCCTGACTCCAGCCTGGCTGAGCCCACCTCCAGCATGTCCCTTTGAGCTACTGACCTCAGAGATGACCAAATCAGTGGTTGGCAGAGCATCTGTACTCTTCTCTGAACGATCCTATCCACCAGCGGGGGCTTGTGCCAGCCCTGGTTCACAGCTGACTTTGTGATAAAGGCAAAAGAGATGACCTCTTCTTCTTCCACTAGTCTGCCCCAAATGCTCCAAATGAAAGGCATTCCCACTGGAAAATGGCCAAAGGAAGCAAAGATAGAGAGTTTGTAGCTCATAAGAATATCAACATCACACACGAGAGACTTTCCTCTAACAAGTTAGAAACCATTTCATCACCTCCATCACTGACAAAGCATCCAAGCTGCAAACATCAAACTTCTTGTCCTAGACATCCTGCTAACAGTTAATTACACATGAAAGAGGACACTCTCCATTCGGTCCTTGCATCGGCCAATGTGTACACTAACTGAAGAATAAACTACAGAGGAGAGCAGTTTGGGCATGGCTCACACATCTTTCTTATACAGTAAGCACTCAACACAAGTATGCTCTTTCCTTTGTTCGTCGTTGCACCTTAAGTTGCAAACAAGGTGGTAATTTTTGACAGGGGCACATATCTTCTGTCTTCTGCCTCTATTCATGGCATTAACACTAAAAGTGAGTGGCAGCCTAAAAGCCGGAGGGATGTTTTACCAGGGGTGAGATTCTCCAAGCAGTGGGGCCCAAGGCTGGGGTGGAAGTAATCCATCCTAGGTGCAGGCAACAGGGTGAGCCATGTCGAGCCCCGCCCTGTCCAATACAGTAACCACTGGCCACCTGTGGCTATTTAAACTTCAGAAAATTAAACTTAAGTTCCACAATTGCGCTAGCCACATTTAAAGTACTCATTAGTCACAAGTGGCTAGTGGCTAATGGATTGGACAGCGCAGACATAGAATACTTCCGGCATCATGGAAAATTCTATTGGACAGCACTGGTCTCGATAGTTTTAAAACAATAATTAACTGACTAAAAAGTAATTCTGGTTTTACTGTCAGCATGCACTGGCAATTCTAAACAATATTAGCGATGAGACACTCCTCCTTGCTCTGCTTGACCCTCCCCATACGCCACTGCCCAAATAAACCTGCCTAGCAATAGAGGACACCACCAAAACCACGAGCCAATGAAAACTTCAGTAACATCACGGCTCAGATGAATGCTACAAATAGAAAAAAAAGACTGTGTACTCATTCCCTTTTTCTGTCCCTAACAGAACCACCCTGAAGAAAGTCCGCAGCTGATTCTATGAAAATCTGGAGAGAAAACCGGTAAAAGAATTTATAATTACCAAACTGTGTGTAACCCCCCAGAATTATACATAACATAAATACAAAAGGGGGTAGGGGGCAGATAGCACAGAACAAATCATTTTTCTTCTATCAAATGTACCTGTTCATAGAGAAGAGAAAAGGCAACTCAGATCTCAGGGCTCTCATTCTATGATTGGATCCAGTTCCCAATATAGGCCTAAAATAGAACCCAGCTTCTTTCTTCTGGACAAGGCTGGAACAAACGGGGCCATGGAGAGCTGCTCAGATCTCTATTTACGGTCCATGCATTAAACATTAATGTGGCTACAGTCTTTTTCCTAGCAGAATATTAAAAATGCACACAATGTTTCTAATTTCAATTCCCATAATGGTCCATAATGCTTTCGGAGGGTTCTGAATTTTTTATTTCTCATTTGGTCATCCCCTCCTGGCCACTGCTGGCTCCAACTGCTACATCTCCCTTCCCCACACCCAGCCAACGGTGAACGAAGGCCAGGACTTCAGAGCTCTACAATACAATGCTCTACTGGCTTTCCCTCCCAGGTACACGTGTTACCCAATTAAGCACCACTTCCCTAAGAAGGAAATCTTTGCTAAGGTAATTTCTGTAAATGCATCATAGTTAAAAGCCCAAACACTAGAAAATACAATGAGAGTAGACAACAGAAATAACACTCAGTTATCTACTATAGTAAGGTAGATTTTCTGGATAGAAGACTTTCCAGACGCTCAAAGAGTAACTGTTTATGCCCCCAAAGAATAATTAACTATGTCAAAAGACTGTAAGACATTTCTCTGTCATTATATAAGGATACCTCAGAGTTACCCTGTTCTCTCTTTTCTCAGGGCCTTTGCACATGCTGCTACTTCTCCCTAGAAGGCTTTTCCCATCCCACATCACCTTGTTAATGCTCCTCAATCATTAGCTCAACTTCACCTCCTCAGGGAAGCTTTCCTGACACCTCAGGTGAATCCAGGTTCCCCAGGTCCACATTCTCATGACATTTTGTATTTACACTTCATGGCACTTATTACAGTTTATAATTAAGTACAATTTTTAGGATTATTCAGAGAATGTCTACCCCACCTCCACAAGTCTGAATAGTCAGTGAGGAGTGGCTCTGTGTCAGTTTTGTTCATTAAATTCCCAATGCCTAGTACCATGTGTGGTATAGCAGGAATCAATAAATATTTGACAGATAAATCAATTACTGAATGAATAAACATCTTTTGAGAACTAGGGAAATATGTTCTTGTACTGAGATCTAACTTTAGCTTCAAACATAGATGGCCGGGTGTATGAGTTTTACTAAGTCGAAGAGATGAAGAGATGTTCTGTTTTGCTCTCTTTGAAACCAGCCCCTGGCATCAGATTGGTCTTTTGGTAACTGGCCTTCTGCCTACAGGTAGAAATGACTAACTTAACTAAACAACTTCAGAGATGTGATGAGACGCGATGACATCTTGCATAAAGAGTAAGGAAGCAGAAGTCTAAACAGCCTTCTGCAAACAAGTCTTCTCAAATTCTAGAAAACTGTCTTCTTTACTGTCAAATGACTGTGAACCCATCATTCAAAATACTATATTTATGTTTTACAAACATAATGCACCTCCTTTCTCCTCTCTTTCACTAGGTCTGACCTAATCTACCAGAGTCGGGAAGCACTTGCTCCTTTATCAGAAGATCCCACTGCAGTCTACGTTCCTAATGTTTCTAACGCAGTTCAGATTTGGGGCCTTACATGCCCTGGCCCTGCTGCTCCCTCATCTCCTTCCCACCAGCATCACCATCCTCACAGCCTGCATGCTGGCCACACTTTCCTTTGGCTGTTTCTCAAATGGTCCTTCTCTGAGACCCACACTGGCTGTTCCCTCCACCTAGGATGCCTTTCCCAGGACGTCCACATGGCTGCTCCCTCCCTCCCTTGGGTCTTGACACAAATGGCTTCTCTAAAAACACAGCCCATCAGGAACTCCCTGTCCTTCCCTGCCTTACTTTCCTCCATCACAGGTACCACCCTCTAGATGACATCGCCAAAGTTTAAGCCATCATCACTCTGAACTGGATTCACTTTGTACATCGACCTCCTGAAGCATGGACTCCCGTCAGTTCAGGGCCCCTTGTGAAAGACAGCTGTCTCTGACTGCCGTAGAGAGTAGGTGCGCAACTGTTTTGCTGTTTCCCCTTGGGCAGAGACACTGAGGCCTTGGTCACATAGCCTGTCAAGAATTGACACTGCAGGAGTGGGCAGCCAGTGTTCTACTCAGGACCCACACTCCAGAGGCAGCGATGCCAGGGGCTTCATTACCCACACCTTGTCAACAGGCCATGCTATGGCAAAAGAATGTCAGAAGTGGGTGTCCAGTAGAAAATTAGTTATTTGTTAATCTGCATAACAGGTATTAGAAATGGGTTCTCACCAGAGAAATTAATGATATTCAATGAAACATGAACTGGCTACGACATCTGAGACAAACTCCCCAACCCTGCATAAACTGAGTATGAAAATCTACCTAGGTCTATAGCCTCTATGCCTGGGAAAGGCACCCAAGGTTTAATTCCTGGGCAATGCTACGTACACTGATCCTGGATCAGGACCCTGCCTCTTAGTCTAGAAGACGGAGCATCTGCTTGAGCACTGGGGCTTTAGAAAGCTAACAGAATAGGCTATAGGAGTGCCTGTTGTTAATGCTTCTCTCTTTAATAAACTCTGTAGAGCGGAATCTGGTCTGATACTCGTTTCCATCACATCTGGCAGGGAGGTTGGGGGAGGGGGAAATAAGTAACCCTCACCCAGCCCACACATTCTGGCATTGACTATTACCTACCAAAAAGAATGGGAGAGTTGTGGATGGTGACCAGGTTCATTAGGTCAGCTCTCAACAGCAGTTTATGTATTCTTCCTCCCGTCAATCAGACAGGTCAGAGTTACACATAAATCATATCAGAGAGGGTGATTATTTGAAGTCTCATTTTTAATATCTGTTCTTCAAGAATAGTACCTCAAGTTCCAGAAGTCTTCCAATATTAAAGACAGCAGCAGCCAATATAATCACCACCACAGTGGAGACACGTGTCATGTAGACCCCAGACTATAATCAGACAGGAGAGAACAAGGTTCGGGTGAGGCACTTTCCTGTGCCTTAGAACAGAAGCTCACTCCACACCGTGAATAAAGAGGCGCCCTGTGCTTTCCATACTCGTGACTGCCCAACAGCACTACTCACAAGTATCATCCCCATAGCAACTGTTGTCAGGCCAACAGGCCTTTTCAGATGCAACCAAAGAAAATGTAAATCAAGAAACACTTTCACCACTCAAAAGTATGGTCTCAGGAAAATCAGAAATAAGGCCCTGGGTCACTCAGGAACTTGGATAAGGATGTGGCTCATTAGGTGGCTAACTCTGATAGCAAATTTGACATTTCTTTAGTGTTCAAAGAGTACCCATGACATAAAGCCTGAGTTCTCGCCAGCTTTCCATTCCACTCCTCATAAGCCAACTTATGGATGGTTAGGTCAAATGCAGAGAAAAGAGTTCTCCAGAAAGCCAAGGGACAAGACAGTGAGGAGAAAACCTGTGTCTGGAAGAGATGACTGATTCCAAGCCAAAATACACTGAAAAGAAATGAAATCCATTCTCTAAGGGAACCTGGGGTGAGCAGGGGAGAAAGGGGGTGCTGACTTGGGACGGGCATGGGGAGGTGGAGATAGAAAATGAATATGGGAGCAAAGAAGTGAAATGTTATCTTCCTGGATAAGATAAACAGTTCACCAGGACAACTTCATCTCAACGTCAATCACTTAGATAATACGTATTTTAAATCCTAAAAGTTTATTTCTAACATAGTTTTCAGACCTCTTCTTTCAGAAGAGATCACAGTTACAATATGGCCTCACCTGTAATCAAGTTTCAAAATACAAATTTCTTGAAATGTATTATAATGAGTTTCTAGAAAACGGCAAGTGTCAGAACTCAAGACATACTATATCTCCAGTAAGATGTGGGGAAAGCAGGCAGTGTGTTAACCTAGAAAGACGTGAGTTCCAGAGAAAGAACAACTTCCAGACAGTAATCTGAATTACCAGTGGAAGTGTTAGCAGCCCATCCCTCACCTGGAAACCTCTTAAAATCAGCTCTCGTTCCTCCCATTGGATGACGGGGCTTGGTACGCCTGCAGACAGCCTGCTGAGAAGTGGCTCCAGGCCCTCTCAAGGTGCCCTTCGACCCAAGGCTGCCCGCGTCAGAATCCTCCAGGACACAAGCAGCTGTCAGCTCCTTCTCGAGTCTGCTATCCTGTCTGGCCCTGCCGCGTACCTCTCAGTTTCAAATTCTTTTCTGAGCCTTTCTTTTATATTTCCGCTCATAAGGCTCTCGTATCGCCTCAAAAATCTCAGGAAAACCTGCCTTTATAATTTATTCCACAAGAATCAGAGCATCAAGGAGTGCAGTGTTGTAGAAACAAGCCCTTCTCTTTCTTCTTACCAAGCAGATTTTAAGAAGATCACGTACATGTGTCCAGTAAGGAGAGTTGACATTTTAAAAAAAAAAGGAAAAGCAACTCCATTTCTGAGTTACTGCTTAAGACATTGGTTGAGTAGATGCTCCTGAATTTTGACTTTGTTTGTAGATGTATTTAGCTAACAGTTTGATAAAGTCAAGGAAAGAGAGGAAAATAAGAGGGAGTTTTGGGTCTAGTTCTCATCTGACCCAGCCTCCCAGTTCTCTGCCTTCTCTATCAGTAAAATCGAAGCAGGTTGCCTTTGAGATGTGGGGACAATTGAACAAAACAGAACCTGTGGAAGTTCTGAATGCTTTGGAAAGTAAAACGTCTTCAGAAAGCAGTATTTGCAGGACACCTAAGGCCTGGGGCGCTGAGCTAAGGATGGGCCTCCTGAAAAGCATTCCCTGGGGCAGATTTCCACCACAGGAGACACCAGCACTGCGTGGGTATTTGAGGCATGTTAGCCAGTTTCAGCCACTCTCCCCAAATCCCCTGGGTCCAGTATTCTGAAACAACAGAAATCAGCTCCAGAACAAAAACAAATAAGCAAAAACAATAACATAAACTAGGCACAACTCTTCACTGAAATGTTCCCTAAGTAATTTGGAGACAGCCCGGATTCTTCAGCAACAGGTTCAAAAGTCAGGGCTCCAGTTCACCAAAAACGGGACACATTGTCATCTCTTTAATGGAAAAAGTTGTGTGTGTTTTCTTTAGGTTTACAGAAGCAGCATACTAAAACCTCAAAGCATGTAAATGCACTTGGGC